>NC_079210.1:40934051-41534051 GCF_026745355.1 Beta vulgaris subsp. vulgaris
AAACTGAACCGTTAGATCGTCTCCTACCCTATTACCTACTCCTATCTCTCCTCCGAACCTAAAAATCCTAATACACTCGTTGCTCCTTCCATTTCTATTCCATCATCCTTGCCAGAATTCGGCCACCACCACCCTTCCTCCCTTTTTCGCTGCTCTTTCTCTATCATCTCTCATCCTTCACAACCAATATCTTTTACTGCCTCACGAAATACCGACAAACTCTTTGTTCGCCTCTCATCATCCTCGCTGAACATCAACGTCATTCTCGATGCACATTGACGAAATCTTTGCTTGACTCCACCAAGTACGTCGTCGTCGTCGCCGCTCATCATCCTCATTCACCTTCGTTCATCTCTCATCCTTGCTCGACTCCACCAGCGTCGCCATTGTCGTTGTGGCTGATCTCGCATCCTCATCAACTCCGATCGTCGCTCAACTCAACTAGTGCTAGTTTATTAGTTTCATTTTTATTTTTTTAACTATTTTATAATTTATTTTTCCTTTTTCAAGATCCAATTTTAGGGTTTGTAAATGTTAGATCTGAAGGCAAAAAAAAAAAATCAAGCCAAACATGTGGTGATAGCGAGAAAGCTTCTAAGATAACTGAATATTCGTTTTTATTTTACCTTTTTTTAAAAAAAAATTATTTATCTGATAAATTTAGATCTGTGATTGTAATTTTCTTTTGACATTCTCAAATTCAATAAACATATCTATTTTTGCAATATTTTATTTTTTTTGTTTGTGTCATGAAAGTGAAGTAAGTCCTATCTGAATTTTTCATATGGGTTTGTCTAGTATAAAGAAAAATAAATCTGTAATTTTGTTTTAGTTTGTTTTAGTATATGAATTTTCTATGTTTGCCATATGCGTTTGGATTTTTTTCTATTGCTCATGTTAATGTAAGAGACTTCGTGCTTGGCAATTGTTTTCTTCTGTTTAATTTGGCATATTGGAGATTGTGAATATGTAAGTTTATTTAATTTGGTTATTGCAAATTGTTTAGTATAGGTTACGAGAATTTGAGATATTATTTGGTAGAATATTAAAATGGGATAATTTGATAGAATATTTGGTAGAAAAAATGGGGAAATTTTGGTAGAATATTAAAATGGGATAATAAATTTGAAGTATAGGGTTTAACCAGATATTTTTTAATATTATTTGAAAATGGGGACATTGGTTAATTAAATGAAAATATAAACAAGTACATGATATTCAAAGTTTAACCCTTTAATTAAATATAATTTAATTTTTTATTTATTTAATTATTAAATGTACAAAATTTTATAAATAATATATTTAAATGATTCTCTAGATATAAAAAATAATTGAATTTTAGTAATATCTTGTTGAGTACAGTCGGGTTCGAGTTCGAATGCAGCTCTGTCTCGTCAGGTCAGCATATAATCTTGCAAGGTGCGTCTAGGTAATCCCAGGTCAGGTTTCGGGACTGACCCTCACAGGTCGAACCAGGATCAAGTCAGGTCAGAATCAGGTTGACCCAACGGTTAGATCTGTTTCTGACACCACTAATCTGGAACCAAGTTTGAGAAAGGTTGAAGATGATAGGGAAGGGAAGTGGAGAAGGAAGGGGAGAAATGAGAAAAGAGATGAAGTATATCCATACCGTATTTTTATACACGTATTTAGGGCATAACTAGGAAATTTCATGACGTCATTTAGCAAACCAGTATAAATTTCACGCACCTCTTTTGGTTATGACACTTTCTAAACCGCCAAACATAAAACCGTGATTTCTTGTGGTTGAATTTCAATCTTTTTAATTTAATTTAGCACATGGTTCCTAATTCATACGAGACGATCTTGGCAGATATAGTGGTGGCATGATAGGTTATAGAAATAGGTGGGTGGGAATCATGGTATATGTTTTATGTGTATTGTATAAGGCAATAACACATAAGGGACACCAAAAAAATAGAAAAAAGGAATAAAAGAAAATGAAAAGAGATAACGGTTTCATTTGAATAAATAAGGGGAGTAAGACATTTAAACTAAACATCAGTTTTTTGAGAAAATAAAATATAAATACAGTTTTTCTACCTAATTAATTTCATTTTCTACTTCGTATGTTATCACACGCTATCGTATGCATTGCGTGCATGTAAGGCTAGCTAGTAGTCTTATATGCATACTATGTGTGCAAAAATCGTTTTCAAAGTTTGACTAACTATAAGTTGTAAGGGCTAATAGAAGTACTTCTAATTTCTTTAGCAATATTAATAAATAACCTTAAGACAGTCTTATCACGATTTGACGTCTTCTATTTTTACTCAACTTCGACTATATGGTACATTAAATGTAATTTCAGGCTATATGAAGCTATGACTATGTTACAATGTATATAGGAGTAAACTTCTCCTCTGTTAACATTAGAAAATCTGTTGTGCAAAACGGAAATTAATATAATATGTTATAGTATGAAAGTATGTAACAGTTGCAACAGATGCATGAAGAAAGGAATTAATAAATGAAGACTTTGAAGAAAAGAAGAATCAAGATTGAAGTCAAGTTTATATGTTCCTTAGAATAGTTACTTTGGATTCAAATGTAATATGCTCGAACTTGGTGATATGCTATGTGTCGAAATATAGATAATATAAAATTAGTATAATTATTATTTTCTTAGAGTTAAGGAAATAAATAATTATATTAATATTATATATCAATATAAAAAGGAAATCAGTTTTCGAAATAAAGAAAAAGATTTTACAAAATCGTGTTTCCAGCAAAACCTGTTTTTAAAAGAGTTTTAGAAAAAGATTTTACAAAAACGTGTTTCCATAAAAATGTATTTTTAAAAGATTTTTATAAAACCGAGATTTTCCAAAACGAGTTTTATAAAATCAGATTTTATTTTGGAAAATACTGTTTGATAAAAAAAAAACAGAATTTGAGTTGAAAATAAAATCTAATATGGAAAACTTATCTTTTTGAGACTAAAGATAAAGATGGAAAAAGATAAAGTTTGATTTTCTAAAAGAGAATTAAATCCCTTAAATGAAGGAATTAAAAAGATATCTTTAGAATGATGGTCATCCAAACCATGTCTTATGAAAGGGTTTTATAATTTACTTTTAGATCTCACGTTTTCAGAGAGAGAAATCAGAAATATTAAGAGCTGAAAACTATTTCCTACGGCACTGAGCATAGCACTGAGCGAGTTAGATTCAAGTTACTATTATACGATTGTAATTGTCCTCTAATTGCTTGACTAAGAAGCACATAATTGAGGATCGTTTTCTTTCTGTAATTTCACCATTATAGAGAGTTACAACTCTTAGAGTTAAGGGTTGGTTGGCACTACTAGGGTTAGTAGTGGGTGAATCTTATTGTATCAAAAGTTTGATATTTTAGGGTTCAAAGAAATAAAGAGTCTTGTTTCGTGTGGACGTAGATCTCAGAGGTGAGATTGAACCACGTTATATCCTTGTTTGCGTATCAAATTTCACATACTTTTAGTTTATTATTCGCAAAAACTCAAATCAGCGATTTACGAGTGTTTGGCACAGTGTCAGGCACTGAGCCATAGAAGAGATTTTGCGAAAATCGATTAGATTTCACCACTCAATTCAACCCCCTTTCTTGAGTGTCACCTTGTGTTCCAACAAAATCCATTACAGTGACGTTGCGAGACAATGTTGGAACCAAGCTGATCTGGTGCAAAAGAGATGTAGTAAAAATATATGTAAATTTTAATTTATTGTCAAAAGAGAACAAAGTATCACACTATATAGGTAGCTCAAAAGTTACACATGAAATTAAAACATTGGACATAATACAATAATCTCAAAACGGAAACAACACATAAAATAACATAGTAAAAGAAATAATGTATATATCACACTATAAATCCCAAGAAACTAGAATATATATGACCCTTCAATGCTTAGGCACTTCCGGCACAGCAGGCTTGGGCAACTCAGGCAATGTAGGTTTCGGCATTTCAGGGAGTGTAGGCTTTGGCAGCTCGGGCATCGTTGGCTTGTGCACTTCAGGCACTGTGGGTTTTGGTAGCTCCGGCAATTTGGGCTTGGGAACTTCAGGAACTGTAGGCTTGGGAATTTCTGGTAGTGTTGGCTTTGGCAACTCGGGTACTGTGGGCTTGGGAATTTCAGGAACTGTAGGCTTGGGAATCTCTGGTAGTGTTGGCTTTGGCAACTCAGGTACTGTGGGCTTGGGAACTTCAGGCACCATGGGTTTTGGTAGCTCGGGAACTTTAAGCTTGGGCAATTCAGGCTCATGAGTGATCTTGGGCTTGGGAAGTTCATGAACTGCAGGCTTGGGCACTTCAGGTACTGTGGGTTTTGGTGTCTCAGGCTCTGTCATCTTGGGCTTTGGAAGTTCAGGCACTATTGGCTTTGGTAGCTCGGGCAACATTGGCTTAGGCATTTCAGGTAGTTTTGGCTTGGGTACTTCAGGCAACGCGGGCTTTGGGAGTTCAGTCAGATCAGGCAAGCTGGGCTTTGGAAGTTCAGGTACGTGGGCTTAGGAATTTCAGGCACATGAGGCAACTCAGGCTTTGGGAGCTCTTCAAGAAGGCGGCGAGCTGCAACTGGCTTGGTGGTGCTACTCATCACGCAAGCAATGAGCATGATACTCAATATAAACAAGCGAGACGCCATGGTTGGCCGGAGGAAGAGAGATCAAAAGTTAAGCTAGAATAAGCTAGAATAAGAAAACTTCTTAGCTTCAAGAAGAAGATTTTCTGTTTTATGAGGACATGGTGTTTATTTTTAATGAGAGATATTTATAGGTAAGGTGTGAAGTATAGAGCTGGTTCAAGAAGATGAGGTAGGTAAAAGAAGTTGTGCATTGTTCAACTCCTCATCTATATTACACCCAAGTACTTGAAAAACATTACTTTGGTTTTCTGGCTGATGTAATTAGTATGAGATATCATCAGAGTTTATAGCTCAAAAGGAAAAAAACAAAGTCTACTTGAAGTTAGAAAAGTTGGATATCTTTTTTCATCTTCTTTCTCACCTTAATTATTTAACATAAACTTCTCAAAGATGCAACGACTTCAATATTTGGAATATTATGTAGAAGTTGATAAATGGAAGCTGGCGCATGATGATCGGCTAAAAGGAAGTTTATCTTTAGAACAGTGCATTATTGGAAGATAATTAAGCGAAAAATTTAGAAACACAATACTATGATTGCTTTAAGTATATTTCGATGACATCTACATAATTACTCCGTTTTTTATTAGCTACATTTACATATGTACAATTGCCAAGGAAATATACGGGAATCATTGAAAAGTAGAATAATTTAGCATAGAGTAGTTGTCATTTTGTGCAATGAAGACAAAAATAAGGGTATAAAAGTAAATAATACGTGGGTACCACATACTAAAAGTAGAAATGTTTAGCAAATGTAGCAAGTAAATAAGTAAATTGAGACACTCGAAAATGCTAAAATGTAACAACTTAAAAAACGAAGGGAGTAGAACTTAGAATATACTTCTAAGTTCTAACTTGCCGATCGATTTCAAGGAAAACTATAATTCAGAAACCGAACTTGGGAGAGAAATGGAACCTAACCACCCCGAACTTGACCTCAATTTGGATGTAGCCCGAAGGGTGAACCGGGTGCAAACACACAAAAAAAAAATTACAATTGATTACATCCTATTAAACTTAAGCTGCGAAATTGGCAAGTAAGTTATCTTATTTTACTTCTTAGGAAGTTCCCATTACCTTGTACTTTTATGAGTTTTTCTAATCAAAAGATAATAATGTACACTTTCTTTTTTTCCTCAGTTGCACTTAAATTTGAATATCAATGCTGAGGACGGAGGTGCCAAATTTAGTACATTACAATAATGTACTCGAAATACAATATTTCTTCCATCTTAAAATTTTTGCATCATTTTTATTTGACCTTCGCACTTCTATAGTACTCTCTCCGCCTCAAAAAAATATTCTCATTTCTCTTTTACAAGTTTTTCGTCGCACATTTTGTATAAATATTTTCAATTATATATTAGTAACCATCATAAAAGGATAATTTTCATAATGTATTTATTAAGACGAACCAAATAAGATTCCGGATGACTATGTTTTTTCTTATATATTGAAAAAAATTCAGAATATTCACTTTACTTATGAATATTGCACTTAATTAACATGTTTTTCGTATCATGTACTTCTTGTGCTCTGAATTATTTGCAACAAATAGATTTTTACACTATTCATATAGTCTCTTTTGCCCATCTAGTATGATTAATATGTAAAGTACAGTTAAACATATTATGTTAGATCTTGTTAGATTTGTCTTGATGTTTACTTTTAATATATCAGCATTATATAATTTTTACTCATAGATAATAGAATATACTAATAGTTAGAGTTGTGAATTGAAAGGTGTGAAAATCCTAAGGTTGCAAGTAAATTGGTCCGGATATATAAGTTTGAACTATAGGAATTTTGCCTTGGGCTTTTCCCGTTGAAAAGGGGCTTGGGTGGGTGTTTACCGGTCACATAACTAGCTCTCTAACATATGCTTCACCACCAAAAGCCAATATATGAACTTTCTTAGAGCTTATGAGTAATTATAGTCTTTCCACCTCATAATCATTTTGAATTGTGGGTAGAATGTGAAAAAAAATATGTGGTGAATTTGCTTATCTAGCAACTTTCCATGCACAATCAAATAACTTTTGCTATTTCTTAGGCATTGAAACTTCAAAGAAAACAATTTTCTAAGAAATACTACTTCCTACATTTAACCAAACAACATCACCTTAAAAAATAAGTTTCAAGTCTAATAAATGCAGATCAGGCCTGATCAAGTTTGATTAGGTCTAATATAATACTTAAAAATAAGTTCTATTAAGAATCAATCAGGTTCTGTTCAGTTTGTTTCATGTGAATAGAATACACCTTAAGAAGTTCCACTTCCCATATAATAATACTAGTCTTCTTTCCACACGATGCGTGCATGGATTATTTTGATGATTATTATTATTAAATTTATCTAAATGTAATTTTAAAGGGTGTAATTTACAATTATCTTTAATTCTAATTAAATATCACATGGTGGAAATATATAAAAATTATCTGATGAATAAGTTGTTTTCTCATTATTTTTATGACTTGTTAATAGATGTTGGTATTGTTATTGCATTTCAAAGTTTAGGTAGAATTAAAAAATTTATGTCTTTAGTTTTGTAATTGCTTTGAAAACTGCTTTAGTTATGTGAATTTATTCTTCAATCATAATTTTTTTCTCTCACTATACATATTTTTATGACAGATTATTTTAGCTACTTTGAAGTTACTTTGATATACATATTTTAAATTATGAAGGATTATGATTGAGGAAAATCTCAAAATCGTAATAAGTAATAATTTCTATTGAATTAAGGGTTAAAAAGTCTTTTAAAAAGGGGACACCAAAATTCCCCTTGACTTATATAATAGAGAGTTGGAGATTTATAAGTATATTTCTTAGCTCCTTGTTCTCCTTAAATGACCCCTCGTATTAGCATGAACCAACAACCACTGAGTTAAACAAATTTAATTAAAAAACTCCCTTGAAAGACAGGAACCCCCCTCTCTAACCCCCGTTAGAGAACCCTACCACCTGGTCTATCTCCGCCGCGGCGGCCGTACTCCTCCGCCTATGGCTGAGGAGATTGCCGAATCTGTTTCACGTTTGAATATTGACGAAGAGGAGGACGAAGTTCTTGACCTGCATATATTGAACCCTAACCCCGAAAACGTCGTCTCGCTGCTTTTGGTGGGCCGATTGTTAACTGAACGAAATTTCAATGTCGAAGCGTTCAAAAGGACCATCACCACTGTCTGGGCTCCGGTGCATGGACTGGTCATTAGGGTTTTGAAACCGAACCTATTTGCTTTTCAGTTCTTCCATTGGAGGGATATGTTGAAGGTCCTTGAGGGAAGACCTTGGTGTTTTGACAACATGTTAGTTGTTCTAAAAGAGGCTGAAGGAGATGAACAACCGGACTAGGTATCTTTATTTTCTTCTCCCTTCTGGATTCGTCTAAAAAACCTCCCCTTTAACATGAGATCTAATGACGTAGTTAGGGCTTTGATTGGAAATATGGGAGAAATACTAGATATTGAAGAGGATGTTTTAGGTTTTGGCCGTTACCGACGTGTGAAAGTCATGTTAGACATAACAAAACCTCTGCGAAGATATAGAAAATTGAGGGATAAGAATGGGAAAGAATTACAGATTGACTTTGCCTATGAACGGCTCCCTTTCTTTTGTCTAGGATGTGGAGTTATGGGGCACTCTGAGAAAGATTGTCAATTTGTTACTGAAGAAGAAAGATGTGAGAAGCTTGGGTGGAATTTGGGGCTCAAAGCTACCCCAAGGAAAGGAAGAACAAAGGAGATTGAAGAAGAAACCAAGTTCAAAAACTGTAAGAAGGTGTTGTTTGAAGATGTAGCTGTTTCGAAGAGAGAGACTCCAGCTTTTAAACCTTTAGCTCTAAAAAATCTAGTTGATGCCCCCATAAAGGTGTGTGTGAAGAAGGATCCCAAGTTAGCATTAAATGCATTGGCTGAGGTGTCAGAATTTCAACCACCACTTGTCATGGAGCAGGTGGATTTGTCTTTAAACTTGAGTGGGGACCCCTCCCATAATGCTGCTGATTTTTCAAACTTTAGTGGGGACCTCTCCCATGATGTTGCTGTACCTGCAGTGAATAAAACAAAAGAGAACTTTGTTTTTTCGGCCACTAAGGTTAGTAAAGGTGTTAAAGTTGGAGCATGGAAGAGATTGGCCCGTGGGCCTATGGAGGAAAAAGGAGTGCAGCAAATGGACTTGGACAATTCTGAAGTTGTCCATAAACGAAGTGCTGATGGTAGTCTGGTGATTGATGCTGGTGAAGTCAATGAGGGGTATGAGGATGGTGAAGGTACTTTAAAGCGTCAGAAGCTAAGTATTTCTCCTGAATTTGTCTCCTTTGTGTCGGCGGAGGTTGGTGATGACCAACCCCGCCCGTCATTATGAATATATTATGTTGGAACTGCCGGGGGATGGGCAACCCTCGGTCAGTTCGTCAGCTCCGAAGGTGGAGCACTTTTTATGCCCCTGCTGTGGTGTTTTTGTCGGAAACTATGATTAATAAAATTGAAGTAGAAGCATTAAAAAGTCGCTTGGGCTTTCAAAATGCTTTTGGTGTAGCGAGTAGAGGTAGAGCTGGTGGTTTGTGTTTATATTGGAAGGCTGAGGTGCACTTTTCTCTTGTTTCTTACTCTCAACACCACATTTGTGGAGATATCGATGATGGTGATAAAAAATGGAGATTTGTGGGGATTTATGGGTGGGCGAAAGAGGAGGAGAAGCATCACACCTGGACTCTCATGCGACATCTGTGTAGTGAGACCTCTAGACCCATTCTATTCGGTGGTGATTTTAACGAGATTTTAAGCTATGATGAGAAGGAAGGAGGAGCAAATAGAGTTAGGCGTGAAATGGTCCACTTTCGTGAAGCTATGGATGATCTCTCTCTTCGTGACTTGGGTTATAAAGGAGTATGGTATACTTGGGAACGTGGGAACTCTATGCTTTCTTGTATCCGGGAAAGACTTGATAGGTTTGTTAGCTCTCTCTCTTGGTCGGACCTCTATCCCAACACCACGGCTGAGCATTCATTCCGTTACAAATTAGACCACTCGGCCATCATCATCCGTCCAAACCGAGTTTCTAGGCCTGCTAGTAAACAGAAGCAATTCTTCTTCGAGACGAGCTGGCTGCTGGACGAGACTTGTGAAGAAACTGTCCGGTCCGCCTGGGACCAATCTGCTGGGGATTTTCTTATGGGCCGTATTGAAGCCATGGCACAAAGTTTGAAAGGCTGGAGTAGTGTCAAATTTGGGAATATTGGGAAACAGATTGAGAGTGCTGAAAAGAAACTTAGTCTCGCACAAAAACAGCCCATTTCGGATACTACTATTAGCTCGTGCATTGATCTCGAAAAGAAGTTAGATGACCTTCACGCCAAACATGAGGCCCATTGGTTTCTTCGGTCGCGAGTTGCTGAAATTAAAGATGGTGATAAAAACACAAAGTATTTTCACCACAAAGCTTCACAGAGAAGAAAAAGAAACTTTGTAGCAGGTCTGTTTGATAATCAGGGGGTTTGGTGTGATGATGTTCAGGATATTGAAAAAATTTTCTCTGACTATTTTGATTCGATATTCACTTCTTCTTCTCCCTCTGAGTCTCATCTTGATGCTGTATTGAGTTTTATTGATCCTATTGTTAGCAACGATTGTAATCAAAGTCTTCTTCAGCCTGTCACGAAAGAAGAAATTTTTGCTGCTCTTCAACAGATGCACCCTTGCAAAGCCCCTGGACCAGATGGTATGCATGCTATTTTCTATCAGCGTTTCTGGCACATAATTGGTGATGATATTACTGATTTTGTTAGTAGCATTTTACATGGTACACTGTCTCCTAGCTGTGTGAATCATACTAACATTGCTTTAATTCCGAAAGTTAAAACCCCCTCCAAAGCTGCTGAGTTTCGTCCCATTGCTCTCTGTAATGTGTTGTATAAGCTGGTATCCAAAGTACTTGTGATTAGATTAAAAGAATTTCTCCCGAGTCTTGTTTCTGAAAATCAGAGTGCGTTCGTCCCAGGGCGTCTGATTACTGATAATGCTCTCATTGCTATGGAGTTGTTTCATTCTATGAAATACAGGAATAGGAGTCGCAGGGGTACTATTGCTATGAAGCTGGATATGAGTAAAGCTTACGACCGGGTTGAATGGGGTTTTCTGAGGAAACTGTTGCTTACTATGGGCTTTGATGGGCGTTGGGTAAACTTGATCATGAGTTGTGTCTCATCTGTTACATATTCCTTTATTCTCAACGGGGGAGTATGTGGCTCTGTTATCCCGTCTCGAGGTCTTCGGCAAGGTGATCCCCTATCTCCATATCTTTTTATTCTTGTTGCTGATGCTTTCTCTAAAATGATTCAAGGGAAAGCTAGGGATAAACAGATTCATGGAGCTAAGGCCAGCCGCAGCGATCCAGAAATTTCTCACCTTTTCTTTGCAGATGACAGTTTACTCTTTACTAGAGCTTCTCGACAGGAATGCACTGTTATAATTGATATTCTCAACCACTATGAGTTAGCATCCGGGCAGAAAATTAATTATGAAAAGTCGGAGGTCTCGTTCAGTAGAGGAGTCAGCATCACACAGAGGGAAGAGTTGAAAAATCTCTTGAACATGAGGCAGGTGGACAAGCATGAAAAATACCTTGGTATCCCCTCTATCTCTGGTAGATCAAAGAAAGCCATTTTTGATTCACTTTTAGATAGAATTTGGAAGAAACTCCAAGGTTGGAAAGAGAAATTGTTATCGAGAGCGGGCAAAGAGGTTTTACTGAAGTCGGTGATCCAGGCAATTCCCACTTACATTATGGGCGTTTATAAATTCCCCTCTTCCATTATACAAAAAATCCACTCAGCTATGGCTCGTTTTTGGTGGGGTGCGTCTGATTCGAAGCGGAAAATTCATTGGAAAAATTGGGAATCTATGTGCACTTTGAAATGTTTGGGTGGTATGGGGTTCAAAGATCTCAAAGTTTTTAATGATGCTCTCTTGGGTCGGCAAGCATGGAGGTTAGTTCATGAACCTACCTCTCTTTTTGCTAGAGTCATGAAAGCTAAATATTACTCTAGTTGTGATTTTTTAGAGGCTCCTCTTGGGTGTTCTAGAAGTTACTCATGGAGTAGCATATGGAGTTCAAAGGCTCTTATTAAGGAAGGTGTGGTTTGGAGGGTGGGAAATGGTACCCAAATAAACATTTGGGATGACCCTTGGGTGGTTGATGAAAATGGGCGATTCATCACTAGTGAGATAAATGGAGAGGTTACTACAGTTAGCGAGCTTATTGATTTCGAGAGGATGGATTGGAGGGTTGAGACTATTGAAGCTGTGTTTAATGAAAGAGATGTACGTTGTATCCTTATTATTCCTTTAAGTTCATTTCCTATGAGGGATGAATTGACTTGGGCTTTCACAAAGGATGCCCGTTATTCTGTAAAAACCGCTTACATGCTTGGGATGCGTGGGAATTTGGATAACTTTCACCAAGCTTGGGTAAGTCTTTGGAGTTTGGATGTTAGTCCAAAGGTTCGTCATTTTCTATGGCGCCTTTGTTCTAACACTCTCCCTGTGCGTAGTCTACTGAAATTCCGGCATATGACGGAGGATGATTCATGCCCATGGGGCTGCGGTGGGATTGAAACGCAAGACCATGCCATTTTTGGCTGCCCATTGCAGCGTGATTTGTGGATTAACAGTGGCTGTGCGGCCCTCTGCCCGCTTGATCCTTCGATTTCTATAACTGAAATTATTGTGGGTTGGTCCAGACTTGATGCAAAGGTTGTTGTAAAAGGAGCTTTTCTTGCGTGGATTATTTGGGGAGAACGTAACTCACTTGTATTCAGCAGCAAAGTTACCCCCCACGACATCTTGCTGAACCGTGTGCATAGAACTGTCGAGGACTTCGGCAAATATGCAACGAAAATCTACAGTCCTATTCCTCATCGAACGGTTGTGAGCCCGAGAATCTGGACAGCGCCACCTATGGATGTTGTTAAGCTGAACGTGGATGCTTCGCTCTCAGTGGAGGGTTGGATTGGGCTTAGCACCATAGCCCGGAAATCTGATGGCAGTGTAGTATTTGCAGCCACCCGACGAGTTCGTGTGTGTTGGTCTGCTGAAATTGCTGAGGCAAAAGCCATTGAAATGGCCGTGCGGTTGGGTAAAAGATTTGGTCTTCAAGAAGTTGTGGTGGAATCGGATTGTCAAACTCTCATTCACCGTCTCTCTAAGCATGCTATCTTTCTTGCAGAACTCGACATTATTCTGCATAATATTCTTTCTATTTGTACTTGTTTTAAGTCCATAGTTTGGTCTCATGTGAAACGTGAAGGAAATTTTGTAGCGCACCATTTAGCTAGAATTATTCCTTTTGGTGTAGAACAAGTTTGGGAGAACCACTATCCTCATGAAGTGGCTCCTTATGTTTTGATGGACAATTTGTCCCTTTAATTTATGATAGCTTGCTTTTCCCCTCAAAAAAAAAAAATATAATAGAGATATGTTATGTCAGCCAAACAACTCCATAAACTTACTCTTGATCTTTAGTCAAAGACGAAGAATGTTGGTTTTCGGTCAAAGCGTCTAAGTTAGCCATTTTGGTAACATTTTTTTATATGTTTGGCTTACAGGCTTAGCTACCCAAGTACTTTGACAAATTTGAGATTCGAGATCCGGTTCAAAGATCATACATTAGATAGGTGGGTTGTTGGTTTTCCATGATCCAATCATCTATTCCAAAAAGTTCTATAATAAATAGGGTAGGTTGCTTATATGGTTGTCTAGCTACCTCTATTATTATGCTATTTACTTTCACTGAAATCGACTTAAATATGACTTTTCATAGACTATCTATCTTTGTATATATCTTTGTTTAGTAACCTTAATTATTTCTTGCTGAACTATTACTAAATTTTCTTAATTAACAATCTCAGAAAACTTGGGAGTACATATATTAAACTACAGAGTACCAAAGTACAAGGTTAATAAATTTAAATGCGTCATTAGTCATTACTCATTACTCATTACCTACATAGATAGTACAATCTCAACCTTAAACATAAGTGCGTGAGAGGTAAGCATAGCAAATCGAAAATATAGAATTAGGAAAATACCATTACTTTAAAAACATAGATAAGACTCCCAAGATAGCTATAGGATTCTCTTATACATATAACGTCTTATCTAGTGTGACACATAATTCTCATCTTGCCGCCTCACGTAGTTAATCTTAGATAATGAGGTGATGAAATTAGAAGAGAGTAACCGGTAATATGGCCTGAATTGACTTAGGGTGGTGTAATAGGTAACCCACCTAGCAGAGGTAATGATCCTACAGTTATAGGCACAGCACCGACAGTAGGATGTATATCTATCTGAAGCAATGAACGCTTCGGCTTTCGGAGTTCAGGCAAGGTGGGCTTTGGAAGTTCGGACACCGTAGGCGTAGTAAGCCTAGGCAGGAGGACTGTAGGAAGGATTTCCTGAGGAAGGTGATCTGGGTCTAGGAGTTTAGGCAAAGTGGGGTTTGAAAGTTTTAGGAGGCGATGAGCTGCTACTGGGAGAGTAACAGTGCTCATCATGCCAATAGCAAGGAGCATAAGGCAGAATAGAGAGAAGTGAGAAGACATGGTAAAAGAAAAGTAGGAGCGAACAAGTATAAAACTCTTTCAAAAGTGATATGAAACTTGTTGGTCTGAATATGGTGTATTGTTTTGTGTTTGCAAGTACTTATAGAAGAGGGGTGAATATATAGAAGGCAAGTTGTACTACAACTGTACAAGGTCACGTTAGGTGTGAAAAGTATTGTTGGGGTTTTTTGTAAAGAAATCATCATACATATCCGGGTGTCTCTTGAGCATGTATGGTACATTCAAGACTATCTTTTGCTCATTGCTCATTGCTCATTGCTCATTTAATATCATCCAAAATGAGCAATATGTAATGAAAGATTACGAGCATTCCAATATGAGTAAAAATTAGTATTGTGTGTAACAGGTCCATGTGTACCATGCATATGATGTACTTGAGTGTATGATGAATGAACTCGCTTGTTTGTCATTATTGTATTGCGTTTACAGTTTTTATTTTCAGATAAAGATGTTTGTTACTAATTTTACGACTATATATTGATACTAAAAATATATATGTGAAAAATCAAATATAATTTTAAATATGTTATTGTAAGTTTTAATAATAAACAATAATTGTTTTTAGCTTCACTTATTTTAAATCTTTTGACTCAAAAATTATGGAATCCAAATTCAATTTAAGACTTTTTTTTAGTCCAATCCAACAAATTTAGACCGTAATGAATTAAAATATAAAAAATTTCAATCTACTTACACTATAAACCGAATATAATGCGTAACGTCGTAAGGATATATTCCAAATAGATCAAGCCTCCATACTCCATAATGGTTCTGAAAATACTTAGATTTACATGCTCCCTCTCATATTCTTTACACATTTTTCATTTTACTCATTTTCAACCAAATATTTGACAAATATGCGAAGAAAATTTGGCACATTTGAATAGACCCCATTTCCAGATCATCAAGAATAATCTCCTCAGCAAACAACCAAAAATCCAACAGATAAATTACAATGAAAATATTACAAGGCTCCAAGCTTCCAAACGGAGAAAGTGCAAACAACTGAAAATGCCACGGCCCACAATCAGCGGATAATGTGGAAAAAAATGTATAGACCTAGACTGAAAACACTGTAGGAGAAAAAAAATGAATGAATCTGGTTCGTTATAACTTTTGTGCATCGAGTATAATATAATATAATCAATATCTATTTGATGTAGTTAGTTTTTGTGTGCGTTAAGCATAATCAATTTTTGTATGATACGCTCAGTTTTCGTATGATGTAGTTGTTTTGTCGAATAAAGTCAGTTTTTATGTGATATAATCAATTTAGATGTACAACAGATAAAAAATATGTATGGTGAATTTAACACTCTGGTATTGTTTGGTTAAATATAGGAAGTAGTATTTTTAAGAAAATTGCTTTCTTTAAGTTTCAATTCCTAGGAAATAGCAAAAGTTATTTGGTTATTCATGCATGGGAAGTTGCTAGGTAAGCAACTTCCGCTATTTTGTGGGAATTTCTTAGATTTTGGTCAATCAAACAACATCACCTTAAAAAATAAGTTTCATGTCCAATAAGGACAGATTAGACCTGATCAGGTTTGATCAGTTCTAACATAACATTTAAAAATAAATTCTAATAAGGGTCAATTAGGTCTAATAAGTTATGTTCAGATTTTTTTCATGTGAATATATAGAACACACCTTAAGAAGTTCCACTTCTCATATAATGATATATTGTATGTCAGCCAAACAACTCCTTAAACTTTTACTCTTGATCTTTAGTCAAAGACGAAGAATGTTGATCTTCGGTCAAAGCGTCTAAGTTAGCCGTTTTGGTAACGTTTTTTTATATGTTTGTCTTAGCTACCAAAGTACTTTTGATGTTGATGGTTTTTCCCCTTTTTTCTCTCTTCTCTCTCCTTTCCCACAAAATCCTAATTCTCAATCTAAGGACTACCACCACTCTTTTGGGCAGTGGTAAGCCCCTATTCTCCTTTTGTTATTAGTTTTTTCATGTTTGTATTTCTAATAAACTTCAGTCTCTCTTTAATGAAGAGTTTTGCTACCCATATATTGGGTTATATCTACCCATATATTGGGTTTTATCTTTCTGCATGTGAGAGTTTGGAGACTTTTTGGATTTTTGTGTAATTCAATATGTTGACTTGTTGATCAAAATTTGTGCGGAGTTGCAACAGATGTCAAGACTACGTTTACAATCACTTGAACAGAATCCAGTTCTACTTTAAAATTACAAAAGATCGACAAACCCTCTTGCAGAAGGCTGCATCAGACAGCGATATGAAAGACGAGTGTGTTCAGAAGTGTTAGATCTACTCAATGATCGTGATTTTGTCATATTAGAATTGTACTTATTTCATTTTTAATATGTATTTGTTTAGTTTCTACTTCTATTGTAGATGACGTATGACTTTGAATCAATGAATTAACGGTAATTAGTGGATTCGCCCGCTCTACATAGACAAATTTGAGATTCGTGGTCCGGTTCCAAGATCATACATTGGATAGGTGGGTTGTTGGTTTTCCATGATCCAATCATCTATTCCAAAAAGTTCTATAACCAGTTTGTTAGGAAGCAATGTGTTGTAGTTTGATTAATGCGAAACACAAAATCAATGAAATAATAAAGGTGAGAATAAACTATAAAGATGAACAAACAAAGAACACAAGGATTTAAGTGGTTCAGTCAAATTTGACCTACTTCCACAGGTGGGGGATCAGAGCTTCTTTACTATAATGGAGAAAAAAAAACCCAGAGAGAATAGTACAGGAAGTCCTAAATTCTAGAGGCTAAAGTGTTTCATAAGTTGTATGTAAATAATGAGCACCAAAAAGTCCTTATATAACATAAGGAACCCCGCACTAAAAATCCTAGAATATACTCCGCACAAAACCCTAAAAAAAAAAAAGAAAAACTGATTTAGAAACGCATCTTGCAATCCGCGAGTCGCGATTGGTCTCGGTAGTTCTTCGTAAAATGGGCGTAACTTTCTTGTCTCTCAACAGAATTGGGCATATGACCTATCTTTGGAAAGATCTTTGAACAAGCTATCACCTCCAATTTGAATCACATCAAAATCATTTATATATTGAGAGATATGTGCATTCAAAGTCAATCTTATGCCATTCACAAGATTTCAAGTCATAAATAACAAATCTCCACCTTGACTTGAAACCGATCAAACAAGATAACTTCACCTTAAACAAAATTCCATAATCCTACTCACTTTAGGCAATCCAAAAAACAGACATCTTCTATAATTGTGTATCGATGCGTTTTCGAGCGCAAAATCCGTATACAAAACCATCACATGGCCTAGATCGAGAGTATAAAGTCACCAACGCCAAGCATGCTTCCTCAAATTGACCAAACTCTCTTCAAACACTTCTTCATCTCAACAACAAACTCAAAGGCAATTCTAGAAACTGAATGACATCAATAATTTCTAAATTGCAATTGTACTTAATAAACACAAAAGTACCAAATTTGAGATAAAAAATAGCATAGCTAGAACAAAAACTAATGCATAACCAAGATTGCTACTTTATTACAAACTCAAAAAAACAATATATCATAAACTCCAAAAAAGAAAATCCACACGGTTTTTTGTTTTACCTAGAGATCTCAAGGGGACACCAAAACATAAAGAGATCGTAGAAACAACAACCCCAAATCTTGTAACCCTAAAGTGCAAGATCATCATCAAGAACAACATCGGCAATATGTGCAGATTGATCCTCATTGGACATTTCTCCATTTTTCTTCTTTAATTTCCAACACTCAGATTTAATATGACCCTTCACATGACAATAGTTACAGATTTCGCCAGAATTTTTTCCACCATGAGCAACCAAAGCATTTGTGTAAGCAGAATTATTAGATTTATTGACCAATTTATTGTCAATTAAATCTCTCTGAGTTAAGGCCTCCTTAACATCCTGCAAACTCAAATCATCTTTACCATATAATAAGGTAAAGTAGATGGGAACACCTTGCACCAGATGGCCTCCACTTGGGTGTATAAGAACATGTGTCCTTCATATGTCGCGATGTGATCGTCGGAATCCGAGCTGGCGTCATATTTACACGATGGCATTTTGATTCTCGTCATTGGATGATTCAATATTTCTAGTATGAATGGGGAGAGTCTGGGTTTGATCAACAAGTGTCTGCCAGCCGAATAGTAACTAGCACCATTGGTGTTGTACTCTTGGTGGGGACGACTTTGACTCTCATCTTCTGAATTGTTGAGTTCCTCGGTTTCTAGGATTGCTTCTTCATATTCTGGGTCTTCAATTTGCCTTTCCATTAAGCGTCCCTCTTGAATAAAGGTCTGCATTCCGCCGACGAACTTGGCAACCCTTGCATTAGGAGTAAGGGTGTTGTTAGGATGAGTAGTACCCGCTTGCAACATTTGGATGAAGGACGCTATAATTTGTAGCTGCTGAGGAGATAACTGACTGAGTTGGTTCAGATTGAACGATCTGCCACCGATGTTGACCTGAGATACATTGTTCTCAGGAGTTTGTTGCTCGTTGCCATTCCCGGTCCCTCTACTTGAGAACTGGGGTGCACCGATAGGTCCGGTATTAGGGGGCTTAGTAGACCCTTGAACAGTTTCGAATCCTTGTGGACCACGTTCGTCATTATTTGCTCTTTCCATGTTAGCGTTCACAAAGATGGGAAGTCCCCCTCCTTCTAGCGCCAAGCTGCTGTACTGTTTCAGTGTTGAAACGGTTGGCGGTCTTGAGAGAAGTCTGTCAAAGATTGGGGTTATTGTCCTCTAGTGAATAGCTGCACAAGAAGCAAACGTAAACTACCCTTGGGGGGATGCGAGGAAACCCCCTCCGACGCTCAAGTTAGTACATGTCCCACTAGTATTTAGAGAAAGATAGCTTAGAGAGAGAGAGATCAGATAAGCTATTTTTAGTATCAGAGAGAATGTACCTGCAGAATAGCACTAGTGGGGTATTTATAGAAGTATTATTCCTCTGACAGGGCGCGTAATCCTTTGACACGTGTATGGCTGTGATGCACTTGACAGGTGGGAAGATTCCCATACTTTTGTCTTATTAGGCGACCGCCAACGTTGTCGGACCACGTTGGTGAACTGACTTGTTAGAGCTGTGGATGACATTTGTCGTGCTCGCGTCCGCAATAATGTTCGCGGACTCATCATAGTGGTCCGCTAACATACTTGGGTTATACCCATACACTTTGTTTGGTAAATTTAATTATTTCTTGTTCAACTATTACTGGTCCGAAAATTTTCTTAATTAACAATCTCATGAAACTTAAAAAAAACTCAAAATATAAAGGATCACAAAATGTTAGAGAGAGAAAGTGACAGAGGGCCTTTTAGCTAAGGCAGAAGAAGACCCTCCACCAGGCAGCCTTGAGTTATCCAACGTGTCTACCACTGTGCCAGGCAGAACTCATCTCTCCACTTAAATTCACCATGAACACCCACCTCCTCCTCCATCCTCACCTTCCTCGCCCTCCAAAACACGCTCCTGCCACCATGGACACCCGGCCCCTCCTCCAACCTCCTCTTCTTCGTCATCCAAAACACCCTTCTATGCCAGCATTGTTTCATCCCCCAACCCATCTGGGACTCTATCCTTATCCCTTCTATCCCCCACCTCCACTCCTTTCTCCACAACCCCCCCACCATCAATATCCCAAACCACCCCTTTTATTCCCATTTCAACGGAAGTTTACGAGAGTCATTGCACTCCTTGGAAGTTATGCATCATTATAAAGGTCATCGGAAGATCGATCGTCGCAAGGGATTTCCTCGCAAAAGAACTAACAAAAATCTGGGGTTGGAATCAAATACCAACCTTAACAGCTCTAGGTAAGGGTTTTTACTCCCTCCATTGCACCTCCATCGAGAGTAGAGTTGCGGTATTGTCTAAAGGACCTTGGTGTATTCAAAATCATCACCTTTGGGTCCAAGCATGGGAACTAGGGTTTAAGCCCTCGAAAGCCAAGTGTAACCTAGGTGCGGTGTGGGTAAAACTCCCGAAGCTACCTATTGAGCTATTTAGGCAAGATATCCTGGTTTAAGTGGGGAATAAACTTGGCCAGTTAGTAAAAATCGATAATAATACGTTGCAGGGGGGAAAGATATGCGAATATATGCGTGTTTGTGGAGGCGGAAAGTCAACCCCTCCAAGGAATTTGGATGGGGAATGTATACCAAGAGATAGAATATCTAGAAGGACCATGGTTCTGCCATAAATGCGCCAAGCTCGGGCATGATGCGAGAAATTGTGCCATTAATTATACAGAGCCAAAAATAATAACTCCCCATGAAGACAACCCTTCCAAATACCTTAAACCTAAAGCAGCCACAAAAAATACCAAAGAGCCAAAATCCAAATCTAACCTTTCAAGCCAAAGGTGGACCCCTGTGAAACTACAAAATACCGAAAAAGTAACCCCGCCCCCCCCCCCCCGGTCTCCCAAAACCCAGCAAATCCCATCCCTCAAAAAAGTAAACCAAACTTCCCCAGTCACATCATAGTCGAAGCTATGGTCTATGAAAATCCGTTTCAGCCTCTACAAACTTTAGAAGCCTCCACTGAAGAGCCTGACCCCTCCCTCATGTCCAATCCACCCGTAAAAAATGGGCGTACCAGTACTTCACCTCTAAACACTCAACCCACCCCCCCCCCCCCCCCCCCCCCCAATCTCCAAATTCTCTCTCTCACCAAAAAGAAACCCCCATACCTCCCCAAAATAATTCCCTGATCACCCCTATATCAGATGGATTTCATTCCAAGCTCGTCATCGTCACCCCCGCCACCCCAATCGCCAGAAACACCACCATCATCACCATCCCCTCCCCGGCTAATTCTAAAGGACTGGAGCTACCGTTGCATATTCAGCCAACCCCCCTTGCCTTTGAAGCCGGAAGTGAATCAATTCCATACGTTCTACCTATGGAAAGAGAGCGACAACCTCATCGAGATATCTCTCCAAGAAATGAAGAACATGATCTTCAACCCAATGCTAGTACCATCCTACCTTCTCAACCTTCACAGGTACAATGAAGAAGGTGCCATAGTGCCAGCCTATCTCCCCCAAGTGCAAGACCTTCAACATTTACCCCTGCCACTCAAGATTTTCATCTCATGGTTACTGAGGAAGAAAGTGGGGGACGAAGATGGGCAAAGATTACTCCTCCACAACCTTTAGAATCGAATCGTAAAATCGAATCGTAAAATCGTAAGATTCTACAAACATGTATAGTCAAGATATTACACTCAATCTTCATTGAATATGCTTAAATTATAAGTTAAAAGACCTAAAAATTGGAAAAAAATAATTATTTACCCACTATATTGGCAATAACTAACAATATATATCTCTTATTTTCTTTGTTAGAATGATTTAAACTTGCGAGGTTTTCGCTATTCAACAGAAATGTATAGAATCGTCTAAAATCGTGAATCGAATCGTCTACCATATTTTGAATCGTAAAATCGTAAGATTTTAAGATTTGAATCGCGATTTTAATAACTTTGATGTCGGTCATTTTCTGGAATGCGCGTGGTATTGCGCGAACTTCTTTTCACTCCAACTTTCGTCATATCATCCAAGACCACAACCCGGATATAGTTATCCTAGCTGAAACCCATACGTGCCAGCGTTCTACCGCCATCATTGTCCAAAAACTGCCCTTTGATAACTGGCACCTGGTAGACCCGCGGGGTTTTGCGGGCGGGATTCTCATCCTATGGAATTAGGCCCGAGTTACTCTCACTGTGATGAGTGACAACTCTTAAAGTGTGCTGACCCTGGTGGAGGTACGTGACAATTCTCCCGCTTTCATTTTAACCACTATTTATGTTAGTCCGTCATTAACTTGTCGTAAAGTATTATGGTTAGATCTATATGACATCTCTAAACCGATTGATCTACCTTGGGTTGTAATCGGGGATTTTAATGAGGTTTGCTCAAACTGAGAGATGGGGAGGGAATCCAGCTTCAAAGTCTCGAATGGACCTTTTTAATAACACCCTAAATGATTGCAAATTAATGGACCTTGGTTTCTCGGGCCCAAAGTTTACTTGGTCGAACAAACGTAAGCATGCTCCTATTCATGAAAGGCTAGATAGAGGATGTGCCAATGACTTATGGTTTGCGAAATTCCCTAATAGCTCCATTCATCATCTCCCTAAAATCATGTCGGATCATTGCCCTCTTTTACTTCGTCTCGACCACCCTCCCCTTCGCACTGAACCAAAACCCTTTAGATTCGAGCCTATGTGGGTGCTTCATGACATGTTCCCATCAGTTGTCCAAAAGACTTGGCTTGCTGCCTTTTCACTTGACTCTAAGCTAGAACAAACGAGACATGACCTAATTGTATGGAACAAAGATCACTTTGGTAATGTTTATCACCGAAAAAAGAGAATCTTAAGTAGACTTAGGGGGGTTGAAAACTACCTACAACATAATTCGGGCTCCTTATTCCACTTAATTAGAACTCCAGGAAACCCTCTAAAATGACTTCCTATCCACCCTAGACCAAGAGGAGCTCCTTTGGCGCACTAACAGCAGGTTGGATTGGTGCACTAAAGGTGAAAGAAACACTGCCTTCTTCCATAGGACGGTCCAAATTAGGAGACATAGAAGCTGGATCATATCCCTCCAAAACACCGTAGGGGAAGAAATTTCAAAGCCCGAGGCACTAAGTGACCATATCATAAGCTTTTATTGTAATTTGTTCACCTCTGAATCCTTTTCTTGTCCTGCCTCCTCTATGAACCCCTGTATGAATATAACTGCAAGCAACTTTTGTCAACCTCCTTCTTTGGTGGAAGTAAAAAATGCCATTTTCTCAATGAAGCCTTTAAAAGCTCCAGGTCCGGATGGTTTCCACCCGCTGTACTTCCAAAAGTCTTGGGATACCACTAGCCATGATCTCCATCTCAATATTTTCGACTGGTTTAGAAATGCTAATGTCCCTGAAAATCTTTGCAATGCTCTCATATGCTTGATTCCAAAAGTCGATAATCCTACTACAGTCAGACAATTAAGACCATTTAGCCTTTGTAACATCATCAACAAAGTGAACATGTTTGTGAGGAGATCAGAGATTGGTTTAGGAATAGGGAAATACCAGAAAGCCTAGGGCATGCTCACATCTGTCTGATCCCGAAGCAAGACCCCCCCCCCCCCCGAAACAGTGAAACAACTAAGAACCATCAGTCTATGTAACACTCTTTATAAACTTGTCACTAAAATCCTAGTTAATAGACTTAAACCTTGGATACCAGAGTGGATCTCTCCCAATCAAAATAGCTTCATAAAAGGGCGGGGGCCGAAAGTTAATCTTGTAGTAGCCTCCGAGATCCTTCATTCCATGCATAAGAAAAAAGGGAAAACGGGATGGTTTGCATTAAAAGTGGACTTAGAGAAAGCTTATGATAGAATGGAATGGAGCTTTGTTAGGAAGTGCCTTGATTATCATAACCTTGACAAAGCTTCCATTAATTTGATTATGAATTGTATTTCCAAAGCCTCGTCATCTGTACTGGTTAATGGGAAGAAGACGGAATCCTTCACTCACTCGCGGGGATTACGTTAAGGAGACCCCATGTCCCCGTACATATTCAACATGTGCCTGGAGCAACTCACATCGCTAATAAATCTAGCTTGCAAAAAGGGTGACTGGACGCCTTTTTGGGTGGGGAAAAAGAGGGTTAAAGTGTTTCACCTTCTTTTTGCAGATGATCTCCTATTGTTTGGGAAGGTTGACGAAAGCACAACATTTGCGGTTAGGGATATCATGACGGAATTCGGTAAAATCTCGGGACAAAAAGTTAATGAAAGTAAGAGTCGATTGGTCTTTTCCCCGAATACTAAAGAAGACTTAAGAGACCTGTTTCAAAACACAATTAATGTCCAGGCCTCTGAAAATTTAGGAATGTACCTCGGCCTACCTCTCTCACATAAACGTCCAAGTAAAAATGATCTTCAATTTGTGGTGGAAAAAATTAGAAAAAAACTTGCATCCTGGAAAACCACCACTCTATCTAGAGCTAGTAGGCTTGTCCTTGTGAGAGCTACTCTAAACACAATCCCAAACTACTACATGCAAGCTTATGCTTTCCCGACTTCAATTCATGAGGACCTCGACAAAATTTGTAATAACATTCTTTGGGGCTCGTCGGAGGGTAAGAATAGGCTACACCTTGTCTCTAAGAATGCGACTTTTCGGCCAAAGAATATGGGAGGTCTGGGAATAAGAAAACATGCTACCCTTAATAAAGCACTAATGGCAAAATTAGGATGGAAATTGTGCCAAGGCCCACCGTCCTTGGCAAAAGAGTGTGTCCAGTCTAAATATCTAAGCAAAAATGGCATTACGAGTTTTAAGAATGGGTCAAGAGTGTGGCAAAGCATAGGTAAAGGTTGGCCCATCGTTGAATCTAGTTGCCAGTGGTATTTTGGAGACGGGTACTCAGTGTCCTTTTGGGACAATAACTGGTTAGGGGTGGGGCCCATTAGACAATATGTTATTGGGCCGCTGGAGGAGAAAGAAGCTAGACTAAGAGTTAGGGATTGATGGGAGAATGAAGGCTGGAAGGTGCCCTTCCTGTCAATTGTTCTCCCAACTCACATCACTATGAGCATTTTCAGCTATGTTTGGAAACCCCTTGAAGACCCAGATCAACCTTTTTCCTCACTTGTCAAAAATCGTCAATTCTCCACTAAAGAAGCCTTTGTCCAAGCCAATATCTTAGATAATGCAAGTATTTCAGTCGATTCTTGGGTGTGGAAGGGTAATCACTCTCCTAAAATTAAGTTCTTTCTTTGGCTCCTATGGTGGGGGCGACTCCCGACCCAATCATGTCTCTATGGTAGGAATATAGTGCCGAACCCAATTTGTAACGTGTGCGATTCGTTTGAGGAGGATATTCTTCACCTCCTTCGTGATTGTGATAAGGCTAGGTCCACATGGGAGCTTATTCACCTTGATCTTGAGTTTGACATTGTTGGGGTAAATGAATGGATTAGTCAGAACCTGGCGAGAACGGAGCGTAGCCATGGAATCGAATGGAAAAATTTATTCCCTTACATCTGCCATCAAATATGGGTGAATAGAAATAAGTTCCTATTTGAGGGAACTATCCACCCTCCTCCTGAAATTACGCTGAAAAGAGCGGTCTTTGCGGCATGGGAAGTCATCTCTTCCTCCATAAACCCCGCAAATCATACACTTATCGACAACCATAACCTGCCCAATATTTCATGGAACTGGGAGTTAGTCTCGGTTGATGCTTCATTCACCCACAGTCTCGAGGTCGCAGGGATAGGGGGGTGCATACGGTCGAAATTTGGTAATTGGATTAGAGGGTTTCAAAAAACTATTTATGCCTTAGATGCCCTTATGGCTGAGATTATTGCGATAATTCATGGTCTTCAGTTGGCTCATCAGTTGGGTCTTGATAATGTTGTGATATTGTCAGATTGTCAGGAAGCTATTCTTCGAATTAACCAGGAAAATGTTTATGTGGATGCTTATACTCATGTGATTGTTAAATGTAGGGAGTACACTAAGGTATTCAAGGAAGTGAAGTTCGTATTCGTGAAGCGCGAGTTTAACAGTGTGGCTGATGCTATGGCAAAAGATTGTAGGAAAAACTATTTACAAGTTAATGAACTCATGGAAATTCCCCATCCCCCCATGTTTTGTAATGACTTGCTGTCGTTGGATTGTAATGGGTTATTCAAGCCCTAACTTGATGTTTGCGTAGTCTATATATGATGCCATTTTCAACAAAAAAAAAAAAAAAAAACATCATCAACAAAGTTGTAACAAAAATCATTGTTCAAAGCATACTAAAATCTGTCATTCCGGAGTGGATCTCGACCAATCAAAATGGTTTCATAAAAAGAAGGGGTCCAGAGGTTAACATTGTAGTAGCAACTGAAATACTGCATTCTATGAACAAAAAAATGGTAGATTTGGGTGGTTCGCTCTCAAAATTGACTTAGAAAAAGCTTACGATAGAATTGAATGGCATTTTCTTCGCACTTGTCTTGTAAATCTCCATCTAGATGTGCACTCAATCAATATGATCATGAACTATGTTACCCAAGCTTCATCCACTGTTCTTGTTAATGGCAAAAAAACCCAGCCTTAGCTTTCCCACATTCACGGGGCCTTAGACAAGGAGATCCCTTGTCGCCATACCTCTTCAACATCTGTTTGGAACAACTCACTGATAGGATCAACCTAGCCACAATGAATAAAGCTTGGACCCCTTTCGGAGTGGGTAGGAAAAAAGTGCCCGTCTCTCACTTACTATTTGCGGACGACCTACTACTGTTTGGTAGAGTCGATCAAACAACGGCCTTTGCGGTTCGAGACACACTTGTTGCCTTATGTAAAAACTCAGGTCAAAAGATCAATGAACAAAAAAGCAGGCTTCTTTTCTCCCCTAACACTCCTCATGAGCATAAACAATTATTTCAAGACACCCTCAGTGTGGCTGAATCCAAAGACTTGGGTACATACCTAGGTTCCCCCCTCTCTCACAAAAGACCTAAGAGAAAAGATGTACAATTTGTGGTTGACAAAGTAAAAGAAAACTCTCTCTTTGGAAAACGAATTATCTCTCTAGGGCTGGGAAGCTTACCTTAATCATTTCCACTCTAAATTATATGCCGGCATATTACCTTCAAACCCAGACCCTCCCGGCCGAAACACTTAAGGAGCTAGACCAAACATGTAACAACTTTCTTTGGGGCTATAAAGACTCTAAAAAGATAATTCATCTGATCGGTAAAGAGTTCACGTTCCTTCCAAAATCTCAAGGAGGCTTGGGTATTATATCTCACCATGACTTAAGCACCATCTACATGGCAAGACTATGGTGGAAAATGAGTCAAGGTCCATCAAATTTGGCCCAAGAGTGCATCCAATCAAAATATGTGTTGGAAAATAGAGTAATTCCTTTTAAAAACAGCTCAAAAATTTGGAAGAGTATAGGGATAGGATGGCCTCTCCTCAATGAGAACAAGGTTTGGGTCATAGGGAATGGTAATCAGATCTCTTTATGGGAAGACAATTGCCTAGGTATTGGGAGTTTACGTTCACTTATTCACGGCCCTCTCATGCAAGGGGAACAAAACCTAACACTTAGAGATGTGGGGGTAAATGGCTCATGGGACCTTAGTCATCTCTCCTTCCCCCTCCCGGACTTTATTTCCTTTAGGATCCTAGATTTACCCGTGCCTACCCAAGCTTGTGACCATCACGACCACCCCGGCTCCTTTCCTCTTTTGTACTTGACGACAAATTCTCCATAACTAGTGCGTATGTTGCACTTACCTTACCGCGAAAATCATCGGTGGACTTAGAATGGCTTTGGAAGGGTACCCTAACACCAAAGCTCAAAATCTTTTTATGGTTAGTATGGTGGGACCGGCTACCCACAAAACATCTCCTCAACCAACGAAAAATTGCCTCCTCTAATCTTTGCCCTTTGTGTCAGGACCACGTTGAATCATCCATTCACATTGTTAGGTTGTAGGGTGGCGCAGGAGGTTTAGCAAGCATCCACAATTCAATAGCACAACCCCCAAGCAACCGCGAGTGAGTGGCTGTACCAGCACCTAAAAAATCAAACAAAGAATGCTAATACCCCAATTTGTTATCTTTTCCCCTTTATCTGTTGGGAGCTTTGGTTACAATGCAATAAATACATCTTTGAAAATGTTCCCATCCCACCTCCAAATACCACCATCCAAAAAGCAACCCGAAATGCCCATGAATTCTACTTAACCAAACCATCTATCGATTCACAAACTGACCCATCACCGGAACTTCATCCTAGGGAATACCCGTGGCAAACTATAATAGTCGACGCATCCTTTGTTAGTCTTTCATCTACATCTTGTATTGCTGGTGTTTTGTTCGACAATGCGGGTAATTGGCAACTGGGGTTTCAAAGGTGTATGCGAATGATGCTCTACACTCTCAGTCGTCCAAGTACATAATGTCACACACTTGGAAATCTATACTGATTGCCAAAAAGCCACACATCTTCAAAAGTCGACAACCATGAACCCCATACTTGACAATCTTGCTATGCTTTGCAGGGATCACAACCATGTCTTCCAAGAGATGAAGGTCCAATTCTGCCCAAGGAAGCTAACACAAGCCGCGGATAGCTTGGCGTGCAACAGACGAAAAGATGATCTAGAAATGAATGTAACTAGGTTTATCCACACCCCCTAGTTATCTTTTGAATATTTGGGAAGACTTTGTATTAAGGCTCAGAGCCACTAACTTTTAAACATTTATGCATCCATACTTAAAAAAAAAAATATATCTCAGGAAACTTGCATTGGGAGTACATACATCAAACTACACAGAGTACCAAAGTATGTACAATGTTTGATAAATTTAAATGTGTCATTAGTCATTACTCATTACCTACATAGATAGTACAACCTCAACCTTAAACATAAGTGAGAGATAAACATAGCAAATCAAAAAAAGAGAATCAGGAAAATACCATTACTCTAAAAACATACATAAGAGTCCCAAGATACCTATAGAATCCTCTTTTACATATAACGTCTTATCTAGTGTGACACCTAATTCTCATCTTGCCGCATCAGTTATTTTTACATATTACCTAACGTAGTTAATCTTAGATAATGAGGTGACGAAATTAGAAGAGTAACTAGTAGCAGTGGCCTGAACTTTAGGGTGGTGTAACCAGTAATCCAGGTAGCGGAGGTACTAGTCCTACAACTATACGCACGGCACCGACAGTAGGATGTATCTCTACCTGAAGCAATGAACGCTTCGGCTTTCGGAGTTCAGGAAAGGTGGGCTTTGGAAGTTCGGACAATGTAGGCGTAGTAAGCCTAGGCAGGAGGACTGTAGGAAGGATTTCCTCAGGAAGGTATGTTCTTCTTACTATGCTTTTATCATCAGGATGAAAATCACTCATCTTTCTCCTTTTCCCAGGATCTTGTGGAAGATTAGCAATTTCAAATTCGCTCAATCTAGGAATAAGATAGGTTCTGGAATTGTGTGATGGAGAAGAATGTTGTTCACTTTGTTGATCAGGAGGATTTTGTTCATCTAATTGAGATGGAGGAGGAAGATTTTGTTCATTTTCTTGAGGTGGTGAAAGATTTGGAGGAGGAGATGGAAGAGGAGAAGGTGGAGGTGGATTTTGAGTTGGCGTTCTTTTAACAAAAAACATGAAATATCCTTCTTTTTTTCCTTTTCATTATGAAAATCAAATTAATACTTTGAATGAGATTAAATAAGTCGATTGAAAAGAACAACACAATACAATCAAGCACATAATACATGATACATCATTCAAAAATGATTTCTAAAACATTCTAATTCCTAACCTTAGTAACATAATTCCTAAATCACAAATTCACAACACAACCATTTGTCGATTTAGCATCCTAATCTAATTCCTAAATCACAACACAATCGTAATGAAATCCAATTGACAAAAATACACGAATACACAATTATTTGTCAATTTCGCATCGTCCTATATAACTCCTAAATCACAGCACAATCGTAATGAAATCCAATTGACAAAAATACATAAATACACAATCATTTGTCAATTTGGCATCCTAACCTAATTCCCAAATCACAACACAATCGTAATGAAATCCTAATGAAATCAAATCGACAAAAATACACAAATACACATCAATTTTCAGCAACAATAACTTACAACCCAACAATGATTCAATGATGAATAATTGAAGAAGCGATTAAGCAAAGATTAAGAAGGTTGAATTAGAAGAATACCTGAAGTTTGCCGCCCCTGCCGCCTACTGCCGCCCGCTGTGACAGTGAAGAAGTGACTGTCGGTCGGTCGCAAATCAAACCACACAAATCAGACAAATCAGATTCTTGGAGACAAAAACAAAATCAAATAAAACAAAATCAAACAAAACAAAATCTACTCATCGAACAAAACCCTAACAAAATCAAACAAAACAAAATCAAACAAAATTAAACAAATAACAAACTCACCGGGCACCGGCGACTGCGACTCGACTGAACTGCGACTCGACTGACCGTTGCTACTGTGCTACTAGTTAGGATTTTTCGCGTTCGACTTAATTGCGTCGTGTGTCGGCAAACTCACCGGCAAGATCTAACGGTCGCTGCGTCGGCGCTTCGCTCGCTGCTAGTTAGGACTTAGGGTTTTCGCGAAGGAGAAAAAGAGGGAAAGAGGAAGTGGTCTGGGTTAGTTCGCGTGTGAGAAAACGCTTCAATTGAATTTTATTTTATTTTTCAGAAATAATAGTTGGTCACGTGACCAACAGTGACCCTAAGTAAATCCGCCACTATTGACAGGTGGGAAGATTCTCATACTTTTGTCTTATTAGGCGACCGCCAATGTTGTTGGACCATGTTGGTGAACTGACTTGTTAGAGCTGTGGATGGTACATTTGTCGTGCTCGCGTCCGCAGTAATGTTCGCGGACTCATCATAGTGGTCCGCTAACATACTTGGATTATACCCATACACTTTGTTTGGTAACTTTAATTATTTCTTGTTGAACTATTACTGGTCCGAAAATTTTCTTAATTAACAATCTCAGGAAACTTGCATTGGGAGTACATACATCAAACTACACAGAGTACCAAACCACAAGGTTTGATAAATTTAAATGCGTCATTAGTCATTACTCATTACTCATTACTCATTACCTACATAGATAGTACAACCTCAACCTTAAACATAAGTGAGAGATAAACATAGCAAATCGAAAAAAGAGAATTAGGAAAATACCATTACTCTAAAAACATACATAAGAGTCCCAAGATAGCTATATATAGGATCCTCTTTTACATATAACGTCTTATCTAGTGTGACACCTAATTCTCATCTTGCCGCCTCATTTATTTTTACATATTACCTAACGTAGTTAATTTTAGATAATGAGGTGACGAAATTAGAAGAGTAACCAGTAGCAGTGGCCTGAACTTTAGGGTGGTGTAATCGGTAATCCACCTAGCGGAGGTAATAGTCCTACAACTATAGGCACGGCACCGACAGTAGGATGTATGTCTACCTGAAGCAATGAACGCTTCGGCTTTCGGAGTTCAGGCAAGGTGGGCTTTGGAAGTTCGGGCACGACTGTAGTAAGCCTAGGCAGGAGGACTGTAGGAAGCATTTCCTCAGGAAGGTGATTTGGGTCTAGGAGTTTAGGCAATGTGGGCTTTGAAAGTTGTAGGAGGCGATGAGCTGCTACTGGGAGAGTAACAGTGCTCATCATGCCAATAGCAAGGAACATAAGGCAGAATAGAGAGAAGCGAGAAGACATGGTAAAAGAAAAGTAGGAGCAAACAAGTATAAAACTCTTTAAAAAGTGATGAAACTTGTTGCGTAGGATATGGTGTATTGTTTTGTGTTTGCTGGTACTTATAGAAGAGGGGTGAATAGAGGGCCAGTTGTACGAAAACTGTACAAGGTCACGTTAGCGTAAAAAGTATTGCTAGGGTTGTTTGTTAAGAAATCATCATATATGGAGGTACCGTGAGCATGCATGGTACATTCAGGACTATTTTTTGCTCATTGCTCATTTAAAATCATCCAAATGAGCAATATGTAATGAAAGACGAGAGTTCCAAATGAGTAAAATTAATGTTGGGTGTACCATGGTCCATGTGTACCTTGCATATGATACACTTTGGTGTATGATGAATGAACTCGTTTGTTTGTTATTGTATTGTGTTTCCAGTTTGTATTTTCAGATAAAGATGATTGTTACTAATTTTACGACTATGTATTGTTACTAAAAATATATATATGAAAAATCAAATATAGTTTCTAATATGTTGTTGTAAGTTTTAATAATAACAATAATTATTTTTAAGTTCACTTATTTTAAATCTTTTGACTCAAAAATACGGAGTCCAAATTCAATCTAAGACTTTTTTTTTAGTCCTATCCAACAAATTTAGACAATAATGAATTGGAATATGAAATTTTTCAGTCTACTTACACTATAAACTGAATATAATGTGTGAGGATACATTCCAAATAGATCAAGCCTCCATAGTGATTCTGAAAATACTTATATTTACATGCTCCCTCTCATATCCTTTGCACATTTTTTTATTTTACTCATTTTCAACCAAATATTTGACAAATATGCAAAGAAAATTTAGCACATATGTATAGACCCCATTCCCAGATCATCAAGAATAATCTCCTCAGCAAACAACCAAAAATCCAACAGATAAATTTCAATGAAAATATTACAAGGCTCCAAGCTTCCAAACGGAGAAAGTGCAAACAAACTGAAAATACCACGGCCCACAATCAGCGGATAATGCGGAAAAAGTTGTATAGACCTGGACTGAAAACACGGTAGGAGAAATAAAAAATGAATCTGGTTCACAATAACTTTTGTGTATCGAGTATAATATGATATAATCAGTAGCTATATGATGTAGTTTTTTTTTTAAGGTAAGATGAAGTCCCTTGCAATGAAGAGAGAAATTGGGGATCTCTACTTGCAAGGGGTGAGTTTCGATCCCTTGACTTCTGGGATCGGAGGTGATGCCAATGCCACTAGACTATCATCTGCTGCTCATAGCTATATGATGTATTTTAGTTTTGTGTGCGTTAAGCATAATCAGTTTTTATATGATACAGGCAGTTTTCGTATAAAACAATCGTTTTTCGAATAAAGTCAGTTTTTATGTAATATAATCAATTTAAATATATAATAATTATTATAAAACCGGTTCACTTAAAACTTTATAGTAGAGAATTGGACATACACCAAAATAGTTGTCGTGAGTCTAGTGTTGTAACTCAGAAGTGGCCTTGGGTCACAAGTCACAAGTAGTGGGTTTAGTGTTGTTTCTTTGCTTAGTTTGTGTGTACTTGTTGAAAAAAAAAAAAAAAAATTGAACGGACACCAATATAGCGAATTGTTTAGTCCACGAATGAATCAAGCTTGTATTGGGCCCGGGCTAATATAGGCTTATCAATGAAAGTGTCACACACTCACATGTAATTAACAAGTACTTTGAGTCTCTTCCTTCAAAATTTTCAACTACATATAACTACGGATGTGTATTTCACGTGAACTTATTAGACTTAATAGATTTATATCATCCCTAATTATTTTACACCTAAAGAAACCTAATTAATCTTGAACATACTCAATGAACTATGAAAATTATCTATATAATCTAACATATAAATATATTAAAAGGCGTTCTTAAACAAGGAATTGTGTCACGTGGCATTCACCCTAAAGAGTTTTTAGTTCATGTAATCAATGTACAATAAAAAAATTGAAATTGCATATTATATGTTTCGATCCCGTGTCACGTGCCGCTCTCTCTAAGGAGCTTTTAGTTCATGTAATCTATGTACAATAAAAAAAAAAATTAGAAATTGCATATTATATGTTTTGATAATCTCGTGATCTCAAGTTCATATACTTAAGTTTTGACCACTAGACTAAGTTGTATTTAGTGTTATCATTTTAAAGTACAATATTAACAAATGATCGAAAACTTTCTTACCCGGGGCATAGCCCGAGCCTAATAACTAGTAAATCTATTAAAAGGTCTTCCTAAACAAGGAACGGTGCCACATGACGCGATCTCTAAAGGCGTTTATTTCATGTAATCTATGTACGATAAAAAAAAAATTGCATAGTATAGGCTTTGATACCATGACCTCACGTTCATACTAAAGGCTTAACCACTATACCAATTGAATTTAGTGTTAGCATTTTAAAGTGCACTATTAATAAATGAAGATTTTCCTTATCCGGAGCATAACTCAAACCTAATAACTACTTTATTTTTTATAAAGTGAATAGAACGCCTCAGAAGCAAATTTCTATTATGAACAGATTTTAAACATCAATGGAGTCCAAAAGTACTTCATCTATTCCTTCAAGTATTATTATTGAAATTTTACGGTTCCTAAAGCACATCTTCAAACAATTTTATTTTATAAAATAAAAATAAATATTTTTTGAAAGAAACACATTGGAATGAAATTATTAACAAAAATCTCACATGACTTTATATTTTTAAAATAAACTTTACCTTGAAACTTATGATGGATCATTTTGTTAAGCGACAGATCTAGTAGGCATGAATAAATAAATTTGATCTGCAAGGAAGTAGTAAAAAAAATTACAAAAGGATATGAAGTTCAGTGGTCAAAATTAGTTGACAAAAAAAACCTAATTGTTCCATTTCTTCTCTTTAAGAAAAACATTAAATTTTTTTTTAGATTTAGAGGCTACAACCACTCTTTTAGGCTCTAGTAAGCCTTATTTCTTCCTTTTACGGTTGTGTTTTTAAGCTTATAATAAACCTTCGTCTTCTTCTCTAATGGAGAATTGTTCTTCTCGTATATATTGAGTTACTTTTATGTGTTGGGTTTTGTCTGTCTACTTGGGAGAGTTTGGAGATTTTGCTTTTAGTGTTTTTTTTTTTTAACAAGGGATTTGATGATGATAATTTGTGCGGGTTTATGGGAGATGTTAATTCTTCGTCTACGATCCGTTGAATCTGATCAATCAAGTTCTTCTACTTCAAAAGTACTACAAATCAATAGACCTCCTATTAGAAGGTTGTATCAAATAACAACGTAAAAGGATTTACAAAAATGTTAGATCGTATTAATGATCATAATTTTAACTGTTAACATAATAGTATTTCGTTTATTGGTTTAGAATTATCTTATAGATCTAATATAACTAAATTTTAAAAAAAGTTCAGTTGAATTTTTATGTGATCATGTTAAATAAGAGTTCTTATATTTAAAATCATTATCTACCTCTAGATATTTCCATGTCTAAGAAATTAAGAATTCTGAATGTCGGCCAGGAATCATACGACGCGGGCAATGTTTCCCCACTTATAGTATAGGTAGGAATAAAGATAAGATAGCATTCTAATAACTGCATTTATTAGGTGGGAGAGCTTATCTTTAGTTTAACTCAGCTCTCTTATCTCGGTCATTTCAACAAAACATGGCGCGACATTCATTCACATGGGCCTTATTGTTTGTTCTTGTACTTGATGTGATATACTTGAGTCATGATCGATGACTAAAAGCTGATAGAGGAAGTTCAATAATAGAGGAAATTATAGCTATAATAATTGTATAATACAAACAAAAACATAAATCAAAGGAATCTGAACATAGAGAATCATATATGATTCGAAGCCGACATCAAAGTCCCAAATAAATCGAAATCAAATAAGGCTATGTTCTTTTCAACTTATTTTCAATTAACTTTAGTTCTCTTACTTCACTTTACTTAGATAAGTTTAGTTCAAATTCTCTCATTCTAAAAGAACGAGGCCTAACTGTTCGATTTAATTACATATAGGAATTATGATTTTTTAGGAAGTAGTATATTCCTTGACTTTTAATTTCCTACAAAGTTGTAAAAGTTGTTTGGTTAATTATGTAAGTTTCACTTACATCGGTCGGTCTTCTTAGGTAAGTAATTTTTTTCATTTTGTAGGAAGTAGATTTTCAGCCCTACAAGGCTACTAGCTTGTAGGAAACACCAACACATTGGCTGGTAAGGCATGCATAGCATGCTAAGGAAATACCCCAGCATAATATTGGGGGTAAGGATCGAACTCCTGACCTCAAGGGCCAAGGGGGAGCGCTCTACCCACTTGAGATAACTCCTATTATATATCCTTTTGAATTAAAATTAGGCAATGATATTAAAAAGAAAATTAGTCTAATAGTGAGTAAGTTAATTTCTTTTAGTGACTCGTTTAATCCATTTAGTTACTAGGTTTACTTTTATAATTTTTGAAAAAATTCCGATATTTTAATAATTTAAACAGTCTCTTTTAATAATTTTTAAAAAAATTCCTATATTTTTGTTCACCAAACCACCCCGGGATATTTTATATTTGGAATATGAACCAAATTGAACTAAGCCGTTGATTGTTTGCTTTACTTTATATGGAAAAGTTGATATATTTGCTTTTCGGATTTAATCATATAAAAAGTGAAGATTAATATAATTTATTTTTGTACCATACATCAACGAATTTCTTCTCAAGTATATGATCAAAGTTAGCGAGCTTTGACCCTGAAATCATATTATCATAAATTGCATATGATCAAGCGATAGTAGTTTAATCAGAAGTTAAACTTTCAACTCTGGTGTGCAAGAGATAGGATAAACTTTCTATCAATGATCGAAAAAACAACAGCAATTAGGAGTACAGAGTACAAGATACAAATAATAATAATAATAATAATTTATCCAAGATAAAATATATAAAACATAATAATTGCACACTCAGAGTACAAAGAATGAAACCAAAAATAAATAAATAATAAATGAAAGACTGAAAGATGTTAAAGCCAGAAGATCATTAGGAATATATCATTACATTAGATGCATTAATGTAATCCCAAAGCGTGGCATGTGCGGTATCCTTCAGTGTTTGTCTTGGAAAATGGCGGCATTGTCAACAAAATCAGGGAATTTGAGGAACTGTGGGATTTGGAAGTTGAGGTAGTGTCGGCAAGGGAAGTGTAGGTACCTCCAAGGAGGGAAGATCTAACAGACCACGAGGGTGCACTGGAATTGTAGGGTTTGGAAGTTTGGGTATTGTGGGATTAGGAAGATTAGGTAAAGTGACTAGGGGAACTTCCAACTTAGGAAGATCTAGAAGACCACGAGCTGGCACTGGAATTGTAGGCTTAGGAAGCTGAGGCACTGTAGGGTTAGGAAGATTGGGTAATGTGACTACTGGTACCTCCACCTTAGGAAGGTCTAAAAGGCCACGAGGGTGCACTGGAATTGTGGGATTTGGAAGATTGGGTAATGTGACTATGGGCACCTCTAGCTTAGGAAGATCTAAGAGGTTGCGAGGATGCACTGGAATTGTAGGGTTTGGAATTTTGGGTAATGCTGGGTTAGGAAGACTAGGTAACGTGACAATAGGCACCTCCACCTTAGGAAGATCTAAGAGACCACGAGGATGCACTGGAATTGTAGGGTTTGGAATTTGGGGCACGGTAGGATTTGGAAGTTTGGGCACTGTTGGGTTAGGAAGATTGGGCAAGGTGACTACAGGCACATCCACCTTAGGAAGATCTAAGAGGCCACGAGGGTGCACTGGAATTGTGGGATTTGGAAGTTTGGGCACAGTAGGGTTAGGAAGATTGGGTAAGGTGACTATAGGCACCTCCAACTTAGGAAGATCTAGAAGGCCACGAGCTAATGCCATTGGGATTGTGGCAATACTCACCATGCAAGCAATGAGCATTAGACATGATATGAACAAACGAGGACCCATCAAAGCTTAAAGTGGGAGCAAACTAGTATAAAATGAGCTAGGAATATATATAAAAAAAATGGGTTGTATATTCTACAATCTGCTTAGAATATGTTGTATTCCCTTGTATATGGGGGGTACTTATAGCATGGATAAGATGAGCATTCTATGGATGGATTAGGTGGACGAGGGTGTTCATAGTTTAACTCATCTGCAATATCACTGTCATTTAGAATGATATTCATTACATTCACATGGGCCTTTTTGTTTTTGTTCCTGAATACTGATGTACTGCATTTAAATTAATATGATCAATTACTGAAAGATGACAGATTACAATAACCCATGAAGTTGTAGTATAATCATTGAGCTTTACATAGTAAATATTGAAGGTTCATTACAACAACAACATCCAATGAAATCCGAAAAAAGTAACCCAAAACGGGACTAAGAGAATGGAAACTGAATATTTCACTGACATGAAGGAGTTAAGTTAACTAATCAATATGAATGACCCGTTTGGTTAATACATAAAAAGGATCCGCTGCACGAATCGGGCAATGTCATTCTTAGATACCTAATTTTTCCTTCTCCATAGGTTATTCAGATTTATATGAGCTCAGAAATCTAATGTCTGGAAAGTTCAGATCAATTCTATAGCACATTCAACCTCTGAAAATTGATAGTGTCAAAATCTCAGAGATGTAAACTAGAAGTTACATTAATGTAGTACCAAAATTTTGGAGTTCTTCATAGCCCATATCAGTATAATAAGACCCTGTACTTTTGGCGTATTTTCAATTCAGTTAATTGTAATTCAGTTAATTTCAGTTGAGTTTAGTTTCAATTTCTCTTTGCAATTTGTTTCTCTCAGTTCAGTTCAATTAATTTCAATTCAGTTTCTCTCAGTTCAAAAGAGCGGAGCCTAACAAGAGTGATTTGAGATGCTACTGCCATATATGCTTCTCAAGTTGATTTTACTATGTTAACACTAACAGTAAAAATATTCTTTCTGAAAACAGTCTTAACCTCCTTCTGTGCTAAGCCAATCAACCATTAGATTTAACCAAACTGAGCAATAAGCCCCAGGAAAAGAAGATTTAGATGATTCTAGTTCGATTTTCGAAATCCAATATTAATCGAGACGTATTTGATTGCATCATTTTGATCATCAGAGCTGAAGACAGGCGCAATTTGGTACGAGTAAAGTTCGTCCAAGTGACAACATAAAAATTACCAAGTATTGAGTATTATACAAAATAAAAGTATTACCTAGTATAAGACTCAAAAAGAACGACATACATAGTACACTTTCTGAAAACTCCCCCGAAAAAGACAAGGAAAAAGACATCACAATAAGAATTATTTCTCAATGATTAACAACACATTCAAGTAAGACACAAGAAATGCAATTACTATATCCTTCAAGGTTTGCCTGGGATGCCAAACTTAGGGAGTTCAGGCAAGGTGGGCTTTGGCAGCTCAGGCACTGTAAGTTTGGGCATTTCAGGTATGGTGGGCTTTGGCAACTCAGGCATTGTAAGTTTGGGCATTTCAGGCATTGTGGGTTTTGGCATCTCAGGCACTGCGGGCATGGGCAGCTCAGGAATAGTGGGCTTGGGTAGCTCAGGAATAGTGATCTTGGGCAACTCGGGCAATGTAGGCTTGGGCAGCTCGGGAATAGTGACCTTGGGAAACTCAGGGATTGTGGGCTTTGGCAGCTCAGGCAATGTAGCCTTGGGCATTTCTGGCAATTTAGCCTTGGGGGAATCGTGCTCAGTTGGCTTAGGCTCCTCAGGTAATTTAGGCTTCCGTAACTCTGGCGGTGTTGGCTTGGGTACTTCATGCACGGTGGGTTTAGGAAGCTCTGGTAATGTGGGTTTTGGAAGTTCAGGCAGTGTTGGCTTAGGCAACTCGGGAAGGACAGGTTTTGGGAGTTTGGGCATTGTAGGTTTCGGAAGCTCAGGCATGGTAGGCTTTGAAAGTTCAGGTACTTCCAGCTTAGGCACCTCTGCCTCAGGATGCTCCGGCAAGGAAGATTCTAGAAGGTGGCGAGCTTCAACTGGCATTGTCACAGTACTCATTGCACAAGCAACAAGCATCATACTACAGAGAAATAAGCGAGGACCCATGGGTTGAGGAAATGACAAACAAGTATAAAATGAGGAAATGAGATCAAACAAGTACAGGAGTGCAACTTCTTGTTCAACAGACACTTTAATGTTAGCTTAAAATATGATGTACTTTGTGCATTGATGGGTTTTTATAGGCTTAGATGATGAAACAAATTGTCCAGTTAGATGAATTAGGTGAAAAAGGTGGTGCATAGTTCAACTCCTCAGCTATATTTTCACCAGCAATTAGAAAAAATATCATGACATGCATAAGCTTGTTATCTGATGTAATGCAGTTGAATTAGGATATAATAGTGAAAACTGGACTAAAAAATATCAGTCTGGCTAAACTCATGGCTAAAAAACAATAACCTAAGAACATTCATACTTTAGAATATCAAGCTCAGGACCCACAACTACCAAACAAAAAGAAACTAGAATTTCAGGCATCTCGGACAGACTGTACTGACCAAAACAAAGCAGATATATATTATATCTAATTTTTGACAAGAATTATTTATTTCATCTTCTTCCTCTTACTTTCTACAATCATTTCGCTCCTCCTTTGAACATTATAACCTCATTTACTGCATTTGCTGTTTGTACTTGAAATTTTCAGTACTAACAGAATAACTGTAGTGCGAATTCAATACCAACAATTAATCATAGTCATAGCCCCTATAATTTCTTTTGAAATTTTAAGTACTCTTCCCCCCTTTAAGGGTGTTAGTTTAGTGGTCTTCCTCGTACGTTACCACTTAACTTATGTGGCAACTTGCACTTCATCCCTCGTCTTATGGTAACTGTATATCTTTGTTAAATTTTGCTCATCACAAAACAATCTGATGAGTTTGTCTTTCTTGAAGTGCAAAAAGAACTTATTTCTGTTGCGTTGCTAGTTTAGCTTCGGTTTATTTTCAATTTTTCATGGTGTAGATATGATAAGCAAATATTTTTATAGAAACTAGATAACTAGCTAGTAGCTACCAAGGAGCATAAATCTAACAATATAAATTATAAGACTGGCTCTAAATGCTGTTTTCCCATTCCAAATGGTTTATAATTCGGAACTGACAGACAGCTTAATACTGCAAGAAATTTCCCAAGAGTTTCTGGTTAAATACTCACTTGCCGCAAGAATATTGTAGCAAGGATAATAATGTACCGCAAAGGAATGGACGAAAGCTATAGTTTCAAACTACTGCTCGAAGTTCACCTGTTTCCAGTGCGAAATTCCGATGCTTTGACAAGATAGAGGGAACTTTAACAGCTTCTAATCTTGATACAGTATTACTGAAACTGGATTCCTTCTGTTCCTTAGCAGCATTAAGTATCGTCTGCAACATTTGGAGGGGATCACCATGGCTCACTATCAATATTGCACACCTGCAAAAAAGGCTCAAGTTATCAATTTCATATAAACAAAAAGACTCTAAAAACCATGTCCCGTGCTGCAGAGGAGACTAGCACATCCAGCAGGAAAGCCAACCGTGGTATTCTGCATCAAAAAGATTTTAAAGCAACCAACTTGCAACATTCTAGCAGGAAGAGAGAGAGAGAGAGAGAGCTTCTAACATTCTAAGGCACTATCTTCAGCTCAAAAAGAATAACTTCTACACAATTAAGTCCATTGAGAAAAGAAGATAATGTGAATCGACCAGCCAAAGAGTAGAGTCTAGAAGATTACCCTTCAAACAAAGTCTCCATTTCTTCCATGGCCTTCACTAGCCGTGAAACAACATCAGCGGCACTTTCTCCACCTTCTGACTGTTCAAATGGATCTTTCGCATCTAGAGCCCATATCTCTGGGTACTATAGTACAGAATTAAGAGTGTCACTTGGCAAAAAGGAGAAATAAAATAAAGCTAACATCAGAAGGTTTCATATCAGCAGCATTTACATCGTCCCTGCGTCTTATTTTGAAAGATATTTAGCTTAAGCCATTATCTCCCAAAAACAAAGATCTCCTATACTAAAGTGAATAGTCTATATAGTGAGTCTATGGATAGTAAACATATATATAGATGTTCCTCACCTTATACCTACAAAACAACCAGAAATAGATGCTAGTCTCAGCATCCTTTAGATAGCCAGTAATATCTTTTTCATGATTAAAGAAAGAAAAAGGGTTTGATTCCACATATTGGAGTCATCCCATAAATCTACAGTGCCTATCTAATTGTTAGAACAGCATGCATCCATGTTTAGGGTAGTAGGATACACTTTCCTGAAACTTAATACCCTCAATGGTCAAACCCCCTCAAGGAGCTGAAAAGTGAATAAATAACTTGATACTCCACCCCGTAACCCGAAAATAAAACAAATGTACAAATTATTGAGAAATAATAAGGCGTTGTCTAAAAGTACCTAATACAACACAAGTTTTATAGGGAACGACCTAATAAAAAAAAATTGTCTAAAAAGACCTATTAAAATACTTTCGGTTGTTAACAACAACCATTTTATGAATTCAGGCCAAAACACCAAATTCCAGCATTGACTTTTTCTAACTCCAATTGACTCTTTCACTTCTTTCTTTCTGTCTTACAGCTCACTGCTCTAAGCTAATCTGCAGTCAACGCTGGAATTTGGTGTTGTGGCCTAAAATTCATAAAATGATTGTTATTAACAACCGGAAGTATTTTAATAGGTCTTTTTAGGCAAAAAAAAGTTTTATTAGTCCTTCCCTACAAAACTTATGGTTTATCAAGTACTTTCTCAAAACACCCAAATAATAAAAACAAAATCATAAGTCTGTGAGGAGTCATATGAAGAGCCAAGAACTGCAAAACTTACTCGATCATGTGATGCAAGCTCGTATGAAGGACCAAAATAACGTTCCCGGAGATCTTCAAATACCTATCGAAATATTGTCAAGTTACAGCTAGATTAGCTGAAAAGGGAAGAAAGTGACATAAGAGAGCTAATGCATTCCTTAATCAGTAAATGTCAAAATATTAAAGGCCGTTTCATTAATTTACTTTTTTTGTTGGTATGGGAAAATTAATTTCATACAACAGCATTACATACAATTGGAGTCTTGTCAATTTATAACCCTTTGGTGACTATAACAGTCAATAGTATGAGTTGTTAGAGTTATAATAGCTTTACCTTGCATTGACTGCCTTCAAATGGAAGATTCAAAACAGATGCAACCACTTTAGCAGTGTGAACTGTTCTAGCAAACGGAGAGTAGCAAATGCGAACGCTTTCTAGTGGGATATTAGCATCCTTCAACTCCTGCACTTATGGCCCAACCTATGTGAGATTGAGGATTGGAAGTAAGGAATATATAAACAGCAAGCCCACCTCCAAATCCAAAGTTCATGTTTTCAATATGAGAACCATAAACAAGTGGAGTGAAGACGGCCACACAAAACACGAATTTTCCTGAGTTCAGACCTTTTATTTTACAGAAAGTGTCAGACAGGTGCAGATTAGCACGAAGCAGGATCTGTATGGATTTTTAGAAGTATAATCTATGACCATAGACTACTATGTAATTCTGCAGGCTAACATAAATGTCAATTCTACAAATGTCAGCCATGTTTTATTTTTTTTATTTTTTTTTTGGGGGGGTATTTGCTGCTAAGTTATTGATACAGCAGAAACAGAGACGGCCGAGATATTTTGACGCAGAGAACATACAACACTTCCAGTAATTTCTCAAGCTGAAAAGCAAAGTATTGTGTTTTGGCTTAATACTAATCCGTTGATGTCATACAGTGTCTGTTGCATCTACTACAAAATTCTTCATCGGCTCAACTAACATGGATACAGGACATTAAGTATTTCGCTGTCACTATACTCATGCTATCAGCTAGTGTATTGAACATTTGGGGTCTATGGGTCTATCATGCAGAAGAATGGAGATGTTGACCAAGGGGTTTGGCATAGGCTTAATTGTGGATGGCTCATATGCATCTACTGCAGAATCACAATGTATCTTTAAAGATGAAGTCAAACAACTACGGGACGGTTGTTCATGCAGGCTTTCAGTACAGGTCGGAGTGTTGATCTTGCAAGATACATCACGTTGAAAAGCTAAATGTGGAAGATATATGCATGTTACGATCATCAGGTGGATGTGCGTAGCACAAGAAAATATAGAATTAGCAATGATAAGAAATCCACAATAGGGTTAGAGATATACTGATTCATAAAAAAAGGAAGTTTGGATAACGAAGATGTTCCTTAAAATCAAGCAACGCCACAATTGATCAAAATGGAAAGGGTAACAAAAAAAAGATGAAACAATCGGGACTATGCGAGTTACATAAAGGATGACATCTTGTTCGGTATAGTCAATCCCATCCCTTTAGGATCAAGATCCAATAATGCCATTGTTGTTCACTAAGGCTCCGTTTGGTAGGGTGTAAAACATTTTCAGTGTAAAATGATTTTCATGGAAAACAATTTACAATGGAAAACGCAATTTCAAAATTAGTTTTCCGTTGTTTGGTTCGATGTAAGAAAAATGATGAAATGAAAGGAAAATGAAAGGGAAAGTAAGGAGGTAGTGAGAGGAGTGTACAAGAGAGATCAGGAAAATTGTTTTCCCTTCATTTTGAAAGGAAAATGGTTTTCCATCATTGGGAGAGTAAATTTACCCCAAGGGAAAATGGTTTTACACTCTTTGCCAACCAAACAATGTAAAACTGAAAATAGAGAAAAACAGTTTTCCGAAAAAACGTTTTACGCCCTACCAAACGGAGCCTAAGACTATGCTCATGCTTATTTCGATATAAATTTGCAAACAAGTAAGTTATCCTAAAAAGTGAAAACAAAATAACTAAATTCTTCAACTGATATAAAACCTTCTCATTTCTCAGTTCTCACACATCACCAATTTCTATTTCAACCTCTTACAATTTAGAATTCTAATTGCAATAGCATCAAATATAGATAAAACAAGAAACTTTCGAGACTTGATATGCACTTTCAAATTGTCATAAAAAAATAAATAGAAAATAAACTACCTTCCGGAATTTCTCTGCAGCCAATTGGGCTTGTATAACACCTTGATCAGCTAACTGATAATCTGAAAGTGTCCCATTTTCCTGCATGGTAATCAAACAAGACATAATAAAGAACAAAATGGGTCCAAAAATTCATTTATGCTACAATAATCCAGTCATTTATGATATAGTTGAACAAATATAAAGAAGATACTATTATAAAGTTCTTATTTTAGTTAATCACACAATTATGTAATTTTCTCGTCTTACTTCCATCTTCTATGATTTAATTAAGAACCCAATAAGATAAAAAAAACTAGTAATAAATTGGGAAATATAAATTATAAACTTTTTTTACCAAAGACGAAACGATGAGGCCTCGCTCATTGGGGATGCTCTTGCCATGTCTGAGAATCCAGTATTTGTTCCTCCACGATGAAGAAGACGATGTTGCCATGTCTTCTCAGTTCTCACTGCTTCTGTTAATATTCTCTCGCTTCTCAACTCTCTCTCTACGCACTCTTTAGTCTTTAGTCTTTAGTCTTTACTATCATCAATTCGGGTAAACAGGTTGTTGTGCGAAATGCAATTAACAAAAGGAAAATTGGACGGGAATAATTTCACTTTTGCCCGATTTGCTAAAACTGATCCTATTTTTAAATTATTCTGAAATAATCCTACATTTACTTACTAAATTGATTTTTTTGATCCCATAAACTTGTAACTTGGCAAACCGGTAAGCCAGGTTAATTTTTTATTCCACCCCAACCACCGGACCCGCACCAGCCGCCAGGCCCCCACCTCTCTCTCCTCGAATCGCGTGTATATGTTGTGGTGGTTGTACGATCTCTCTTCGAGCGATGGTTGTGCGTGGTGATGGTGGTAAAAAGATACAAAGGGAAAGGATAGGGAGAGGAGTGACGAGGTCATGGGGGGTGGGGCGGGGTGGGGTTGTGGTGCGGCAGTAGCAAACTGGGGTAATGGGGAGGTTAGGTTTTGCAGCGGGCTGGGTTGGGGTGGGGGGGATAGATGAAAGAGATGAATAGTGAAGGGGAAACCGGATAAATGCCATAAGTAACTTGTTGTTACCGGTCATTATTTTCCTGGGACCAAAAAATTGATTAAGTAAGCAAAGGTGAGATCATTCTAGATAAATTCAAAGGTGAGATTATTTTTGGCAGATCGGGCAAAGGTGGTAGTAATAACAATCGACACAAGAATTAACCTAAATAGATAGGTCTAAACCCAAAATTAAAACAGACTCGGTATAATAAATAACATATATATCAAAAAGCTCATGGGCGTTTCCGCTAACCCCCATTAGGGTGTTTCATCCCTGGACCCCGACTCGCTAACCGTGCTAGGTTAATCCTAACGTCACATAAGTAATTCAAGGCATAGTTTAACGAATCTCCACCTTAATTTGAATTCTCTCCCACATAACAAATAAATAGATACCCATACAGATGGTACCAAATGCCACAAAAATAGGCAAATGTACCCTGACTCTCCCTGCCTCCTAGATTAACAACTTAGAAGATTAGCAAATCCAAGCTATTTTTGAACTTGTCATAAGGAACCGGCTTGGTGAACATGTCAGCAGGATTATCAAGAGTTCCGACTTTTATCACCTTAATCCTCTATTCACTTCTCAGAATATGGTATCTCACATCAATCTGGTTAGTTCTCTCATGATGGAATTGATCTTTGGCTAGGCATATTGCACCCAGACTGTAACAATATACAATAATTAGCTGATCGTAATGTAGATCAAGATCACTAACTAGCCATTTCAACCATATATTCCCTCTTCAGCAGCTTCCGTCAATTCATGTACTCAGGTTCAGTAGTAGACAAAGTAAGTTGTCTTCCAACTAACATCAGAACCACAAAGAGTAAATACATAATCAATCATAGACCTCCTACTATCAATGTCTCCAGCATAATCAGAATCGGAATAACTAGTAGCTAAACAATGAGTATCATTCCCATAAATTGAGACCAACATCAGACATGCCTCTAAGGTAACGAAAAATCATCTTTACATATTGACAGCGTTCCTTTCCAGGTTTCATGAACCTACTAACAACACTAACAGCATGTAGGGGTGTTTGCGGTTTGGGTTGGTGCGGTTTGGGATGTAACCCAACCCAAACCGCAAATATACGGTTTGACATTTTTCCAACCCAAACCGCACCGCACTTTTGCCCAAACCAAACCAAACCGAACCGCGCAAAACGTTTTGGTGCGGTTTGGTTTGCGGTTTAACCATTTTCTCCTCCGCGACGTTAATTGTGTAATCTAAGACTAAAAAAATTGTTAATAAGAGTCCAAATAGATATAAAGTTGACTTCATAATTAAACATAAATAATAATTTATTAAAAGTGTTAAAGTTCTTTACCTCAAACTTCTTTTTTCAGTTTTACACTTGTATGTCGCCTTGTCAAGCGTATTTAAATTTCTTTTTAAAAAAAAATATAAAATTGCGGTTTGCGGTGCGATTTTGGTTTACAAAAATTAAAACCCAACCCAAATCGCAAACCGCGATTTGCTTGAAATCATAACCCAAACCGCAATTTTAAAACCGCAAACCAACCCAAACCGCAAAAAAACGGTTTGGGTTGCGGTTTGGTGCGGTCCAGACCGCACTCTAAATAGCCCTAACAGCATGTGCAAGATCTGGTCTAGTGCAGACCATATCATACATCAAACTTCAAAATGCACTAGCATATGGGACTCGAGACATATAATCCTTCTCAAGTAACATCAAATTGGGCTTCAAAAGCAGAAGATAGACGTATATTTGCAGCACTAAGAGTATCTATAAGTTTAGCTGATGGCATGTCAAACTTGACAATATCTTCTGAATATAACCTTTTTGTGACAAGAAAAGTTTTCTTTGATCTCTTTCCCTATAAATATCCATCCCCATAATCTATTATGCAGCATTCAAATCCTTCATCTCAAATTCAGCACTGAGAAGACCCTTCAACTTTTGAATATCAGATTTGGACTTTAAAACAATGAGCATATCATCTACATACAAGACCAGACAAATCATCGATCCATCATCCAACTTGTTATCTATACACATAACAATTATACAGACTCCTGCTGTAACCCAAGTCAATCATATACTACCTCCGTTCTCTTTTAGTTGCAACGTTTGACAAATTGCACTATTCATGTTCTCTTATTTGACCACATTTATTGATTTATATGTTAAACAAAATATAGTCATGTGGGGTCTTGTTTGATTCGTTTCAATGTAAGCTTTCATAATATCAAAATTTTATAATTTTTACTTACATACAAATAGAGATAAAACGATTTGAAATTGTACATTGGCAAGCGTGAAAGTCAAAACGTTGCAACTAAATAAAAACAGAGGTAGTAGTTATTAAACCTTTTTGTACCACCGCCTAGGTGACTGTTTTAACCCATACAAGGACTTTCTCAATCTGGTTGAGTCATATGAATCTAGCTGCTCCCCATGTAGGAAAGCTGTTTTCACATCTAGTTGCTAAAGTTCAAGATTCTTATGTGCAACTATTGCTAGTAACGCCCTGATGGAAGTGTGTCTGATCACTTGTGAGAAAATCTCATTAAAAGCAGTCCCTTCCCTTTACGTGAACCCTCTTGTAATAACCCGAGCTTTATACTTGACTCCCTCGACAAGTGAAATTCCTTCCTTCTTCTTAAAGGCCCATTTGCAAGTGACAATTCTCTCATTAGGACATTTGACTAGTTCCCAAGTCTTATTTTCATCCACAGACTCCATTCATCTCCTATTGCAACGAGCCATTGAGCATACTCACTACCTGAAATAACTTCTGTGTAGGTGGATGGCTCATGAGTGTCCCCCTCTTCAGCAACCTGCAGTACAATCATATCCTCAAAACCATACCTCCTTAGAGGTCCACCTGTTTATTAATATCACTACTAACTGGGACCAAATTGGACTTCACATGGGGTTAAGCATAGAATTTTCATCAGAAATTACATTTCTACTAAGTATAACTCGACTCTCATAAGGTGTTTAATAACCTTTAACTCAACTCCTAAAACACATAAATACCCTCTTTTTAGCTCTAGGTTCTAATTTACCGTCACTTACCTGATAATAAACAGTAGAACCAAATACTCTCAACAAAAAATAATATACAGGCTTACCAGACCACACCTCATATGGCGTTTTACAATCAATACCCGGCCTGTGTGAGGTCCACGGTTGATTAGATAGCAAGTCGTACTTATAGGTTCTGTCCAAAATCATCAATCTAACCCAACATTAGGGAGCATGCGTCTCGCTCTCTCCAATGGTGTTCGATTCATGTGTTCTGCTACCCTGTTATGTTGTATAGTATCCCTGACAGTATGATGGTGAGCAATCCCTTCATTTTTGCAAAACTCATTAAACTCGTACCAACAAAAATCCATACCATTATCAGTTTTCAGCCTTTTGATCTTCTTTACAGCTTCTTGATTTTCCACCAAATCCTTCCACTGCTTAAAATTCTTGAAAGCCTCACGTTTATGCTTCATCACAATCACCCAAGTCATTCTTGGATAATCGTCGATTATCGACACAATATACCTGTAACCTCTAATGATTCAACTCGAGAAGGACCCCAACAATAAAAATGGATATAATCAAGTGTGTGCTTTGTCTTATGAACAACCTTTGGAAACTTGTTGCAATGAAGCTTCCCAAACACACAGTGCTCGTAGAACTCTAGATCTTACACCTTGTGCCCACATAGAAGATCCCTTTTTGACAAAATTTGCATCCCCCTTTTACCCATATGTCCAAGCCTCATATGCCACACCTTGGTCATATCCACCTTGTGAATCTCAGATAATGCAACAGCAGCAAAACCTGTCACATTACAACCTTGTAACAGATACAAGGTACCGTTTTTTCATAACCACTTTCGAACCCTTACAGACACTTATAACTCCATGTTCGTTCACCTTGGAAACTAAAACCCCTTCATGTCTAGAAGACTCAAAGATATCCGATTCTTTGTCATCAGCGGAACATGCCTAACTTTGTTTAAGGTGTAGAATGTACCGTCATGACTCATCAACCTGGCGGAGCCTATTCCAACTACTTTGAAGGCAACACTATTAGCCATAGAAACATTACCCCTCTATATCTATTCATACGGCCACTCTCTGTATGGACTAATATGATAGGATGCCCATGCCTATAATGTGACTGGTTGTTAGCAACTAGGCTAGATCTTCCTTAGAGTTACCATCAGTTTATGCCAAAGCAGCAAAACCTTCATTCTTTTCCTGCTGGTTTTTTTTTAGGATATTCATATTTCCAATGCCCTTTCTCCTTACAGTAATTACAGACATCATTGATTTGAGGACCCTTAAAGTTCGAATTTTTATGATTCGATTTATTTTTATCATATTTTCCTTGTCTCTTACCGCCAATAACAACTAATCCCTATGCCTGATTTTTTGTCCAAGAACCAGATGCCTTAGGACGGACCTCTTTAGTATGAAGAACATATCTTACTTCTTCCAATGATAGAGTATCTTTCCCAGCAATAAAAGAATCCAGAAAATTTTCATACGATAAAGCAAAGATACTTAACAGAATTAGAGCAACATCCTCATCATCTACTTTAACATCAATTTTATGAAGATCTAGTAAGATATCATCCAGTTGATCTAAATGATCCTTGAGAGATGTGTCTTCCTGCATACGCTGGTTGAACAGACAATGCTTCAAGAGCAACTTGTTGGTTAGAGATTTTGTCATGTATAGACTCTCCAACTTCAACCACAAACCAGCGGCAGTTTCTTCATCAATGATGACATGATCAGCCAAGCATAACATAATTGTCGAGTGAGCCTTCTCCTCCAGGCTAGTTGATTCTTCATCCGAGCTGCCTTCTTCCTTGTCTTAGAAAAAGGCGCCAACAAGCCCTGTTGTTTCAACATGGCTCGCATCTTGATCTGCCATAGACTAAAACTATTCCTCCTGGCGAATTTGTCGATCTTCACGTTCAAAGCAAACATCATTGTATATGGTAAAATTGCATAATTTCAAACCTTAACCTATCCGACTTTGATACTAGGTTGTTGTGATAGATATAATTAATGAAACAAATAGTAATGAACAAATGTCACAGCAATTAACATGGTTCACTAACAATGTGTTAGCTACGGATTACAAAATATTGAGACACAGGTTTATAATAGAGTTTATATAGTTCCCTACTAATTATCCTAAATAGATGGGCCTAAACCCGAAACTAAAACAAACTCGATATAATAAACAACCACTAGTACAAAAACATTGATTTGCGTCAGACCCTGGACCCCTATTTGTGTCGGACTTGGGTCCGACGGTACAGGTCACGACGCAGATGACCTGAAATTGATCTGCGTCGTATGCGAAAACGACGCATATTAGTTAGCTATTTGCATCGCACGTTGTATACGGTGCGACGCAGATGGCTCTCCCCAGCCCAACACCAAGCTTCAAAGGGTAATGTGCGTCACACATCGCCTAGGGTGCGACGCAAATGAGTGATTTGCGTCGCACCTTGGGCTACGTGCGACGCACATTGCAATTTTTTTTTAAATTTTTTTTAGTTAAAAAAAACTAGGAATGAGGCTGTTGCAAACTTGCAATAAAGATTTTGGTTTCTTCACAAAAAAATCGTAGATTTGTAATAATAAATTACAAAAAATAAAGAAAAAGAGATAATTACACAAAAAAGAATACATAAATTACAGAAAATCAATTAAATAAAATTACAGAAAAATAAAGAAGATTACAGAATTACTGAAATTTCATAAAAGAAAGAATTTCATGTAATCTTCATAGAAACTACAGTCGAAATTTCAGATGGTGGTGCAAATCCAGATCTTCACCTCAAACGCAACTACAGTCGAAATTTCACCGGAGAAAAGACTTCGAGAAGAACCAGGTCTGAAAACGAAAAAAGATTAAGAATCAAAATTCAACCTCGGTGCAGAAAAGATTAAGAATCAAAATCAAAGTTCATGAACTAATTTCGAGGTAGATTGCCGGAATACCTTCATCGGACCTTTTACTGAAAGTTTCAGATCTGAAACGAGAAAAGGAATTTCAGAACTGAAAATTTGAAAGAAAATCTTAGAACTGAAAAATAAACCCTAGACTAGGATAAATGCCATAAAAATAAACAAAAAAAATCAGATATGAAACGATTAAACAAAAAAATCAGATAATAAAACTCAATTCCATAGAACTTAGATCTGAATTGAAATCCATGAATCACATGCAAAACACGAAATGAAACAATTAAACGAAGAAAAATAAAGAAAAAGAAAGAATACCTGATCGATTTCATCGGTGCTTTCTTTGCTTTCGACACCGTTAGTGCTGCCTTCACAACGGCCAATAGTTCGGCTCCCTTGAACTGTAACGACGCCCTTCACAACGGCCAAAGAAAAAAATGAAATGCTGAGATGATGTTTGTTAGGGCGGCCAAACGAAATGAAACATTTTGATATGAAACGAACTTCGAACGAACTTCTAGAAGTGAAACGAACGAACTTCGAGTTGCCTGAGATGATGAATTTCGACAAGTGAAAGAGAGAGAGAGAGAGAGGGAGAGAGGGAGAGAGGAAGACGCGGCTGGGAGATGGGGAAGAGGGATACTGATGTGCGTCCAACTAAAGTTTTAGGTTAAGAGGCATACTGACGAGTGAAGTTTTAGGTTAAGAGGGCGGCCCAACTGATGTGCATCGCATGGGCTTATCCGATGCAAATTAATAATTTGCAACACACCTCAACGACGTGCGACGCAGATAGTTATCAACAATGTGCGTCGGATGGGCCTCGGGGTCCGACGCACATGAGCGATATGTGTCGCACATTATCTGGATCCGACGCATATTGCTCGTATCTGCTGGTTGTGAGTAGTTGTTTTGCGTCGCACTCTGGCTCTCATGCGACGTAAATTCACTTTTTGCGTCGTTTTCGTTGTAGTGCGACGCACTTGGGGGGACGCAAATCGTCATTTTTCCTACTAGTGAACATATGCCAAAAAGTTTGGGTGTGTTTCCCCCTAACCCCCACCAGGGCGTTTCACCCCTGGATCCCGACTCGCTGACCGTGCTAGGTTAATCCTAGTGTTAGATAAATAATTCAAGACATAGTTTAACACATGTTGTATTGGAGTTAGGTTTGATTTTTTTTTTAACTATGGGACTAATGAATTTATTATGATTTAGATATAACTATTCTCAAGATGGGTTTTATATTTGCTAAAAGAATAATCTATCTCATTCTATAGCCTCCCACGAGTCCACAACCTTATAAAGAGAATAAAAAAACATAAAATGGACCCGGTGCACACTAACTTACTGTTCACCGATTTGGTAATTGATATTTACTTCATATAGTGAGTTTTATAGAGATGTAATAAATTTAAATTTATATACAATATATGGTGGATTTTATTAACGGAAAACATGTAGTAAAATTATATGCGATATATTGGATGATTTAATTTTAATGTTTCAACATGTAGGAAGATGTAGGTTGTGTAGTATATAGTGACACATGCTGTAACATATAGAAAGATGTATGTTTTACATGATATAGTGAATATCTGAATGGTACATTAAGTTTCTGCATGATATAGTGAGTTTCTCAATTAGGGGTGAAAGTTATTCTGATAAATCCGAAATCCAATCCAATCAAATCCGAATTAGTAATCCCGATCAGATTCAAACTGAGTTCGGATTGGATTCAAATTCATATTTTTTTAAAATTTGGATCTTCAGATTAAATTAAGGGTAATTAGATCCAAAAATCTAATATAACCGAATAGTAATATGCCTTGTATTATGTATCTGGATAGGGCTTAAGTGCATAACTACATTTAAAAAAAAAAAGCCTAGTGCATGACCTAGTAGGCGTAGCACTTCAACCCTTCCTCTAAACCCGTAACAATCAATTCCTGCTGAATTCATGGCCAATAAGAGTCACGACTCTCAATTTCCTACCTACTTATTTCCTCTCCTGTTGATTTTTCTCTTATTGTCTGTAATAACATTTTATGTTGGCCCCGCATTAGGGTTAGCTTAGTTTTTTTCTCCTTGGTAAAAAAAAATCACAGGCTGATTTTCAATTCGCTTCTCTCTCTCCGGCGAGGTTTGAACTTTGCGTGGTTGACCGGGCGAGCAAAGGGAATCAAATCCCCCCAAAGCTTTCTAACGTCTTTTAGTTTTAGCTGCGAGCAATGTTTGTGATCTCGTATATTTCGATTTTCCGACATCTTACTGAGTTTCTCCCTCATCTTTTTGCAAAAAGCCGCTCCACGGTAGTAAAGTCTCATCTTGTGTGTTGGCTGAAGTGACAATAGTTACATTGAACCCTCGAATATGTTCGAAGATCTCAAAATGATCTTCTAGTTCCGGGGAGAATTCGCAAAACTCCGTTTCCATCGAGAATTGAATGGAGTTTTCCCGTATTTCCACCAGAGAATCTAACTAATATTAGAAATGCTATAAAATTTTGGTAAGTTGATCAAGTCCATCTACATCTAATAAATTCAAATTAGATAAATTCCAAATGCACCCAAATCAATATTAATCAATTTGATTCTGGTTCATCAATTTCAAGCAGTAAAAATTAATTTCACTAACGTAAATTTTAAGTTAAGAGAAAATAGAGTGTGAAGTTTGTGCCAATTACCATTAAGTCCATAATCCATATTTTTGGCGGTGACATCTTTATTGTGTAGATGAAATAAAATTCCCTACTCTCTCCTCCCTGATCTAAAATCATCGAAACAAACGCGCCTTCCACCATCTCGATTCGCCATTTTTGCTACCTTCATCAACTACTTCACACCTCACTAATCGCAAAATATGTCTCTCAATCTTCGGCAAAAACAAACAGGTAAACAAAACCCTAATTTTCGAAACTCAATCTTAAATCAATCAATCTAATTTCACTCTGGTAATCCAATTGTTTTTTTTTTTTTTTTTTTGCAGAATGTATAATCAGAATGTTGAATCTGAATCAACCAGTGAATTCATCAACTGGAAAAGCAAATGAAGAAGTCTACAAGATCTTGATCTACGACAAATCTTCTCAAAATATTCTCTCTCCTCTTATCAATGTCAAAGACTTACGTAATCATGGCGTCACTCTCTACTTCCTCATTGACAAACCTCGAAAACCTATCCCTGACGTTCCTGCAGTTTACTTCATTCGTCCAACTCCTTCAAACCTTCAACGCGTCGTTTCAGATGCTGCTGTACCTCTATACGAGACGTTTCATCTCAATTTCTCTTCCTCAATCCCTCGCAATTTGCTGGAGGATCTTGCATCTGGACTCCTTAAATCGAACGACGCCGTTTCTAGGGTTTCCAAGGTACACGATCAGTACTTGGATTTTGTTACGTTAGAGGATAATTTGTTTTCTCTTGCTTATAGTAATTGTTATGTGCAATTGAATGATCCTAAAGCTGAACAGAAGGAAATTGAGGAGATTATTGAGAAAATTGTAGATGGATTGTTCTGTGTTTTAGCTACATTGTCTGTTGTGCCGGTTATTAGGTGTCCGCAGGGCGGGGCCGCTGAAATGGTGGCGTCTGCCTTGGATCAGAGGCTTAGGGACCATTTGTTGGCTAAGAACAATTTGTTTAGTGAGGGTGGAAATTTCTCCTCGTCGTTTCAAAGGCCGGTGTTGTGTTTGTTTGATAGGAATTTTGAGTTGGCGATGGGGATTCAGCATGATTTTAGGTATAAGCCGCTTGTTCATGATGTGCTTGGCTTGAAGCTTAATAGGGTGAGTGTGCAGGGCGAGAAGGGTGGGATGAAGTCGTTTGAATTGGATGGGTTGGATTCGTTTTGGGTGGCTAATGGTGGGTTGGAGTTTCCGGAGGTGGCAGTTGAGATTGAGAATCAGTTGAATAAGTATAAGAAGGATGTGGATGAGGTGAATAGGCGGACTGGTGGTTCAGGCGGGGCGGAGTTTGATGGAACGGATTTGATTGGGAACACAAAGCATTTGATGAGTGCGGTCAACTCGTTGCCTAAGTTGACGGAGCGCAAGCAAGTGATTGATAAGCATACTAATATTGCGACTGTGTTGTTGGGTGAGATCAAGGAGAGGTCACTTGATTCTTACGCTAAGAAAGAGTATGACATGATGGCTAGGGGTAGTATTGATTGGAATGAGTTACTGGGTGTGCTTACAGGGAAGGGGTCCAAGATGGACAAGCTTCGGTTTGCCATTATGTATCTTATTTCTCTGGAGACTGTTCCGCAATCTGAAGCAGAAATGGTGGAAACAAAACTCAGGGAAGCTGAGGTTGATACCAGTGCATTTCAATATGTGAAGAAGATCAAGTCTTTGAATGTTCCATTGACTTCTGTTAGCTCTGCTAGTAGAGGTAACATAGTTGACTGGGCTGGGAATCTCTTGGCTGCTGGGATGAAAAATCTGTTGTCAGGTGACCGGCAGCTAGCTTTGGCGAGGACAGTTGAAGCTTTGATGGAAGGGAGACCTAACCCAGAGGTTGAGTCCTACCTGCTATTTGATCCTCGTGCTCCTAAGTCTAGTTCTGGTAGCCATCTCAGAGGACCTTTCAAGGAGGCTATTGTGTTCATGATTGGGGGTGGGAACTACATGGAAAACGCAAGCCTGCAAGAGCTTGCATCTCGTCAGCAACCAGCCAAGCATATTATATATGGAACAACAGAGATTCTCACTGGAGCTGAGTTTGTTGAGCAGCTTGCTTTGTTAGGAAAGAAGATGGGATTGGGTGCTGACTCTGCTCCTGCAGCACATTGACAGAGCATGAGGAATTCTTCTGCTTTTCTGAAAGCTGTTTTATTGGGTTGGTATCTTTGCCATCCTTTGCCAGGGGAATTTGAAGTGAATGAGAACGCAGAGGATTTTCTGAAGCATCAGTCCTTATTGAATTATTGAAGATATAGGGAAACAAGTTGGTAGTTTGTAAAAGTAAGTACATCTTTGCTCCTGAATACTCTTCAGTCTTCAGTATTAAGTTCTTCTGGTGCCTTTGAGTGCTGAAATATTACATGTCATTAATTTCTCTTCTTGCTATCTACATCGTTTTTCGTGTATACTTTATATAGGGAATACGTCTTGATACAAGTAATTTTCAGTGCTTTGACAACTCAAGTAGGATTTCTATCTTGACAGATATTATTGTTAACGCTCTTAACTTCGTGATGTTCTTTGGGAATGTATGTATGCTTGTTACTTGGTGCCACAGTAAAGTTATGATTCAATTCAAAAGTTGTGTTTTTTTTTTTTGAAGAGATGTGTAGATCTCTGTAAGCTTTATGTTCTTATATATGATGGATGGCACAGTAAAAGTACTGCTCTTGAATCATGTTTAAACTTTAAAGTCGAAATTGTTTGGGTTGGAAGTTTGGGACCTTCCTGGTGGAAGAGGCAAAGGCTATTTTTTTGCTGTGTGCAACTGGGATAATTAAAGGACAGTGACAAGCTACGGAATCCATCCAAGGTAACAAAGTTCCAGTGTTGCAGGTCAATTATTTTAGTCGGTCCATCGCACAATATCAGTTTGCTTCTCTTTTCTTTCCCGCTGGACAGGGTACTTGGATACTTTTGAATCTGGAACTATTTGCTCATCTGGGTTTGTGAGTTTGGAACTTCGTCCAAGTTAAGCCATGAAAGTTGTTCTTTTTTCTTTTGGGCTGGAATTATCATTCTTGGTTCCGTACGGTTCGTAAGTAAAAGTCTTAGATTTATGCCAGTCGCAGAGCACAGTTTAACTTCTGCAGTCTGAAATTGGTTGCAGTGCATGATTTTTTACTAATTTGCTATAATGGGTAAAAACATTGCAAAGCATTGGAGTACTCATCATGGTTCTTTCGGGTTTCTGTTTGTTTATTTTTCTTTGTCTTACAGGATATCATCTGCCTATCAGCTAAGATATTGATTGCTGGTAGTTTTCATGCTTATTGCATAAAATAATTGAGCCAACTTTCATATATTTATACGACAAAGTAATTCTTCATGTAACAGTCTGATCTTTGCTAAGCTAAACAATGTTAACAAGCAATATCTTCTACGGCTTATTGTGCATCTTTAAAATTTTCAGTTACACCCCAAAACACCTTCGGTGGCCACCATATGTCCATATGCTCGGGTTCAGGCATGCGGATGCTTATAAATGGCCCCCTATGGTCCTAGGATGCATTCCATAGGAGTTTTTGGTGCTTGGTCCCCAAGCATGTCCAAAAATGTGTATTTTGACCTTCAAATTTGGATTTTTTGGGCCTTTTCTCGACTATTTTGAGACCGATGTTATGGTAAGTGGCTCATGAATCATGATGCTTTCCTTTAGGATGATTTTCTGGTGATTGGGGCTTTACATGAATTAATTGGCTCTTTCTAGTGCAACTCATGTATAGCTCTAAATACCGCCATATGCCCGTTTTTAGGCGTGGATAAATGGCCTCATATGGCTTCAAGTCGAGTCCTATTGGGTCTAGTACTCTAGTGTCCACGGGAATTATCTGAAAAACGTGTGTTAACTTTCAAATTTTGTTGTTGAGCACTCTTAGTTGAACGTTACCTCACAAATGCCTTCAACGACTTGATCTGCATTTTTTCAATCAAACCCGAAAACAATGTTGATGGCATTGGATGCTTTTCGATGCCTTGAAATTGCTAAATTGAGTCGTTATTGGATTTTTTCAAGCACAACAATGGTTTTCTTTAACATTCATTAGAATTTCAGGATGTCACAGTGAATGTCTTCCACGAATATTTTGCAATTATCTTGTTCGATTTGAAATTGCTCCAAATGACACCACATACTCATTTTTTACACGGAGATGAAATTTATTTACTAACATTCTCCAACCTTATTGATACGTTCACATTTTCAATATAGCTTCGAATGCAACCATAATTCTCTGCCATCTCCTCTTAAGTTCGATTTTCAGTCTATCGCGGTTCAACTAATTGACTAAATCAACTTTAATTATATACTTCCTCCGTTTTTAAATAAGTGTAACATTTTCCATTTTAGAAAAATGTCATAATAAGTGCAATATAGCTCAAAATGGAAAGTTTTTTCCTTTTATTTATAGAAATGCCTTTACTTTATTTCCTCAACCACTTAATTAATCTATCATCTACCAACCTAAAAACCATTAATTAATCAACTTAACCACCCTCATCTCAGCCACCCATCTCTCTCTCTCCTCAACTCAACCCACCCTCTCCATCCTCAACTCACCCAACTAACCACTCACCACCGACGCCACCAGCCAGAACACCAATCGACGCCACCACAAACACACCACAAACACACCAACACGGTGCCACACCAAACACCACCGATGCACCACAAACAACCAACACGGTGCCACACCAAAACACCACAACCCGATGCCACCAACTGGCACCACCACCATCCTCAATACCACGGGTTCTTCGTGTGTGAAATTGGCATCTGGGTTCTTCGTGCCAATTTGAACCCGACGCCACCAAGGGCCGCTCATTTGACGGGTTCTTTGGGGTTCGAATTAACATCTGGGTTGCTTACTTTGGGTTGAATTTTTAAGGGTTTATTGACTGATTCGTGTGTGAAATTGGAGGAAAATTATTTGATTTTTCTAGGTTCGAGATCTAAGAATAATTCTTTTTTCTGGGTAGTTGATGGTGGTCGGTGTATTGCTGCAATGGTGGTGATGGGAGAGACAGAAGATGCCGGTGGTGGTGGTGGTTGATGCGTTCGGTTGAAAAGGTGGTTTTAGGGGTGGTTTAGAAGGGGATGAGGGTTGGTTTAGGGGGTGGTTTCCAGGGGAAGGTGTTGGTTTCGATATTGGGGAGGGGAAATGGGATTTTTCGGTGGGCGGGTTTGGGAGAGGGTGGTTTTCCAGTGGGCAGGTAGGGAGGGTGGTTTCCGGTGGGCAGGTTTGGGGGAGAGGTTTTCCGGTGGTGGTGGCGGTGGTCGTGGTGGCGTAGTGGTGGGTGACATGTGGCAGGTGGAAGGTGGTGGGGCAGAAAGTTGTTGGGTAATTAGTTTAGTGTTTTATTAAGTTGCTAAATCTCTCTTTTAAGTGTGGTCTCCACTTTTTCTCTCTAGATGTCTTGGTCTGTGTGCCACTTCTCTATGTTGCACTTAGAGGTGGGCATGGGCCTGGGATAAATTTTAAAAATTTCAAGCCCGGTCCGCCACTCATGGGCCCAGGCCCGACCCGACATTTACCCAAGCCTGCGGGCTGAGCCCGTGAACAGGCCCGACCCGGCACATGCCCACCTCTAGTTGCACTTATTTAGAAACGGAGGAAGTATGATATATTTTTTCTTATAGTAAGTGATTGTTTGATATACAATAAATTATATAGGCAATAAAAATTTCCTTGATTTTATAAATCTTGTAGTTATTTGGTTAATAGGTAGTGGGGAACATGGGGACAATGAAAATTCTTAGGTAATATATGAGAACTTATTCACCTATGTGACTTTTTATTTTTTGGTTCACATGTGAATTTAATTCTCATAGGAAGTCCTATTTCCTAAGAAGCTAAAGTTTTCTTTTTTGTAATTCCTAGGAAATTGACTAATGTATTTGATTGTATTAAGGAATATGTAATTTTCATAGATTGATTGATGTGGGAATTTTGAATGACCAAATGAAGGCTATTTAACGCCCTAATATTTCCTATTAATGCCCTAAATACAGTATTTTTATACTGTATATTTATACTTTTATTTTTTTTCTCTTCTTTCCTTCCCCTCCCACTTTTCCTTCACCACCATTAGAGCCGCCACCACCAACACTGCCGCCACCAACACCGCCGCCACCACCACCACTTCATTGCAAATTCATATAATACGCTTCATTCTCTTTCTCCCCTTCACTCACTTCCCATTCCCTTCTTCCACACCACCACTGGCGCCGCCACACCACTACACCAGAAATTGTGTCTCCGCCGTCGTACCACCCCCACCATCACGCATCACAACCACCATCACGGCCCCACAGTTCTAGAACAGACGAGAAGACTGATTTTTTTAAAAAAAAAATTATACAAAGGCGTCCACCATGGACGCCCCACCACCGGTGGAGGCGTCTATGACAGGCGCTCCACCAGAGGGTGAGGCGCCTGCCATGGACGCCCTTTTTTTTTATTGAAATTTAAAAAAAAAAAATTATGGAGAGGCGTCCCCCATGGACGCCCCACCACTGATGGAGGCGGCCATGGCAGGCGCCTCACCTTGTGGTGGAGCGCCTGCCATGGACGCCTCCACCGATGGTGGACGCCTCCCCTTTTTTTTTTAAAAAAAAAAAATCACTGTAATGTGACCAGTTATAGCACGAAGAAGAGAAGCCATGAATTTTGAATTGGGATTTTAAACATAAAATCCAGTTGTTGCTGGGCTGATGTACCACATTTAAAAAGCTAGAAATACTATTCTCTGGGAGCAAAAGCTTCAGCTTCCTGAAGTAATGTCTTGAACTGTAAAATTCGTAATCAAGGCTATAATGGATGGGGGGTGATAATGTAGTGGGGTAGGGCGGTGGTGGTGCGACGCCAATAACAGGGTGGTGGTGGTGCGGCGGCACCGGTGCTCAGTGGGTATGTGGAAGAAAATGAGAGGGAATGTGAATGAAGAAGGGGAGAAAATTTGAAATAAAAAATACGGTATATTATATGTATTTAGGGCGTTAGTAGGAATATTTAGGGCGTCGTTTAGCAAATGAGTAAAAATAAAACACTGTTGTCTCGATTCTAAATCTCCATCTCACTTTCACAATATTCCATAGTATTAGTACCAATCTAAGCTACAATACTCCCATTGTCCAAAAAAAAAGAGAGACTATTTAACTACAATAATATAAACTTTTAGTTGACATCGTGGTGGGTGTTGGGTGAAGGAGCTCGGTGGGGTGGGGGTACTAGTGGTTATTGGTTAATAGGGGAAAAAAGACGGAGAAAGGAGTTGCCTGTTATGGTGATCGTGGTGTGGGGGGGTAGTTTCTTAGTGGGAGGGGCTGGTGGCTGGTGGGGTGGTTAGGGGGAGGGGGAGGATAGAAAAAAACATTTTGGTTTTAAAATTTTGTTTTACCTATTTTACAAATTACAAGTTACATTGACTTACTATAAAAATTTTGATAAAACATTTATTATATTACATAATAATTAAAAGTTTGTAATATTAGTGCTTCTAGTTATTTTTTTTTTTTTCAAAAAAGCTACAACTACAAATCTACAATACTTTCCATGAATCGGGTTGGGCTTGATAATCCCACTCAAGTCTGAACAATAAACTATTGATGAACCTCTTTTCTTGACCCCCTCCTCAAGGCTCAAGGGCGTCAAGTTGTTAGTATAAAATTACATTCTCTCTCCTCTCTTTCCCCTCTCTCACGTTCTCCATCCCCTCCAATTCTCATTCTCATTCTCACCCTTTCTTTCTCCTCCATTACTAAACACAAAATTCTGGATCAAAAAAATGGCTCGAAATCAATCCCTCCAAATCCTAAAACAACTAACATCACCCGCCCTACGATGTTGCACCACTCGATCGGTAACCTACATGCCTCGTCCAGGCGACGGTGATACACGCACGGTGACGCTTATCCCAGGTGACGGGATCGGACCTTTGGTAACAGGCGCAGTAGAACAAGTAATGGAAACCATGCATGCTCCTATTGTTTTTGAGAAATACGAGGTTCATGGTAACATGAAGAAGATTCCAGAAGGTGTTGTTGAATCTATTAAAAAAAATAAGGTTTGCATCAAAGGTGGGTTGATGACACCTGTCGGTGGTGGGGTCAGTTCTTTGAATGTTCATCTGAGAAAAGAGCTTGATCTTTTCGCTTCTCTTGTTCATTGTTTTAATGTTAAGGGACTTCCTACACGTCATAGAAATGTTGATATTGTTGTCATTAGGGAGAATACTGAAGGAGAGTATGCTGGCTTGGAGCATGAGGTTGTTCCTGGTGTTGTTGAAAGTCTTAAGGTTTTTTTTTTATTCCAATTCTTTCTAATCATTTTCGATTTCTATTGTTTTCATTTTTTTTGGGTTTTCGAATTCTTTGATGATGATTTTTATCTTGTTTGTTGTGGGGATTTTGTGGGTTTCATTTCATTCATTTTGGGTGGTGATGTTTGTTTGTTGTGTTATTATGTTCCATGCATTTGTTTTAACGTTAGGTACGTCCATTCTGAAATAAATCAAATGCTTCTTTTTTGTAGTGCATTTGTTTTGACATGAGGTACTTTCTTTCTGAAATATTTCATCCTTTTCATAATACTCATTTCATTACACTTTTAATTGCGAGAAGTTTCACATTAGTTGCTATACTTCCTTTTTGGTAATTAAACTCTCTCTATCTTTGTTCTCTCACATAGGTCCTTTATCTTTTCACTCTCTACCTCTCTCTTCTCCAAAAAATATCTAAGAGTCGTAAATTGAAAAGTGGAGCGAGTATTATGAAATGGAGGAAGTAAATGAAATGCTTCTCTTATTCTCTATTTTATTTTGTGTGAAAAAGAGTCTTTTGAGAGGAGCGTTTGTTTTTTGTGTGTTATTGTGTTCCATGCATTTGTTGTGCATACTGCATAGCATTGGTAGTGGCCAGGAATGTATATGAAGTAAGTGGAGATTATATTGATACGGCGGAGTACTATTGACACGAGGCCGTTCCTATGGAGGTTATTCGTAGAATGTTTACTTGTTTAGTGAGTTTGTATACTTGTATGTAAGTTGTTGGTGGCACTTATTTATTACCAAGAGAAAAAGAAGACATTGGAAGGCGGGGGAGGGGAGGGGGGGGGGGGTTGCACTTATTTAGTTGAAAACATTTGATTAAGTGGGTTGTATACTTGTATGATTTTGTGAGTTAAACTTTTGATATGAGCTGAAAAGTTTTTATTGGATGTTCATCATTTGTTCAAAGTTGGGACTATGAGTTTGTACTGTGAAAATTCAGCATTGTGGTTATTGTGGGTATTATCTTGTGAAGACATGGGTGGCTTTTGGGTGGTTGTTTTCGTCAAGCTAAACATCTCACTTATATCTCTTGTTTCTTAGGCGGAGCTTTTCTGATATTTGTTACATTTTGGTTGATATGCTGGTTGCTTGCTTGATTTGTGCTGTACTGGGACTTAAATTTGGACGTTGGTGAATGTCCGAATGATATATGCTGGTTTTTCTAGGACTATTTTATTTTACAATTTGGTATGCCCATTTCAGGAATTGGGACTGAATTTGACAATTTGGGAGGAAGTGTAAGGATCAGATCTATTTCTTCTTATTTGGGGTGATATTGAAAAGTGTTATCTATAGGACTCGAGCTGCTTCTGATTCGTTTTATTTACTTGTGACAACATTATGTCCAACTATTGGTTGGGTCCATGAAACTAGTCACTAGCAAATGGTGCAATTATAGCCATGGTGTTTTATCAGTTCAACCTGGGGTGACCAATAGCAGTTTCAGGGAAACTGTTTTTCATTGACTAATGGAAATTCCCCTTGCCAATGAACATATTATTCTTTCTAACAAGATTTGTTCCAATTCAAAGCATATTATTACTAATTAATGTTGAATAACATGTATGGAACTGTGGTCTTTGGTGTTTCTTGCACAAGTTTCCTTCTTGTTCTGTTCTGAAACAGGATTTACTCTCTAGCTCATATTTACAGTGTGTGATCAATGGAGCCAAATACACAATCCTTCACAAAAAGTTCTCACCTTTCATGCGCGTTGTCCATAGCAAGTATGCCCGTTGCCAAGGCTTTTCCCTGTCAGCTATCTTCTTTCATCTCTCAGTGTGTCTAGTAACAGAATTGTCTCGTACATTTTAATCCTTTATGAAAGTGGTGTTACTGTTTCATTATTCCTGGAAGTTCACCATATCTCTCAAATCAGTCCTACCTGGTCGGGATGATGATTGATAAAATGTGGCAACTCTACAGAGCGAGGCTCCCTTTCCACCCTCTATGAACTGCTACTTAGCTTAGCCCTTGAGGTTTATAATTAAAGGGCTGTATATGTGCCTGGATTTGTTTATTGGAGAAGGAAAAGACATTTAAGGGATTTTGATTGGTTTTTTGATGATTAGAAACCGAAACCTTTGTTTGAATAGATAAATATGTATCTGAGTCTGGAGTATAAGGTTGTTCTTGTGAACATTTTAGTGGTTAGGGCCTTAGGAGGAATCCTTGTTAAATTGGTTAAGGAGGCTCTGTGTACCAGCCTGCATCTTTGCTTTACTAAGTCATGGGAGTAAGCGTACGTGTTTTGGGTGCTTCTGATAATTAAGGTCCTTTTGGGCTGGAGCCTAACAGTCTCTAGGGGAGAGTCGGAGAGAGGATATTTTAATAGAATATTGACTATTGAGCTTAAATGCGCCTTCTGGGTTTCAGGGCGTTCATTGATGTGGTGTGTGCAAATAGGGGTTTCCCGTGAAATTATGGGAATTCATTGTACCTTTGTAGCTTTACAATACAATCTATAAATAGAGTCAATGAGTAAAGTAATAGAATTTAAGTTTATAATTCAAAGGTAACATATGCTTGGTATCATTTGCTGCATTTCGAACTATACTACTGAAGCTCTCCATAAATGTAGGCTATGCTTGGTTGAAAGGAATATATTTTTAAAGGAAAAGATGTTCTTAGGGAAAACAAAATTGTGGTTTAGATTTCTTTTGCTTGGTTCCTCACAAGAAAGGTTAGAGAGAAGGAAAAATGGAAATGGAGGGGAGATGATGGATGGAAAAAGAGAAAAAGGAACAAAAGGAATAGGAAGGAGAATGTAACATCCTTTCACTTAAAAAGGAAAATACTTTTCCATCCTTGGAGGTACTATATTCCATCATTAGGAAAATTGTTTCCCTCATTTCACAAACCAAACAAAAGAACATGGGAAATTATTCTCTTAATTGATGCATCATAAACCACATTTTAGAACACCTTTTCCGTAATCTTCATATGTTTTTAGATGTCTGTACACCTTCTCTCATCTTCATTGCAATGTGAAATTGTGAATTAGTATGTTATTTTTCTTGTTCCTAATCTGTCTCAACTATCATAATGCTTTAGAAGCTAGGATAGTAGGATGCTTTGTATTGAAGCACATAAATCTGTTAGAGAAATTAGGTTGTTATTTCTGTGTGGAATAATCGTCAAAGTCAATCATCATACTTGGTCATATTGGTACCTTCCGAAGCATATGTCTCTCTCTGTGCATGGATACATGAATGGGGTGTTCTTGGCTTCTTGCTGCTTCCATGTAGTTCTTCTCTTTCTGCACACGATATTAATTACTTGCTATGACCTGAACACCTAAAGCTATTTCTACTGTACTAGGTGATAACAAAGTTCTGCTCTGAACGTATTGCACAATATGCATTTGAATATGCTTACTTGAACAACAGAAAGAAAGTGACTGCTGTTCATAAGGCCAACATCATGAAACTTGCAGATGGGCTTTTCTTAGAATCTTGCCGGGAGATTGCAGCACAGTATCCTACCATCGAGTATAATGAGATAATTGTGGACAACTGCTGCATGCAGCTCGTGTCAAAGCCTGAGCAATTTGATGTGATGGTGCGCACCCTCTTTCTCTTCCTTGTGTTCTTTGATAATACATTTTACTGATGAGGGCTGTTTTTCCATTTGGTAATCTCTTGTCTTTGGCATGACAGGTTACACCTAATCTATATGGAAATCTTGTGTCTAACGTTGCTGCTGGTATTGCTGGAGGAACTGGGGTCATGCCAGGAGGTATTCTTTTTCTGCCTTTTCATATCTTCCTTTTGCTTATTGAACTTGTATGTCATTTGTTATCTTCATTTCATTGTGAATGCCTCTGTCAGATACAAAGTGAATACTTGCCAAAAGATAGCTCAATCTGATCATATATGAAGTCGGATTCATGTAGCATAGGTGGCCCTGTTCTGTACAACTTGGTGAAAATCGGGTTTGATCAGTAAACATTAATTTCACTAATGAATCATCAAAAGTCAGTTATATGATTATTTTACAAAATCAGCTATAATAAGTAAAAATAGTTTTGATAGACAAATATGAGTTTTATCCCAATTATAATCAGTCCAGGTAAGGCATTGTTCTACTCACCTTTATATTCACTTATTTCAGAAAAGTAAGTTTAAACGAGTTAGTTAAGTTCTGAAAAGGGCTAATAATAAGCTCAGACAAGGGCGAATAAGAGAAATTCAGGTGAAGATGATACACCCTTAAAATCAGCCTATAACAAATATCCGATAAAAAAATCTTTATATGGAAGCAAACTATATGATTTAGTAGCCTTTCCACTATTCAGAATCACAAAATTTGGTAAATTTCAGGTAACGTTGGTCCCGATCATGCTGTATTCGAGCAAGGTGCTTCAGCAGGAAATGTAGGAAAGTCAGAACTGGTAGAGGATAAGAAAGCAAATCCTGTGGCTTTGCTTCTGTCTTCAGCTATGATGTTGAGGCATCTCCAGTTCCCTTCATTTGCTGATCGGTTAGAGACCGCAGTGCAACGTGTTATCGAAGACGGCCAGTACCGGACTAAGGATCTTGGTGGTAATAGTACTACTCAAGAAGTTGTTGATGCTGTTTTAGCCAATCTTGGTTGATAATTTTCCTACATTTCCTTACCACATTGCACATTATTTTGATTGTCTTCTTGCAACATAGAATAACTTAATTCTTTGGGGGGTGATAATTCTTTCCTTGGTAGATTTTTCCCTTTTTTCTCAACTTTTTGAACATGGGAAATTCTTTCATTGATCAACTACTGAAGTTTTGTGTTCTCTTAGGTTTGAGGATTTTTGTACCAGTTTTGTTTTTGTTATGAGATACTCAAATTACTTCATTAATAAATATAAAGAATGTTCAGAGGTTAATTTTTTAAAGAGAAATACCCAAAATCAAAAGGGTATCATTGTACTTTCTTAAAGAACATGACATGTAGACTACAATTTTGGTGTAGACATCGAATAATCATCCAATATTTCCTCCATCGGGCTTATGATGAGCTTATCTTTAAATAATAATTCCTTAAATTCTTTTTGTTTTTCTAGTTTGATTTTTTTTTTTTACTTTTACCCCTGCACATATATTATTAATATAGTAAATTACGCAATGCATATCTTTATATTATCAATATCGTAAATTATAAAATTGTAGAAGTTCTAAAAGTTTGATATTTTTAATGTATTCATGAAGACAAATCAAACAAGATTTGCATGACTATGTTTGCTCTTATATATCTTGCAAAAAGTTTAAATTATTCATTTATCGTCTTAGTAATGTCAAGATTCCAAATATATATATATATATATATATATATATATATATATATATATATATATATATATATATATATATATATATATATATATAAAGAAGGAACTTTTCTGGAGCATAGAGCGCACTACATAGGATTGCCATGTCATCATTTTTTTTATTACAAAAATAGAGTTCTTCGTAGATTTAAATACATATAACGAGCTTTGATAAGTGAGAATTAGAGTTTTGTATTGAATGAACAACTTATATTATTATATTATGTAATTTGTGTATAATTTTTGCTACGTGATTCGGAATATTATAATTTTGTACCATTGGATAGTGCTTGAAATCTGCTTCGAAATAAGATTCATATACAATATAACTCTACAACTTATGAATAGAGCGCGACACATAAGATTGCCATGTCATCATTTTTTATTGTTATTTTTTTTTTTTACAAAAATAGAGTTATACATGTAGTTAAAGACATATAAGGAGCTTTGGATAAGCGAAATAGATTTTCTTGTTGAATGAACAATTTAAATTAGTATATTATATAGTTTGTGTATAACTTTTGCTAAGTAATTCGGAATATTATAATTTTTGTACCATTGGATAATGCTCGAAATATGCTTCGAAATAAGATCCATATACGATATAGTTCTACAACATATGAATAGAGAGTACCATGTGTTGTAGCTAGAAATCAATGGCTCTCCTGGGGACATGTGGATTCATCTGGAACGTCCATGTGTGTCCTGCCTGCAGATAAGAGTACAAGGCAAAAAGGCGATAGTTGAAGTACAAATCGCTATTCAGGAAAAGTACCAGCCCATCTTTTTGGCTTGGCATGAACTCAGGCCCAAAACCCCAAAAGGCATCTGCATATGATTTGATGATATGTACCTCCCAATCAATATCTGCCACGTGTCATGCTCCCATTGCTTAGCCAATTAGGTGCTCTTAAATTAGGGTGACCTCAAGATACAACAATCACTTCAAACACTATAAATAATAGTCCTTGAAATCAGGAGAAAGGTATATTCTTTCAGAGTAGTGTACTATTACTTTGTCACAATTCTTTCTCCCTCTATACTTTCTCTCTCTAAAACTTTCCCTTATTATTACTCCTGATTTCTGACTTAAGCTTCGGAGGGGGAGCCACCACCCAAACCTCCAGGGTGGGTCCCTTTTTGCAGGTTCGGGAACGAAGTTGAGGTTCAGGATTATTTGACCAGGATATTGTTGCACAAGTCTTCATCTAAGAACATGTGGAGGAATAACAGTTTATTTACTAGTTCATTACTACGTAACACCGCTTAGGATTGTCATGTCATTAATTTTTATTTTATATATGATAAAAAATAGAGTTCTACACATATTTGAATATATAGTTTTGAATAAACAACCTAAATTATTATATTATATAAATTGAATATAACTTTTGCTACCTAATTAAAAATATTATCACAATTACAATTGGAGAGTGCTTGAAATATGCTTCAAAATGAGAACCATCTACAATATAGTTTTACAACTCATGCAAATATATTTAATTAGATGAATGGTAAGACATTTTTTTAGTCTTTCTCTTTGATAAATATAATAATTAAGCTATAAGTATAGTGTACAACATGTGATTATAGAATTTTATAATAGATTCAATTTACAGAATTAGACATATTATGTTTCAAAACCTCAGCCTTAATTACTCGACTGAACCTAAATAATTTAGTATTGCAATACAACATTAATTACGTAAAATTTATTATTACAACAAAAACTAAAATCTATAGCGACAAAGTTGTATATGTATTAGAATTTTGGATAATGAAAAAATTAGATTTTGATTTTAAAAAACAACATTAGAATATTATAGAGAGCTCCATCTAAGCATGTCCAGTTATTGTTTTTAATTATTAATTTTTTTTTAAAAAAAATAGTGTTTTCTATGGATATAAATACATATACGTTGTTTTGGATGAGTGAACATTACATTTTAATTTTAGATAAACAACCAAAAATTATTATACTATGTAAATTGAATATAACTTTTGTTAAAAATTCGCAATATTATAATTTTTTTTACCATTGGAGAGTGCTCGAAATATACTTCGAAATAAGTTTCATATACAATATAGTTTTACAACTTATGAATTTTTTTTGAGAGGAATGAAAATTTATTTATTTGAATGAAAAATAACCTATTATTTATTCTTTATTTAAATTACATGTAAAAATAACTATAAAAATAGTGTAATTATATGTGACAATGTCGAGAATATTTATAGTACTTGGGTGTACCATGCTCATGGTACACCCAAGACTATTTTCTCCAAATGAGCAAAATGAGCGAACGAGCAAATAAGCAAAATGAACAAATGAGCAAAAATTTCTACTCATTTAAGAAAATGAGCAAACAATTTTATTACAAAATGAGCAAAATGAGCAAATGAGTAAATGAGCAAAATGCCCATATGAGCAAATTTGGTGTCAAATGAGCACCTGAAGTTCTAATTTATTTCAAAAATACCCCTGGGTGTACCATGCTCATGATACACCCGGGTGTACCATGAGTGAACTCGACAATATCAATTATATATTTGAAAAACGTACTTTTAAAATTTGAGTTATATAAAGATAAAAATACATATATATGTATAATTTTGAACCTATAGCATATTATGGTGGCATTACATGAATCAAATGAAAGTTTGTCAACGACATTACAAATTTATTATGCTTGTTATGGTCATGATGGATGAAGAGGTATATTTTCCTCTTACGCATCTATTAAATAAGTACCCTCTACTTTCTTCAAGTATCATTGGGGTGTTCTTCATGTTAAAATTGTTGTTAACTATGTTAGTGATACCAATTATCAGGAAACTATTTAATAATAAACTTAGCTACAATATTTTGTTTAATTATATAAAAACATACAATTTATATATCGCAATAAAAAAATCTAGAAATAAGAGTATAATGACAAATACTCGAAATATGCTTCGAAATAAGATCCATCTACAATATAGTTCGATAACTTATGAAATGGAGAGTGCCAACAACCTGAGGAAGTATATAAATACAATAGTGTTGGAAAATATCATTTCACAATAACACAAAATCAACAATGTAAACAAAATTTGCAAAAAGTAAAAAAGAGAAAAAAATGTTGCTGCCCAGGATCGAACTGGGGACCTTCAGTGTGTAAGACTGACGTGATAACCACTACACCACAGCAACATTTTTGAAAATTAAGGAGATTTACCGAATATTGCAGTTGATGCTAATATTTTCCCACGGGAAGCTCCACAGACCACACTACTTCATAATTACAAATTCAGATTGATTCCTTCTTTCTAGTTTCTTTTGAAGGGAAACGATTTTCTCTATTTTTTATTATATATGGACAAGGGATGTAACATGAAAAACTTAGGTGGAAAAAAGTTCTCTATTCTTTATAAAGATTTTGTTCAAAAAAAAAAATTATTTTTCTTACTCTCTCATTCCCAATATCTCTATTTTTCCCTTTTTAACTTTAATAATTTTCCATTAAATTAAAAAGAAAACTTATATTCATTTAGGTTTTCCAACGGAAAATATTTTTCATGGAAAATGTTTTCCAACAAACCAAACAAATTCCCGAATAAATTTAACTCCATGGGAATAAATTTACAATCTTCCTTTTTAGGGTTGTTTTCTCCCATTTCCTTCCCTAACAAGGAATATATATATATATATATATATATATATATATATATATAATATATATAAAGAAAGAAAGAAAGAAAGTAGTGAGAAATCCAATAGCATTTTATAATAGACTCAATTTACAGAATTAGACATATTATCTTTCAAAACCTCAGCTTTAATTGCTTCACTGAACTAAAATAATTTAGTATTGCAACAAAATTTATTAAGTAAAATTTATTGTTACAAGAAAAACTAAAATTTATAGCGATAAAGTTACATGTGTATTAGAATTTTGGATGATGAAAAAATTAGAGTTTGATTTTAAAAGACAAACTTAGAATATTATAGAGAGCTCCATCTAAACATGTCATGTTATTTTTTTTAATCATTATTTTTTTCAAAAAAAATAGTGTTCACTATAGCTATAAATACATATAAGGTGTTTTGGATAAGTGAACATTGCATTCTGATTTTAAATAAACAACCCAAATGATTATAGTATGTAAATTGAATATAACTTTTTTTTACAAATTCGCAATATTATCATATTTTTTTTTTTTACCATTGGAGAGTGGTCGAAATATGTTTCGAAATAAGTTTATATACAATATAGTTTTATAACTTATGAAAATTTATTTATTTGGATGAAAAATAACGTATTATTTATTTTTTATTTTAATTACATGTAAAAATAGCTATAAATTAGCGTATTATATGTGGGACAATATCAATTATATCTTGGAAAATCATACTTTAAAATTGAGTAATATAAAGATAAAAATACATATTTATAAGTTTGAACCTATAGCATACCATGGTGGCATTACATGAATCAAATGAAAGTTTGTCAACGACATTGCAAAGGTATTATGCAATTCACTAATTATTTCATTCATAGAATATTCATTGCATACATAATTAATCATGTTTTTTTTCCACATATATATATCCATAGATCAGATTTTATTCTTTTTTCTCCATGAACTTGATTCTACTAAACTAACTGGAAAATCAAGGTTCGTGTTTCTAGACTATTTGAGGTCACGACTTATCATAAAAAAAGGAGAAAGTTTGATAAGTCTTTAATAGTCATGATGGATGAAGAGGTATATTTTTCTCTTAAATAGTATTTTCGATTATTAGTAGAGGTCAGTTTTATATTTAATTAATTATATTTATGATACCCTCATTATGATCTTTTTTCACTTTTCCATTTTCCATTCTATATGCGTTAGTATTTATGTGCCTTTAAAAGTTGAAGTTGTGGCTGACTCTCATGTTTTCTATAATTTTTCTGTCATGCATCTATTAAATAAGTATGCTCTACTTTCTTCAACTATCATTGGGTTGTTCTTCATGTTAAAATTGTGTTAACTATATTAGTCATACCAATTCTCGGGATAGTATTTATTAATAGACTTAGCTACAATATTTAGTTTAATATTAATAAATATAAAATTTATATATCGCAATAAAAAATCTAGAAATAAGAGTATAATGACAATTACATTATCCGTTTTTTTTCTACCGCAACATTGGGTTTGGGCAGGGTTTTTAAGGAAATGAAAAAATGAGTAGTTTAGCATAGAGGTACCCCTTTAATTAACAAGTATAGGGGATAAGTAAATCCTCAATAAAGTAAAAACTAAGGCAATTTGATGAGTAATCAATGACGATTTTATTAACATAAAGGCAATATCGTCAATTATAGTTGTTTTTTTTACTAAAAGTGGAGTGGTCCAAATAGATAAAACTATCCAAAGTAGTGATTATTACAATAGGAAAAAAACAGAGGAAGTATGTAAATAAAATAGTGTTGAAAATTCTCATTTTACAGCAACACAAAATCAACAATGCTAACACAAAATTTGCAAAAAATAATATAAACGGCTTCAAAACTAGTAAATTACAAGGTACAAAAAGATTAGGTAATGCTGTCAATATTTTTTATATGGTAAGGAGAAGGCTCTTTATCAAACTAGAACCTCACTCAAGTCAATTCCGTCTAGTTGTGTAGGCAAGGCTCCTTGATAGTAAAGGGAAATGATATAAGGGGAAATCGCTACCCCTAAAGTGTCTCAAAGCAAACCATTAGATCAAATACTACTTGGTAAGTAATAGACTAATAGTGTTAATATCACATAATTGCTATCTACTTTTTTGATATTTAAAATATAATCACAAAATTGCTATCAATTTTTTTTATTCTCGACCAATAACTTAGTTCAACTTCATCAGAATATGGCTTGAAAAATCCATCAAACTTTAGTTCTTAGTAATTGTCCGGACTAACAAATTGAAGTATTATACTGTTACTATTGAATTTTTCTGTTCATAAGAGGCACAAAGTTTGAAAGAATCTGATTTTACACCGAAGTTGATATTCGAATTTCCAAGTCAAGACTCTTTCTCCAAATTCAATTCTTTGATTTTTTGATCTCATGTGACGTACTCCTGATCAATGTAAATTAATCAATCAGATTACACGCACACCATTGACCTTTCCACTGGATTCGGGCATGAGATATTCAACTAATCAGATTATCCTCGCATTATATGTTAGAGTCTTATATTAATATATCCTAAATAAAGTACCAGTATAATACTTCAATTTAAGTATATTATAAGTATATTAAATTAGAGTCTTATATTAATATATCCTAAATAAAGTAAATATAATACTAATAATATACTTACCTAATGTTATAAGGAAACTATATTCATTTTCTTATTAATTTAAGACTCTAATATAAAATACTTATCATGACTCTAATCGTTCGTACAAGCTAAACCACAAGGTATATTTATATTTCACAATTTCATAAAGATGTTTTTGTTATGCACAAATTATTATAATAGACGGTCTAATTTTAATATAAAATTAGACAATGCAAACCTACGTTCTCCTAAAAAGCCCATTCAATTTCTCTCTAACCTAACACTATTTTTAGGTATCTTGCACCATCATAGTCGTCCATTCTCTTCTCCTTCTTTTATTTCCCTTCTAAATTTTGAATTAGAACAAACAATTTTTAAAAATAGTCCGTCAGTTTTACAAAATGGATTAAGCTAGTCACTAAATGGATTAAATCAGTCACTAAATAAATTAAAAAATGTTATTAATGAATAGATTAAACTGGTCACTAAATAGATTAAAATGGTCACTAAATAGATTAAAGTAGTCACTATATTAAAAAATATGATATATTCTCTTCTTAATATTGGGCTTGGGCTGCGCCTACTTTTAAATTAAAAGTAGACGGTCTCTTACAAGACCAACTGTTTGTTATGACATAAAAAATCCAAATACGTCATCTCACATGGAAAAAAGAGAGCAAGAAATCACCTTAAAAGTTTGATTAGTTCATTTTTCTATAGTTAATTGGCTTTATGATGCTATACCAACCAATAAAGCACATAAGAATTGTCTCACATGTAAATGCGTAGCCTATCGAAAATTTATCATCATATCACAGCAAACCACAACACCTTGGCACATAGCCAGTTACAAAGAGGCAGATCCCATTACTTGAAGAATGGGATTAGTTGAATTCTGACTAGGTCACTAGTGTAGGATGACCAATACACTTCCTCCGTTCTGAAAAACTTACTATTTTAGAACGTTTTAAAATAAGTGAAACATCCCTTAAATGAAAAAAGAAAGCCACAAAATATCAAGAGTATCCATCGTAAACTTCTGTGATTTGCTTTTTTCTCTCCTCTTTTTGATAACGAAAATGGTATTTTTATGACTTTTGACTTTTGAAAGTGATGTTTATTAAATCTTGTACCCGATTATATTTCACTTATTATGAAACGAAGGGAGTATAGCTTTCCCTATCGCCGATAACCTATGTATACATCACCATAAGAGCTTTAATATTGCTATTCTATATCTAATATTTACTTAATTACTTGTCAAAAATAACCAAGATCTAACTGATCCGATCGATCACCGTAATCCGATTCATATGATTCTGTGAATGCAATCTATTAGATCTTTCAAATGCAATCGTACTTCACAAGATTTTTCACACCTTTCACCATTACTATATATTTTTTTGTTGATGATCATGTATGTTTCATTCAATACTATTAAGTAAAACTATATAAGGAGTTTTCCAATCGATCATTTAGTTCATACATCAACAATCATCTACAATTTATAAGCTACTAATACAATCTTTAATCTAGCTCCTTGTCTACAAACCCATTTCATACAAGAATTACAATAAAAATGTTGTCAATTATTAGTTTATATGTTGCAACAATTTCAGCAATATGCTTCATTTGCTTGGTATTAAGAAGAAGAAATTCAAGTGCCAATCAAGTGATTCTACCTCCAGGGTCTAAAGGTTTCCCTATTATAGGAGAGACCCTTCAACTGCTCCTCCCTAGTTACTCCCTAGACCTTCCTTCCTTTATCACAACAAGAATTCAAAGGTATATATTCAAATACAAGTATAATATACTCCATATATTGGTCACTGGGACGGGTTGGGTGGGCTTGGTCTAGACTCTAGTTTATAATGGTACCAAGCTAGATAAAATCGGCCCTAGCACGAACCAATACTTAAGCATTCAAAGCAGGGATAATTGTTCTGTGTCGAGCCTAGGGCCAAAACATTTACCTGGGATAGCTAGCTTGGTAACACTGGTTACCTCTAATCTTGTTTATTAAAATTCTGACTTTATGTTCTTATATATGCTGATAATTGTACTAGGTACGGGCCAATTTTCCAAACCCGACTCATAGGAAGGCCGGTGGTGATGTCTGCTGATCCAGATTTCAATCGTTACATTGTGCAACAAGAAGGAAGGATGGCTGAAATGTGGTACCTAGACACATTCTCTAAGCTCTTTGCACAAGAAGGGGAAGCTAGGACTAATGCTACTGGTATGGTGCACAAATACCTTAGAAACCTCACTTTGAGCCATTTTGGCTCCCAAAGCCTTAGGGAAAGTTTGCTCCCTCACCTCGAAAATTTGGTTCGAAGTACTCTACTTGGATGGTCATCTAAGGATTCAATCGATGTTAAACATGCCGCTTTAAATGTACATTTCCTCCCTTTTTCTTTTGGATGCTAACTTGAATCAATAAGCATATATATGATCATATTGTTCTGATTTAGTTTTTCTTTCCAATTTTCTTTGGCTGAACAATTTTATTGGAGTGAAGATGACCATAGAGTTTGTTGCAAAGCTACTTTTTGGGTATGATTGTAACAAGAGCAAGGAGAGATTAGGGGAGAAATTTTCTCATATTTCACAAGGCCTTCTCTCCTTTCCATTAAACATTCCGGGCACTACATACTACAGCTGCTTAAAGGTAATTTTACTTATCTTTTCTTCTACTATGGCCGTATTCTCTTCAACTCAGCAAGTTCCTACTACAAGAAAATTTCCAATATTTGCAAAAACTGTTGCTCATATGTTGTATACTTATATGTAATATGATCAGAGCCAAAGGGAAGTGATGAATATGATGAGGACTACTCTTAAAGAGAGGCGGCGCGCTTCACCAGAGACATTCCGAGGGGATTTCCTTGATCATGCCTTGAAAGATCTCAATACAGAGAAGTTCTTGAGCGAAGATTTTATCCTACAGATTATGTTTGGGCTCCTCTTTGCTAGTTCTGAATCAAGCTCAACGACATTAGCTTTAGTTCTCAAGTTCTTGTCAGAAAATCCTCATGCTTTGCAAGAATTAGAGGTTATTTCACATGTCTATATCAATTTTCATTATTTTTAAGATATGATCAATTTAAACCTGTATATTTATGAGTTTATGGTTGTCATTAACAGGCTGAGCATGAAAGAATTCTTAAGAGCAGAGAAAGTCCTGATACTCCCTTGACTTGGGATGAAGTCAAATCAATGACTTTCACTCTTCAAGTAATAATTATATAATCCTGTTTTTTGCTTAAAAAATTCTCATGGACATATATTTCATAGTATTTAAAACTTATCATGCACTTCTAATGCAGGTGATTAATGAATCCTTAAGACTTGGAAATGTTTCTCTTGGACTACTTAGGAGAACATTGAAAGATATCCAAATAAATGGTACTTATATATGTTGTTTTCGCTTCGATTTTTACATCATAGTTGATCCTGGATCCAAATTGAAGGTGATAAAAAAAAAAAAATGGTTACACCCGAATGTAAACATAAAATTAAGTACGAAATGCACTATATGTCTTAGGTCACAACCCTGAAATTAAAGATCAGAATTGAGTCAGGTCGGATTGAACCAGATATAAAATTATGATCAACTTTATTATAATTTGCAGGATATACAATTCCAGCAGGATGGACTATTATGTTGGTCACTTCTGCATGCCAATATAATTCTGACGTATACAAAGATCCACTTACCTTCAATCCATGGCGCTGGAAGGTGGCCTATATATGAGATTATGTATTCTTGTTTGATTTGTTCCTTCCTTTTTCTTCCGGATTTCGTATTGAAACTTACTTATATATAATTTTCATTTATATGAATCAATAACAGGAAATGCAACCCGATGTTATAGCAAAAAATTTTATGCCATTTGGGGGAGGAACAAGGCAATGTGCTGGAGCTGAATTTGCTAAGGTGTTAATGACTATTTTTCTTCACGTGCTCGTTACCAAATACAGGTAATATGCTATGCTTTTTCCCTCCCTTATAGTGAAAAAGGGTTATGTTGCTCAGACACGGATTTAGTGTCTACTTGGATACGGTTGTACAAGTATTCGATACGGTTATTTTGTAAAAAAAAAAAAGACCAGATTTTAGTTTAAAATGAAGTATCCAACTAAAGTATTGTATCGGACACGATACGACACCCGGTTTTTGAGGTAAATGAAGGTGTCGGAGTAACATATCTTCGATTACTAAACTACCTGAAAGCCCGACACAACCCATTATCCTGGCCTAAAAGTTAGTCTTGAATCTCTTGATTCAGCCTAGAGTACTGAAACTTAGTACCACTAATAATCATTTTTTAATGTTTTATTAGGAGTCTGTAATCTACCCAATGGATAAATAAATAGATTGTAGTTACGTACATTTTTGTTGGTAAACTTGGTCCAATTCAAACCAGCAACCCAAATAACTTTTGTGGGGAACTAGACGAGTATTGGAGAAGATTTATATGCGTTTTTTTATATCAAAAACCACCTTATAAAACATGAAACTTGTAAGAAACCAGCACTTTATATGAATTATTTTACGAAAACAAACCTTAAACAATTTTTTTTTTTGCGAGAACAAATCTTATGCATAATTTCGATCATTGACCTAAGATTCCGGCATTAACTACGTAATGTGGAAGACACATTTCTTTTTGAACCCAACAAAATCTATGACATAGTCAATGCCGAAACCTTGAGTCAATGATCAGAATCTGACATAAGGTTTGTTCTCGCCAAAAGGAAAACTTGTTTAAGGTTTGTTTTCGCAAAAAAAATTATATAAGGTGGTTTCTCACAAATTTCATATTATATAAGGTGGTTTTCCACCAAAAAATTTCTTATTTTAATTGCATATGCATGTTTTAAGTTTTTAACTAAAGATATGTGGATTTATTCTTTGATAAATATATTGGGGGGTTTTGCATGAACAGGTGGGAGAAAATCAAGGGAGGAGAGATCGTCCGAAATCCAATTTTAGGATTCCGAAATGCTCTTCACGTTAAGTTGGATCAGAAGGATTAAGCTGAAGAGATCAATGTTTTTTTTTGCTATATTAATCATACAAGAAATGCACTTCCGTGCACATTGTATTGAAGATTGATATAATTGTGTTATACTATCATTGTACTATGTTATCATTTTCCATGTAAAAGTTCAAATTAATGTTCCCTCTATTTGAAAGTTTCAACAAAATATAATTAGCCTTGCCAAATAAATAAACATTTTTCATCTATTTCTAAATTGTGAACAAATTCTGCTCTCTTATATGTTGTTTGGTTTGAAAGAATCCACAAACATCATAAGATAGATAAAATCCAAATTCGGAGGCTCTTAGCATTGGAATATTGGATGAAATTATCTGAAGAAAAAAAAAAAAGTGTATGCACTATACATTTTCTCAAGTTTAGAGCATTGAATACAATATATTATACTAGCAATAGTACATCTACTCAATGGGTTTATGACCCAGTTTAGATAGACTATTAAAAATTGATTTGAATTGATAAGGTGTACTACTCAACGAGTCGGCCCAATTCAAGTTGGGTTACCAATTTTACGGGTTCAATTGGGCATGGGTGGACTCTGAGTCGGAATGGATCGACTTTCCAACCGACCACTCTCGGCTCGAAACAGGTTGAGTCTGGGTCACATGCGGATTCACTTGTAGATCGGCCTAATTTTTGACACCTCTATTTTTAGCCAACATAATTTCCTCGTGGACCATAGACCATAGTTGCAACTTGCAACTTTACAAGTCAATAAAACCCCTCCATTGTTGCATGCAGGCTAGCACATCCGAGACGAATTGAATTACGCAAAAACACTTGAGTATAATGTCCACAAACCTTACCAGAAGCACAATTATTAGAATTATAGTTATAAGTAATTAGCCTTCTTATCGACCCACCACCACTGCAACTATTTCATCAACCATCACTGTTATAACGGACGTGAGAGAGAAACAAATTATGAATGCAAAAACAATAAAAACAGACAACAGATTTACGTGGTTCACCAATTTGGCTACATCCACGGCAGAGAGAGGGAGAATATTTTATTATGTGAGGAAAACCAGATTACAGAGAGAATAGAGTGTATTTCGTAGTCTAAAACCCTAGAATATAAATAGTGTATTTATATCCAGTCAGAAAAACGCGAAAGCGCGTTTACCGGGCAGCCACCCGATCGGGTCGGGCGAACCCACCCGATCGGGCGGTATTTTACTTCCCCAGATTTAGTTGCACGCCCGGTCGGGCAAAGTCGCCCGAGTCGTTGTTCGGTTACTCGCCCGATCGGGCGAACCAGCTTGATGCCATCGGGCGAACTCTTCTTTACTTCTATTCTTCAGCGCAATTGCGGGCCCGATCGGGCGGCCTCGCCCGACCCGATCGGGCGGTACCCCGAAACTCCCTTTTGACGCATTTCTTCGAACACCTTCGATGCACAATGATTCAAGGCATATTTCTACAAATCTCCACCTTGACTTGAATCCTCTCACAATAACCAGAAAACCAGATTTGTCCCAAAAGACAATCAAACCAGATTAGTCCCTAAGGACCCCAGAATTGCCCAAGGAGGGCAATTAACAATCACGAACATTGAGTAAGTCCAAACAATGTTGAAACTTACTCTGCGGAACCGGCTTGGTGAACTATCAGCAGGATTATCAGCAGTTCCTACCTTTTTCACCTTAATCCTAGTCTCACTCCTTAGGAAATGGTATCTCACATCAATATGTTTAGTCCTCTCATGATGGACTTGATCCTTAGCTAAACATATTGCACTCAGACTGTCACAGTAACAGTAGCCTGATTATGATGTAACCCAAGATCACTAACTAGTCCCTTTAGCCATATTCCCTCTTTAGCAGCTGCTGTCAATGCCATGTACTCTGCTTCAGTAGTAGACAAAGTAACTGTAGCCTGCAAAGTTGCCTTCCAACTAACGACAGAACCACCAAGAGTAAATACATAACCAGTCATTGACCTCCTACTGTCAACATCTCCAGCATAATCAGAATCCGAATAACCAGTGACTAAACACTGGGTATCATTCCCATAAATGAGACCAACATCAGAAGTACCTCTTAGGTACCAAAAATCCTCTTGACTGCCTGCCAATGCTCCTTACCAGGATCACCCATGAACCTACTAACACACTGACTGCATGTGCAAGATCCGGCCTAGTGCAAACCATAGCGTACATCAAACTCCCTACTGCACTAGCATAAGGAACCCGACTCATGTACTCCTTCTCCTCAGCAGTTTTGGGTGCAAAAGCCACAGACAAATGATTATTTGAAGCACTTGGAGTGTCTATAGGCTTTGCAGTTGTCATGCCAAACCTTGAAGAATCTTCTGAATATAACCTTTCTGACAAGAAAAGTTTCTTCTGACTTCTTTCCCTATAGATCTCCATCCCCAAAATCTTCTTTGCAGCACCCAAATCTTTCATCTCAAACTCAGCACTGAGAAGACCCTTCAACCTCTGAATATCAGACTTAGCCTTAGCAGCTATAAGCATATCATCTACATACAGAACCAGATATATGAAAGAACCATCACTCACTTGTTATGGTACAACACAATCATACTCACTTCTGTTGTAGCCCAACTCAATCATGTAGCTGTCAAACCGCTTATACCACTGCCTAGGAGACTGCTTTAGCCCATAAAGGACTTCTTCAATCTGCAAACATAGTCTTCTTTTCCCGGAACTTGGAACCCATCTGGTTGTGTCATATAAATCTCTTCTTCCAACTCCCCATGTAGGAAAGCTGTTTTCACATCTAGTTGCTCAAGTTCAAGATCCTGATGTGCAACCATTGCTAGTAGCACCCTGATGGAAGTATGTCTGACTACAGGTGAGAAAATCTCATTATAATCTACCCTTCCCTTTGTGTGAACCCTCTTGCAACAACCCGAGCTTTATACTTAACCCCCTCAGTAGGTGAAGACCCTTCTTTCTTCTTGAAGACCCATTTGCATGTCACAATCTTCCTCTCCTTAGGACGTTTGACTAACTCCCAAGTCTGATTTTTATCGAGAGACTCCATCTCATCTCCCATTGCAGCAAGCCATAAAGTAGACTCACTTCCAGAAACAGCTTCTTTGTAGGTGGATGGCTCATGATTTTCAACCTCCACCTCCTCAGCAACCTGAAGTGCATAGGCCACCATATCTTCAAAACCATACCTCTTTGGAGGCCCCACACCAACTCTTCTAGCTCTATCAAGTGCTATGCTTGGTTGATGAATTTCAGATGGTGACTGAGCTCTTCTTCATGTTGATCTTCTCCACCTTGGTGCTGTGATTCACTCTCAGCCTGAGTGACTTGCAGCTCCACCTGTTTATCAACATCTCCACTGACAGACCCCACAGTAGACTTTACAGAGAGTTAAGCATGGAATTTTCATCAAATATAACATTCCTACTAAGTATGACACGATTTTCAGAAGGTGACCATACTCTATAGCCCTTAACCCATCCCAAAACCACAAATACACCCTTCTTAGCTCTAGGTTCTAATTTTCCCTCATTTACATGATAATAACAGTAGAACCAAAAATTCTCAACAAAGAGTAATCTGCAGGCTTACCAGACCACACCTCATAAGGTGTCTTGCAGTCAATACCTGTATGGGGTCCCCGATTGATCAGATAGCAAGCTGTACTTACAGCTTCTGCCCAAAACCTCCTAGCCATCCCAGCATTTGAGAGCATGCACCTTGCTCTCTCCAGAAGTGTCTGATTCATGCGTTCTGCAACTCCATTCTGTTGTGGCGTGTTTCTAACAGTATGATGGCGAGCAATCCCTTCATTTTTGCAGAACTCATCGAACTCAGACCAACAGAACTCCAGACCATTATCAGTTCGCAGCCTTTTGACTTCCTTTCAACTTGATTTTCCACTAAACCTTCCACTGTTTGAAATTTTGAAAGCATCACTTTTTGCTTCATCATAATCACCCAAGTCATTCTTGAATATCATCAATCATGACACAAAATACCTGTGACCTCCAATAGATGCAACTCGGGAAGGTCCCCAACAATCAGAGTGAATATAATCAAGGTACCTTTAGTTGTATGAACCGCCTTTGGAAACTTGCTGCGATGAAGCTTCCCAAACACACAGTGTTCACAAAACTCTAGGCTCTGCACCTTGTGCCCACATAGAAGATCCCTTTTTGACAGAATTTGCATCCCTCTTTCACCCATGTGCCCAAGTCTCATATGCCACAACTTGGTCAACTCCTCCTTGTGAATCTCAGATGATGCAACAGCAGCAGAACTGTCAAGTAGACCCCTGAAGAATATATAAGGTACCAACTTTAATACCTTTCAGAACCACCTTTGAACCCTTGTAGACACTCATAGCTCCACCTTCACCTTGAAAACTGAACCCTTCTATCTAGAAGACTCAAGATATCAGATTCTTTGTCATTAATGGAACATGCCTAACTTCGTTCAAGGTACAGATGTACCATCATGAGTCCTCACCCTTATAGAGCCTATCCAACTACTTTGCAGGCAGCACTGTTGCCATAGAAACATTGCCCCATCTATCTGCTTGTAAGTTAGAAACCACTCCCTGCATGGACTATATGATACGATGCCCCAGAATCAAGAACCCACACATCCCTACAATGTGACTGGCTATTAACTACTAGGGCCAGATCTTCCTCAGAATCACCTCCAGTTTCTGCCAAAGCAGCAGAACCTTCACTTTTATCCTGCTGTTTCTTTTTCTTAGGACATCATTCTTCCAATGCCCCTTCTCCTTACAGTAATTACAGATATCAGTAGTTTTAGGACCCTTAGAATTCGAATTTTTAAAGTTCGTTTTCTTTTTACCAGATTTCTTTTGTCCCTTCCCTCCAGTAACTACTAATCCAGATGCCTGATTCTCTGTACTAGACCCAGAAGCCTGGTGACGGACTTCTCTAGTATGCAGAGCAGATCTTACTTCTTCTAACGACAGACTATCTTTACCAACAATAAAGGAATTCACAAAATTCTCATATGACATAGGCAAAGATACCAACAATATTAAAAGCAGCATCCTCATCATCTACTTTAACATCAATATTTCGCAGATCTAGTAAGATGGTATTTAATTTATCTAAGTGATCTCTTAGAGATGTACCTTCCTGCATACGCAGGCTGAACAGACGTTGCTTCAAAAGCAACTTGTTGGTTAGAGATTTCGTATGTACAAGCTCTCTAACTGCAACCACAGACCAGCAGCAGTGTCCTGCTCCGCAACTTCAGTAATTATGTCGTCAGACAGACACAACATAATTGTTGAATGCGCTTTCTCCTCCAGAATTTCCATCTCAGCGGTAACTGAATCCGTTGCCTTCTTGGCCAACGGTGCCCACAACCCCTGTTGCTTCAGTAAAGCCCGCATCTTGATTTGTCACAGACTAAAACTATTCCTCCCAGAAAATTTATCAATTTTGACATTCATCCCAGACATCTTTCTCACACAGATCGATCACCAAAGCTCTTGATACCAATTTGTTATAAGGGACGTGAGAGAGAAACAAATTATGAATGCAAAAACAATAAAAACAGACAACAGATTTACGTGGTTCACCAATTTGCTACATCCACGGCAGAGAGAGGGAGAATATTTTATTATGTGAGGAAAACCAGATTACAGAGAGAATAGAGTGTATTTCGTAGTCTAAAACCCTAGAATATAAATAGTGTATTTATATCCCGTCAGAAAAACCCGAAAACGCGTTTACCGGGAAGCCGCCCGATCGGGTCGGGCGAACCCGCCCGATCGGGGGCTATTTTACTTCCCCAGATTTAGTTGCGCGCCCGGTCGGGAGAAGTCGCCCGAGTCGTTGTTCGGTGACTCTTCTTTACTTCTATTCTTCAGCATAGTTGCGGGCCCGATCGGGCGGCCTCGCCCGACCCGATCGGGTGGTACCCCGAAACTCCCTTTTGACGCATTTCTTCGAACACCTTCGATGCACAATGATTCAAGGCATATTTCTACAATCACCTTCCCCCTTCAACAAACAATAACATGCCAAATTCAACACAACTATATTCTGGGCAGCTTTCTCTCTTTGCATGTTCTCTATTTCTCTTCTTCGTCTATAACAGCCAAATTCAACACAACTAGAGAGATAAACTAAGAAATAGAGAGAGAAAATGGAGAGTTCGTCGGAATTGGTGCCATTTCCAAAACTGATTGAATCCAATTATAGAGCATGCACTATTCCTTACAGAAGAAAGGTACAAAAGTTTACCAAAGTCCGAAATCCACATGCATGATTGCTCCAGCTTACATTTGTCTTTATTATACGAAAAGACACAAAACCGTACCTTGTGAGATGTCATTTTAACATCTCATTATAGTCTATGAGTTGCCAATACAAGCTCCGAGATTCTTAAAGTGTTCTACTCTATATACTTCCTCCGTTTTTTATTAGATGTTACGCTTTTCAAATCACGGACTCTTAGGTGATTTTTGGAGAGGAGAGAGATAAAGAGAATGAAAAACAAAAGGGTCCCATGTGAACATGTGATAGGAGAGAGATAGAGAGAAGTTATTACCCAAAATAAAAGTGTAACATCTAATTTAAAAACTTCCTAAAATAAAAAGTGTAACATCTAAAAAAACGGAGGAAGTAATAAAAAGAACTATTTAAACTCTCTCATAAAATTTGATTTTATAGCTCGAGTTACACAATTAAAGATAAGCTTAAAATTATTGGGCTTGTCTATACTCTATATGAAGCAACCCTATCTTTCATTTAAGAGACGGTACCACTTGAGATAAGGCAATTGACACACTTGCCAGTTGCCACCCCATATTACACACAAATAGAAAAGAAAATTTGCATAGTAGGAACAGGTATTAGTGGTTTATTAGCATGCAAATATGCCCTTGCTAAAGGTTACCATCCCTTAGTTTTTGAGTCACGAAGTACCATTGGTGGTGTTTGGAGCAAAACTCTGGAGACTACTAAGCTCCAATCTCTTAAACCACTTTATCAATTCTCTGATTTTCCTTGGCCTTCTTCTGTGGAAACACTTTACCCTCACCATAACCAAGTTTTTGATTATATTCAATCTTATGCTAAACATTTTGATTTGATTAAACACATTAGATTTAATACCAAGGTGGTGAGTATTAAGTATGAAGGCTCATCTCATGAAGAAATCCAAGTTTGGGATGTTTGGGGTGGTAATAAGGGCAAATGGACTGTCACTACTCAAGATCTCCTCAACCAATCAACTGAGGTTAGTATACTTTGCCTTCGTTTTTTTTTTTTTTAAAAATAGTTTGTTGGAAGATTTTCCAATTTCATGTAATGAGCAATATTACACGATGGTGTTTGGATCCTCTAGTCTTGTAAAATAACTCTACGAGATAGAGTTTGAACAGTATCCACCTCCTAATTTTTCCTTCCTACTAATACGAACCCTTGATTTTAAAATGTATGGTTCAGATGCTAACTCTATCTTGTAGAGTTTCACTAATAAAACTCTAGAGAATCCGGATGATGATTTTGATAGAATTTTGGAACGCAGGCGGAATTTGTAATGAACCCAAAATTGATATTATATTACATTTCACAATTATAAATTACAATATAAATTTGTATAATAATATTTATGGTGGGACACTTATTCTATACCTATATAAAAACAACTCTCATTTTTTTTTTGCACGAGCTTGCGTCTCAATCTCTCTAACTCTTTTGTATATGGTGAGCTCGTGTCTCACCCTTGGTATACCACTCTTTGTTTTCTTACATCCTGCACTATACAACTTATTTATAGTTGTCATATAGAGATGGGTGCTTTCCTTAGATATTTTCTTAGCATGTGCTACAACCTTTTCGTTTTTTTTCTTTTCCACATCTTCCTTATCATCCAATATTTAAATTCTTATAAAATCTAAAATTTTCTAATCATCTCCAACACTCCCCTAATTTTAGAAAAATATATACTACAAAAATATTTGAAGGGTAGATATAAAAATTATACCAAAAAGATAAGTAAGAGATATGGGTTCTCACAAATATATTTGTACAACTATTCATAATGTAATCAATGAAAATAGAATTTTGTTATATTATGAAGGGTCAATCAAAATTTCCGCTTGTGCCCCCAAATTTCTATCAGATTTCTATTGAATAGAGCCAATGTATACTTATTATAGACAAACGAAATAAATTAATTATGTATTGCATGCATTCATTAAACTCGGCAAAATTGGTTAGAATAATTAATTAGGTCCATTGAGCATTGAGCAGCACAACCTCAATCCACAATACATCCTTTTAGCAACGCCCTAGAATTTCCTGGTAATGCCTTGTATTTGTATAAAATATTATATTTTTGTATTTTTTATTTCTTTTTTTCATTTTCTCCTCTTTCCTCACTTATTCCCCTTCATCTTCCACACCACCATCACCTTCACGCCCCCCTTCACCACCACCACCACTATCACCTCCCATAACTTTTTTTTTGTGAAAAAAGAGTGGAAAAAAAAACCAAACAAGCTGACAAAGCTCACCACCGCTGCCGCACCTCCGCCGTTGCACCACCACCGCCGCACCACTGCACCACCACCAACACAACACCACCGCCGTATCCCCACCCCTCTCTCCTCTGTTTTATTCTTTTACAGTGAATTGTTTTTTAAAAAAATAGGTAGGCGTCCACCATGGACTCCCCACCATCGGTGGAGGCGTCCATGGCAAGCGCCTCACCATGTGGTGGAGCGCCTGCCATGGACGCCTACTTATTTTTTTAAAACAAAATTCAGAAAAAAAGGGGGGGGCCACTAAGGACGCCTCCACTGGTGGTGGGGCGTCCTTGGTGGGCGCGCCTTTATTTAAAAAAAAAATTTAAATGAAAAAAACAGAGGAGAGAAGAAGACGGTGGTGGTGGTGTGTCGGGATACGGTGGTGGTGCCGTGGAGAAGACGATGGTGGTGGTGGTGGTGGTGGTGGTGTAGTGGGAACTTTTGAAATTGGAGAAGGTGGGGTTGGGGAAGTGAGTCAAGGGGGAGGAGAGAGAAAAAAAATGTAAAGGTATAAATACAGTATAACAATATCGTATTTAGGGCGTTAGTAGGAAATTTTAGTACGTTTAGCAAAACTCTTTAGCAAAAGGTACAACACGTAACATATAGCAAAAGATCTCCAACCTTCAGCTTCTTCAAAGAGGGTGTTATACTTGATGATAGTGTTGGACCGATGGAACCTATTAAGAGTGACTTGATTATTTTTGCTCCTGGTTTCAAGGGCGATCAAAAGCTTAAAGATGTCTTTGAATCTCCTATATTTCAAGATTATATTTTTGGCACCTCCAATAAGACAGTTCCATTGTACAGGTTCGTATCTTACTATGAAACTAGTTTTGATCTGTTAGAGCATTCATATAAGTATACTTCTATAACTAATTGAATTAAATTAGGTAATGCTAGCTTAGGCTGCTTTAATTTATCCTCCATCAGCTTATGAAAAGTGACGCAAGAGTTTAAGACAAGCGATTAAGGTTAAAGACAAGAGCATCAAGTGGAAGCTAGCTCGAGCGAGTGATGCCGGGTTAATTATTATATTTTGTTGGATTTATAACCATTTACGAAATAGTGAATAAGTGATCCACACCTCATATATGATACATCTACCAATAATAAGTTCGAACCAGTGTTTATACTAATTAAGGTTAAGTTAGCTAATTTAGCGTCTCATAGATAATATTCAATGTTTGGTTTTAAGTTTTTTAAAATAATTTGAAATAGAAGTAAGCTGTATTTGAGCTATGTTTAGTTATACACAAATGAGTCATGTTTATTTGGAAAATTAAAAAAGCAAAATTTTAATACTTCTTCGATTCTCATAAACCTGTTTCTTTATTTTCCTTAAAACAAATTAAAATAAAGAATGATACCGATGAACTGTATGCTATAAGGTAGAAATAAATCTATTTTCAACATCATATCTAAACATAGTTATTCATCTCTTACGAAGGGCTTCCTAAACTCCTAACCCCTCCTTACCATATAAAAAAAAACTACCATATTTGAGTTTACAACTTGTAGGGAATGTATCCATCCACGGATTCCACAAGTAGCAGTGATTGGATATTCAGAGAGCATTGCAAACTTGTACACTTCAGAGTTAAGGTGTCGTTGGTTATTTGAATTAATTGATGGGAAATTTGAATTGCCAAACATTCAAAAAATGGAGAAAGATATCATGGAATGGGACAAATTCATGAAGAGGTACTCTGGCAAGTACTACAGGGGATCTTGTATTGCAGCATTGCACATTTCCTACAATGATCAGCTTTGCAAGGACATGGGCTGGAACCTTAAGAGAAAGAACGGATTATGGGCTGAGTTGTTCGAACCCTATGGTCCAATGGACTATGCTGAACATTGATCATGTTGTCATAGTTACAAGGCACATGACTATTTTTGCTTATATATTTGCTTCTCATCATTATAATTTATAATGAACTAGCAATATATAAGTGTAATAATGATGTTAGTTATCAACTTGTGATATTCTACTAACCAAGGATGTCTTGGCCTAGTGGTTAAGATTGAGGTGCTGTGAACGATAGGTCACAGGTTCGAATCCCCCCTCCCCTTCTTTGTACTTTGTACCGCCTTCGTGGCTCATATGGATCAAAAAAAAAACTTGTGATATTCTACTCGTTGGTTGTGGGCCTTGTGGTCCCCTAAAATATATTGTACTACTTATGTTGAGATACTCTAACTCTCTAAATTACCATGCTTTGCCAACAAAAATACACATGAGAATCCTTATGCATATTTAGTGGTATCAGAAACATACATGATCGCTCGATCAACCTGATTCTGAGCTGACTTGAACTTGGTTCGACCTGTAAGGGTCAGTCCCTAGACCTGATCGAAACTTGACCTGGGATTATCCAGCCCTGACCGGCACCTGGCAAGATTATATGCTCATCTGACCAGACAGGCATGCATTCAAACTCGAACTCGGCCATACTCAACTAGATATTACTAAAATTCAATTATTTTTTATATCTAAAATATTATTTAAATATATTAATTAATAAATTTGTTACATTTAATAATTAATTAAAAAATTAAATTACATTTAAATTAAGGGTTAAACTTTGAATATCATGTACTTCTTTATATTTTCGTTTAATTACCCAATGTCCCCATTTTCAAATAATATTGAAAAATATCTAGTTAAACCCTATACCCCAAATCTATTATCCTATTTTAATATTCTACCAAAATTTTCCCATTTTTTCTACCAAAAATTCTACAAAATTATCCCATTTTAATATTCTACCAAAATTTTCCATTTTTCCACCAAATTTTCTACCATTTTTCTATCAAATATTCTACCAAATCATCCCACTTTAATATTCTACCAAATAATATCTCAAATTCTCGTGACATTATATTGAACAACAACATATGAGCTCGTAACCAGATATGAAATTCATTCTTATCGAAATATCCCAAAACATATTAAAGAAGAAATTTGTAGAAGAAAAAATCTGCAATCATAATAAATTTCACAAAAATTAAGATTTAGTGAAATTACACAAAAAGAAATAAATGTAGAATCATATGAAATTACACCAAAATCGATAAATTTGGAGGATAAAATTGAACGATATTACACAAAAACAAAATTAATCAACACAAAAATTAACAAATTAACTAAAAAAATGGAAAAAAAAAAATCCACTATCCCAAACCACGACAGTTTGAAGCTGAATGACAACAAAATTTTGGAGCTCCGAAAATTCGTAGTTGATCGACAGCAAACACGAAAGGGGAGCGGTGGGTGGTCTATCATTGTTCCCAGTGTAAGTAGTGGTGGCCTGGTGAGTGGTGGCTGGTGGGTGGTCTGATCCAGTGCAACAATGATGCGAGACAACAAGAGGGAGGGTTTGAGCAGGACTATGTAAGGGGAGTGGAAGTGGTTTCATGATTGAGCAAATTGTGATTTTACATGAGCATCTGAATGACGCGATGTGTAGAGCAAAAACTTCTTCAGTCAACTTTCCTTTTTAGGTTTTTTTAAAAGGTGGTTAGTACATGTTCAACCATGACATTAGTTACATCAATCAATGAACGCACGAGTCAGAAGCCGGATTAACATGAATACAAAAACTCTAAATCACGAGCTAATATTCGCACCATGATTTTTGGAGAAACGTAGATCCTAAAATCTTGAATTTATAATACAAAAAATCCCCGTGAATTTTGCTGTTTTTTTCGTTCCATTTAATACGTACTTGATGAGTGATACTTGTATCACTCAATTACCTAAATTTCCTTATGTTTAGAGTAATTCTTCCTCTTCATTTATCATTTTCTAGCTTATTTTGCGTAATTTATAATAATTGAGTTATTTGTATCTTATTTTTGAATATTATTTATATTGGCTATTTATATAGGGTTTGGTAATGTTTATTTGTGTTTGATGTTGTAGGATCAACCTTATAGGTCTTCATACCACACACATAGCATAGGGTGGAGCAATTTTATCAAAATAAGAGCTTTTGAAAGGATTTGTGCACAAGGATCATATTAAAATAGTCATAACTTTCATTACAAATAATATTTTTCAGTGATTTAAGTTGGATATGAAATTTTAGATCGATAGCTTTCCAACGAATGCTCACAATCTCGATTCGAATGAAAAACGAAAGAGATATGGCTCTTGGTAGTCAGGCGCGTCTGTTGGCCCACCCGAGCTATGTGTATCCCGCCTGGGTTGCTGTTATTCGCATGTTTTTATTCGGCACATTTTTTTACAACAATGTAATTGAGGGGGAGTATAAATACCCCCCTTAGCGCGCTTTTAGGAACTATGTTTCATTTTATTTACCACTCTTAGGTTTAGAATTTTTTAGGGCTTTAGGGAGGATTAGCTTCCATAGCTTAGTTTAGGAAAAAAGTGAGAAAACTCAAAGAGAGATTGAAGATTTGGAGATTCAAGCGTGACAAACTTGTATTTAAAGATTCAACAATTTATCTATGAACATTTCTTACTCTCTCTCTCTCTCTCTATCTTTCTTCTTTTATTGCTTTATTTTAATTGTTTTTATTGTTTAATCTTCATGTTTAGTAGTTAATCTAGATTAAAGTTTTCATCTTTGTCTAGTTTCTTCTTGTTTGTTCACTAGATTTTGTTTTGTTTTTGCTTTAAAGTGTAGATTTTTGGATTCTTTGCTATTTTTGAATTGGTGTTTTATGGCTAGTTTTTCCATATTTAGGGTGTTTTGGCAGTATAATGGGTAGTGAGTAGTTCATTAACTAGGATTGGGAGATGTGTTTAACCTTCATGATTGATTGATTAGCTGCTACAAATCATTTGTTGATTGGTATTTACTTGTGTTTGATTTCAATTCCTAACTTGGCCTAGTTAGGTGATACTCTAAACTCCATAACAACGATTTTAGAGATGTTTAGGTTTGTTTATTCCCTTTGCATATCCCCAATACGTGTTAATCCCAATATCTCTACTCGGTTGTTGGATGTGAACTAAAATTGCGGTGTTTTCTCATTCCTAGTGTTTTTCCTAATTTGATTTCAATAGTCTATACCCTTAGTTTAACCAAAACTTGACAATTTCTTCGGCTTACCTTATTGTTTTTTTTTTTTTTTTTTTTGACGGGGCTTACCTTATTGTTAAATTAAGACATATTGGTGCTCTTTAGTCCTTGCAGAAGAATGACCCTTGCTTGTCACTTTACTTATTTTAGTGGTTTTAGTTAGGTTTTGTTTGAATTTAGGACACAAGTAAGGAGCTAGTTTCCCCCTTGTTAGTACTTATAAATTTATATATCACGATTGTAAGATTTTCAAACTTTAAAATGTTGTAACAAATGATATGTTCATATCATGAAATATAATTTTACATTATATATTCTTTTGAATGCATAGATTTTAATAATTGTGGATTCAATAAATTTAGAACAAAAATAACTACTTCAAAAAAAAAAAAACAATTCCTATGCACTATGCAGAGTTGTGAATGATATCTACATAAAATCCCCATGCATTTTTGCACGGGTCAATAACTAGTATATTAATATATTGAGGCTGATTTTCATCTCCAATTAACTTGAATCTTCCCAAAATGTTTAGTGTAATGTGAGGAATGTCCGTTTGAAGTTGATTCAATTGTTCATAAGAGTAAATTGATTAGTATTTCCTTATGTTTTCAAAGTAACCCCATTATAAGAGTAATTATTTTTAGTGTCAAGAGAAACTTCACCCGTCAAAGGTAACCATATTTAATCATATGTGTAACTTCATTCTTTCATAAGAGTAAGCTAATTAGTTATTCCCTTTTATATATAAAAGTAACACCATTTATTTATCAGAGTAAACCCCCTTCTATCGTTATGTTTAACCTTAAATATATTATATGAGTAACCCTATTTGATCATAAAAGAAACCTCATTTATTCATACAAGTAACCCCAATTAATCATACGAGTACCTCCAAATATTTACAAAAGTAATTTCATTTGTTCACATTAGTAATACATTCATTCATAGATTAAACTGATTAGCATTTCCTTTTGTTATAAAAGTAATCCCTTTTAATAATCAATTTTATTGTAACGAATAACCTCATCCGTCAAGGGTAATTATATCTAATCATAAGACTAACTCATTTAATTATACATTAACCCCATTTAATAATACGAGTAACCCAATAGTTCACAAAAGTAACCTCATTTTTTTTATATAATTGTGGTTTTCATTAAAAATCGAAATCCATAGTGCAAGAAATGGGGGATACGACCCCCGATTACAAATAAATTTGGCGAAAACAAGGCAAAAACTAGGCGAACACTAGAAGCCTACATTCAAGCCACAAACTCGTCCATCCTTAATAGCCTTGCTTGGTTAATGCGTCTGTAAACATATTTGTGGCTCTCCCCTTGTAGTCTGTAGAACATGGATACTCCATTTCCACTAGCCATTGCATTTCTAGTGAAGTTTATAATGAATGCTAGGTTCCAAGGGCCCTCAACATCGCCATTACACCATTCAACCGCTTTGGATGAATCTCATTCAGTGCTCAAAGTGCTCGCATGATGAGAAGATTATTACCCTATAAATAGCAATAATTTCTGCTGATTAATTTCCACAAGAGGGATTGAACTTGAGAAAACACAACAAACTTGATCCAAAATGCACGATTTGTTAGCACTCCCTTGATTGCTGATTTGCGAAAAATGGTGTTGAGAGATGCATCGACATTCCTTTTCATAACATTGATTGGGGGTGGAGACAAAACAGGAGAGGGTTGAGGGCCTTCAAGATTGGGATTCAAAGCTAAACTCAGGGACCAGTGCAGACAAAGAGGGTTTCAAATTACCTTATTAGCGTTGTATGGAAAATGATCTCCCCATCCTTTAATCCACCGTGATAGACGTAGTAGGATAAACTTGTGGATTTGGGGCAATGAACAAACTTTATTCTCGAAAATGCGAGCATTCCACTCCTTCTGAATTGAACACACAATGATGAAAAAGGATGCAATCCAAACCTTCTTGAAGAATTTACCTTTTACGGGGGAAGCCATTGGTCAAATACCATCCGAAGAGTAAGGAGCACACATTGAAGATTCAAAATTACAAGCCACCACGATCAGATTTTCCATGAAAAGAGCAGATATAGCACCTCAGAAGAAGGGATGATATTTAGTCGAACTAATTTTTCACTGGAGGTTATTTTACCTAGCAATACAAACCATGTGAAGATTTTTATGTGTTGCGGAAAAAAGTTGAGTCAAAACCCTTTTACCACATTCTTTGAACAGTGAGGATCAAATTTAGCGAGTTCTAATGCAAAAATATTTGACTAAGAACTAACTTAATTTATGACGAGCCCAAACGATAGAGTCCGGCTTATTATGCTAGAGACATACGAGGTCAAGAATTTGTTGTTGATGCTGCCTATCCATCACATCATGTGGCCTTAAGGGCCTCACCTAAACAAAAAACTAATGCCAGCCTTGGCCATCCTAGAATCCATTATATGCAACAACAGAGTCCTGGGCCGAGCTTATTTTGAAGAACCTAGGACAAGCAATTTTAAGAGACTGATTCCCGGCCCATAAGTCGTGCCGAAATAGAATGTTGAGCCCATATCTAAGCTTTTTCCTAACATTTGACACCACAAGTGTTCGAATTTGAGGATGCTTCATGATGGTAGCACGTACATATACTTCGCCAAGGACCCCCATTCGAAGGGATTTCCAAATCTGAGATTGCGAAAGTCAGCGTATATTTATCTTTAGCTTGAATAATGCTACTCTAAAGTGATTTAGGATCATTCAAGAAGCTCCAAATCAATTTAAAGAGAAGAGCCATGTTCCTATGAAAGAGGTTGCCCATTTAAACCACCAAGACATTTTATCTCCATTTCCCCTTCTATTTCATACACTTGATCATTCTTGATCATAGTGATATTTTGCTAGATTTTCAGTCATTTTTGACCAACTTTCTAATACATTCACTTTCACCCTGTTTTGCCATTTTCTTTATATAGGTGGAACTACCTAAGACGGACACAAGTTGTAGAGTCAGCAAAGAAAGAATGAAAATATAGCATACAATGAGAAACAGTGCGCTCACACCATGCACCATATCCGCTCGCACAAAGGAGCATATTGCACAATATAATCTTGTACAAAGAACTTCAAATGGACCTAATTTTCAAACCAAAAATCGGATGAAGGTGATTCTAGTTGTAAGTGAAAGCTCGTTTCGATAGCTTTCCAACAACTAGTCATAAGCTTGATTTGGATCTAAAACGAAAAAGTTATGCACGTTTTAAGTTGAATTCTCTAACTAGAGCAGAAAAATTGGTGCGCCCACACCAGCTGATGAGGAGCGCTTGCACTACTTGCTGAGGTGCGTCCGTACCTTTCGACAGATTGTTGCAGTTTGAGATTAGTGTGTTTGGCGCTCCTGCACCTGTTCGTGTGGTGCTCCTGCACCATTTATGTTCTGTCAAAAATTGTCAAGCCTCGTACCTAACTATAAACATGAAGGATGTTTTCATTTTTGGATTATGCTTTATTCTAGAGATTAGAGAGTTACGCTAGGGTTCATATTAGAGAGAAAAACACGTTAGTTTGTCTTAGATTTTGGATTAATTATTCGAAGTTTGTTGACTTCTACAGATTGAAGGTATCTTCTAGCAATTAAATTGAAAAGTATTAGTTTTTATTCTTTGTTGTTCCATATTATTAGATCTCTTGTATTTTGTTTTCATAAATGCTTATTGTTAATTAGTTAATCATTCTTTAATCATGTTTAGCCCTACATAAGTTATCAGTTTCATGTTGTTTTTGTTTAGACACCATGATTAATGAGTGGTCTCATATCTAGGGTTAGGCTGAAGTATGGATTAAGGTTGACATGTATTGTTAATGTGATTGAGATGATCTAAAGATGGTGATGCATTGATTTTGGTGTTTTGAAATCTTAGGATAGATACTGATCACAGTTATGCTTTGATATTTTGATTTCAAATGTTGTTAATCGAATTTTGAACTCTTTTTCATTCCCAAAAATCAAATTAATTTATAGGCCAAGATATTTGGTAGAAATTAAGGGATCCTTTATTAGGGGTTTTTCGAATTCGTTGAATCTTTTAACCAATTGATTAAAGGTCATTCGAGAGAGAATTTAGTTGATTGAGTAAGCGCTCATTCTTGAGAACCATTCAAGAGAGGAATCGAGTATTTTAGAGGAAAACTAAACCTTGCATAATTGTCCCCTTTGATTTGAATCACAATTGTTGTTACGCTTTGATTCATTCTAGTGACCTTAACTCTAGTGTCTTCCTTATTGATATTTAATCTCATATTATTTCTTAGTTCTTTGATAATAGTTAGTCATTAGTCGTTACCAAAAATCATTCAAAACCCCCCAAAAATCCTTCAATTATGTAATCTAGACTTGTTAGACTTTGATTAATCCCAATTTCCATGTGGATTGACCCTTGACTTGCCTTTACTACGTTCTTAGTAATTGTTCGTTAGGTGTTATAAATATTATTTTAATGCGATTTTCAGTGCCTCAACGACACACTAAAAACCTCTTACCAAAATGGCGCCATTGACGGGGAAATTGTGCTATTGATTGAAGTTTTTTCTAGTTCTAAATTGCTTAACTGATTTCTTTTACTTTTCTTTATTGGTTTACTTTTTTTTTGTTTTATTTTATGTGGTAAGTGTTGTTTATATGAGTATAGGAATTTGTATATAATTTTTTTTCTTCTTTTACGAGAATTCCAAAAAAAAAATGGCAAACTTCTTTTTTCGTCAATATATATATGAGGATGAAGCATTTTGCAATTATTATTAGAGATTTGAGAACACTCTTCTAACTAAGTATAAACTTGAGCTTTCAGAGATTTGTGAGGTGATGTATGAGGGTTTGAATATGCATAGAGGAATAATGGTGAAATCTATGTTTAATGGTGAATTTCGATCCCAATACTTTGATGAAGCATGAAGTTTCTTTTGGCTATCGAGAGATACTTATAGGTGCGACCATGGAAATACTACTTTCTCAAATTTAGAAGATGTCTCTAGTTGTGAACTACATGTCTATTATGAAATTCTAAATTCACTCAAAGAAAATATCCTTGTTAAAGAGGTATGATTCTATGATGGACAACATCGTCGAATCTAGCAAAAGATCAACATTGCGTCGAATTATCAATAATCAAATTACTCTTGCATGACTATAACCAATATATATGATGATTGAGATTTGGATGAGAACCCTATAGTCTAATAATGTTGAAGAAGTAGTTGATGAGACTTTTGTTTCTACTCGTTCTCTTTATATTCATTTTTAAGGAGACTCGACTTAGTTCCTTCCTTCCCCATCTTATTCCCTCTCCTCAAAGTTTCACGATTGGAAAAGCCTTTTGCTTCTATAAACCTTCACAAGACTCAAATGCAAGTGATCCAGAACATGATCGAGCTTAAATTTTGCAAGACCATCAAAACGAGAACTCACAGTTTTCTTATTTTTATTTGAATTTTGATGTTTCTTCTCCATACTTTCCAAGATTCATAAGAGTGACCCCGATCATTAGTATTTTAGTTATCTTTTTAGAACTTAATAATGCACCCTTTTCTGTTTTTATGTTTTAGGTGTTGCCTTCAAGTTTATCATCCCACATATTAAGCATAAAAGGGTTCATAGAGGGAAAACAAGATGTTTTGGAAGGATTTGTGCACAAAGGAAGGATTTGCGTACAAGCTAAGGGTCAATTTGAAATGGACATTTCTCATAGTATACTCAACCTTTTGGGAAGATTAGGTTGGACATGGAAATTAGGCTTGGTAGCTTTGTAATGCCTAGTAAAAATCTCAATTTTGATAAAAAACGAGTGATATGTGGTCTTTTGAAAATGAGTTGATGTAGCTAACAAACGCACGGCCACATAGAAACACAATGTAATTTATAATTTTGTTGCAGATTATGAAGTGCATATCCTTCGTTTCATTTAGTTGTAACAATATGTGTCTGTTGTGGGTCAAAGACCGCACTAATCTTCCACCCCTTACATTCCAAAAACATGTTCAAAATTTCTTTTGTACGATTGTTAATGCATGTATTGTATCATTATGATTAACCATATTATTACATATTATTATTATTACATATATTTGATTTTCGTAATGTATTCATTAAGATGAATCAATATAAATATATACGGATAGGGGTGTAAGCAGATTACGAAAAGTCCAGAGTCCAATCCAGTCCAGTCCAAACTTGTCGGACTGGACTGGACTGAAAATTTTTCGGACTGGACTCGGACTGAAATTTTCGAGTCCAAATATTTTTGGACTGGATTTGGACTCATACCTTTGGAGTCCAATAAGTCCAGTCCAGTCCAATAATATTTTTATATATAATATATATTTAATACATATATAATGTATATATTAAAAAAATTGATACTATTTTAAAATTTTGGAGTTTTCAACCTTCCCTCTCTAAATATTTCAACTGGCACCAGACTATTGCACTTAGCTCCATTTGTTAAATAAGTAAATTATACTAGCAATACTGTAGTAGTAGACTAGTAGTCGACTAATTCCATCTCACTTCACTCCTCAGTCCTTACTACTCACTTCCTCTTACTCTTCATTTTCTTTCTACCTCGCTGCTGTCTCGACTCTCGCATTCTCTATTTCTCCCTCAGATTAATTCTTAGTCTCTCTGCTTCATCTCAACTTAGATCAAGGTAAGCATCTAATTCAACTTTTTATTCATAGTGTTTTACTTTAATTTAAGCTTTCAATCTAATTTATGGATATTGAAGATTGAATCAGATGTCAAATGCTCAAGCATCTCAAAAAACGTTGTGAATCATTGAATCTAAATCGAGAAAAAAGATATAATAATAATCGGACTGGACTGGACTGGATTCGGACTCAAGAAAAAATTATCGGACTGGATTGGATTGGACTCAAAAAATATTTGGATCGGACTTGGACTCAATTTCTCGAGTCCAAAAAACTTTGGACTGGATTTAGATTTGGCAAAGTCCAATACAGTCCAATCCACTTACACCCCTATATACGCATAAGAATATTAGAAGATTATCTATGGTTATAAATGGTATCAGTATTGTATTTTTTTTTTTTAAAGTAAGGTAAGATGAAGTCGCTTGTAAGAAAGATGAGAAATTGGAGATTCCTCCTTACAAGAGCTGAGATTCGATCTAAGGAACATCATTAGGCTAACACATACGGCTCGTATCAAGATTGTAAATGAAAGGATCTTTTTGTAATGAAGGAGTTTTATACTAGTATATCATTATTCATTCCTCCATTGTTCCTATTGTTCCGCCCTCACGTTCTACACTATTTCCACTTTGACGCTAATATTAATGACGAGTCTTGCGGACTTCATGGCAATCAACTGGAGGAGTATCTCAATATTCCATTTCCCGATATAACAAAACCTAGATATTAATAATAGGAGAATTAGTTTTTTTATATAATAGAATGAGTTGTTGTCTATAAAATTGAACAAAGAACTAACTGCAAATGATGAAAAAATCAATTGTTATGTCATATGTAGTCAACGGACACGTAAGCTGTGGCTTCGCTAGCAAATAACAATAAGATTTTAGGACTATTCCAGTTCTATGTCTTGCCAGTGCAACTGTACAAGGATCAATTATACAAAGGTTTTATAATAAGAATTAACCCACTAATTGAGCTTAACTTATTAAGGGAAGCGTTAAACGAGGAATTATAGTATGATATAAATGACTAATGCTAGCTCCCATCTTTTTTTTTTTTAATAATACTAGCCGTGTGTATATGATGCGCGCGTTAATTTCAAAACCTCTTAATTTTTTTTATAAATTTGGTAAGATGAAGGATACGACGAGATTGGCACCTCACACAGGTATAATTAACCAGCCAAGTTTGCAGGTAAGACTTCTTGGGGGGAGGGGGGATGACAAGGGAAACCTCACCCCAAAGAGCTCTCTAGTGGGATTTGATCACATAACCTTGAAGTCATGAGACCAAATCTTTATCACTAGGTCAAGCCTTGCTTGGTAAAACGTCTTAATCTATTATATACTTCATCCGTATTATGATTATAATTACACATAAAATGTGAATGATTAACAATTAGATGAATTTAGATATATTAACTCGCTAATGTGAAAAACTAACAAAGGTTATGAGTGATTTTTAATATTAATCTTTTGTAAATGAATTTTTAACAAAAAGAATAGACATAATGAGTTGGTTTGCTAAATTAACGAGCATTGAAGGTAATGAGTGTTTGAAACTTTTCAGATAGACGTCATGTACACCATCTTCTCTTATTAAGAAAAAAGCTCAAGATATTTTGTGTATTCAATTTTTTGATTGATTTATTTGATGCATAAACAATTTTTAACATGTAAAATGATAAGTTCAGATGAGAAAGAGTTGTTAAATTATTATTTTTTGTAATTTTTTTTTTTCATTCTATTAAATCATCAAGAATAATTTACTATTTTCAAGGGAACACCATTTTTCTTTCCCTCCCGTAATAGAGATGCTCCAATCTTTGATAAAAAGGTTGCAAGACTTTGTAGTTTGTACTAATTATGAGAGGACTATTCCACAAGTATGGAAGATATAATTGCTAGAACGTAGCGACGTGCGCTTGGGTTCTTTAAAGAACATGTTGAAAAGATTAATTGAAAGCATGTGAGACGTGTGGACTTTATTATTCTAATATCTCTCTGTATCGGGATGCAACATTCCCAATATTCAAAATCTCAAATAATTAGTAATCATTGTTAATGGAGATTTTGATGCCGGCAATCAAAATAAATCAAATGTTTAAAGGTAGAGATAAGGGTATGTTGAGAAACTAAATTTTCATAAAGTTTAGGGTTAATGTTAGTGGCCGGCGGAGCCATAAATTTGAATATGGAAATATGAAGGTACAACAAATACAAAAAGTAGTAGAGAAATTTTTACAAAGATTGATCAATACATAAAAATTAGAGTCAAAATATCCAAATTATTCATAGTCATCAACAATTTCCTTTAATTTACTTGACTTAGGTGTATCATTTGTCATTTCCTAATTGAATTTATAAAAATTAATTGATTGTCAATTTCAATTTCAAATTTCAATAAGCAAGTCCTAACTAATTAATGAACAATGTCAACATTCAACAATTTACATCTAAATATTTAATTAATCTAAGAATCTTAAATATATAAACTTGTAAAGTAGGAAAAATTGAAGATTGAAAAACAAAAATAAAACCCTAACACAAAACTTATTGTGTGAGTCGTGAGTCGACTAAAGTGAACTAGGCATCGAAGTCTCGCTGAAGTGCCTGCGTCAGTAGTTGACAACAGTTGGGTCTACGCCGGACTCCGAAGTGTGATTGTGTGTTACTGTGTTTTCGAAGTGAGAGGAGCATGAGAGAGAAGGAGAGGAGCATAATTCCCGTGTTTTTGCTTTTGGCTCCTCTATTCGAAATTCTAGCGTGATTTTTTTTCAAAAGCTTATTTTAAAAAAATTGGGGATATAGTTGTACCCCCATGTATCCAGTTTGGTCCGTTACTGGGTAATGACCTCATCTTTCACTGTTTTACAAATTATTAGAATAGTCACTCTAATTTTAACATGAAATTAGACAAATCCAAGCCTACTTTTCATCTCACTCTAAACTGATAATATCCCTAGACATCTCACACTAACTTAATCGTCCTTACTATTCTCCTTCCTTTGTTTCCTTTTCAATCTCTAATTACAGCAGATTTTCTTTTTAAAAATGACCCGACAGTCTTACCGAATGGATTAAACTGATTACTAGATGGATTAAACAGTTATTAATGTATTAAAGAATGTGATCGTTGAATAGATTAAACTGATCATCAAGTAAATTATTAAACTGGTCACTAAATAGATTATTAAACTAGTCACTATATTAAGAAAGGTGGTCCGTTCTCTATTGGGCGTGAGCAGTTCCCAAGTTTTAAATTAAAATCTCGTACAAGACCAACTGTTAATGTTTAGGGTTATTGATCTAAATATTTCAAATCTTAAATAATTTTGTTAACTTTTTCATCCATTGAGGTTAATTAAACGATATTAAAAATAATTTAATTGTATATTTGCAACAATAATCAACCAAAAAAAAAAAGTAAATAAAACCTCGCCTAATAGAGCTAAAAGTATCATATATCTTCAATACATCATATATGAGTCTGTTCTTTTCACTTTATATCAGTCCTAAAAGAAAAAAATTAGTTCAAATAAGATCTAATAAGGTCTAATAAGTTCATAATAGTTTGTTCCACAAAAATAATAAAAAATAACCACTAGTACATAATTAACTATTTGCGTCAGACATCGGTTCGTCGGCATATGTCTCGACGCAAATAAGGAAACAATCATCTGTGTCGGACATTAAAACGACGCGGTTGATGAGCTATTTGCATCGGACGCGGCGTAAGATGCGACCCACATGACGCCTCTTCCATGCATATAATAGTCATTTGTGTCAGTCATCTGTGTCGCATATAGCACAACATGCGACACAGATGATGACGCCAAGCCAATGCCCATCTACACTCATCAGCGTCACATGTTTCGACATTGCACGCATGCGACGCAGATGAGTGTAGCCAAGCCATGTGAGCATCCCGACTTCAATCTTTTGTGTCGCACATGGCGGTATATGCGATGCAAATTAAACGACCTTCATCTGCGTCGCATGTTTTGCCATGTGTGATGCAAATAAGTGTCTTTTGCTTTTCTTTCAGCTTCATATTTTTTGTTGGTTTTTCATACACTAAAGCTTAAATTTCAAAATTAAAAGAACATTATATTAATAATCATGAGGAGAAAATTCGGCAGATTCTCCTATGTGATATGGACAACCCAAGAAATCGTTGGGAAAATTTAGCATATATAACCAAAACCTGCTCCAGTACATATCAAACAACCAATATTGCAATCAAGCAACCAACAAGGTTCAATCAACAAAATATTGTTCAACATATAAGTACATATATACTAACATTTGTTTCTTTGATGACCGCTACAAAGTATTTTGCAAAACTTTCTTTGAGTTCGTCGATCTCAGTTATGGAGTATGGACGAGGACTTGGTGGAAAATCCTAGAAATATATTAAATTAGTTATTATAATTCAAAATTCTATAAGTATAAATAAAAAATTTACGACATACATATACCTCCTGTAAATTATTTGAATCATAGTGCAAGCGAACGATTTTAAGCATTTATCTCATCACGAAGTAGCCGCATTCCGCTCCTCTCGATTGTTGAGCACACTACATCAAATTTAAGATATATATTAGAATCTTAAATAAAATCCTAAATAGAATTATAAAATGTGTATCAAATACAAAACAATAAGAGTTTTACCGACAGTTATCCTAGACAATTTAGTTCCTTTATTGGATTCTTCAAGGCGCGTGAAACTTATATATGCACTAAGTATAGAAATTTTGTAAAGATTAATTACTATAAACATTTATAAATTATTTAAAATATCATTAAATTCATGTAAAATAATTAACACATATAACAACTATGAACTTACGTATTTAGCGACATCTTGATAGCTAATTTTCTTTCTCTCTAGAGCGAATCAAATATTATATCGCTTTTTTAAATAGACAAATGACAAGACAAATCCAATGTTCCCTAAGGCATGAAACAAAATGTGATACTCATATAACCACAAGTTCATAAAGATAAAATAAAGTAAAGATTAGATTAACTAACATACTTTGAATATACGAATATAGAATGAAACATATATCTAAGAGCCCGTTCGGTATTACCGTGGTTTTATGTTTTTTGGTTTTTTAATTTTCAAAGTCATATGATATATGTCCTATAATGAATAACAAATTAATCAAATTAATTGGAACACGATGATTTTGAAAACTGACAACTAAAAAGTGAAAACCACTTTTTCTAGTTTCCTGTGTTTGATTTTTAGTTTTAAAAAAAAAACAGAAAACTAAAAACAAAAAATGATAAGGAACGGGCCCTAATTGATTCGCTTTCATTGAATTTGACATGTAGTTGATCACGACATCTGGTTGATTGCGCATCATGGTCACCGAAATCATACTTGGACACATGAAACCAATAGTACCGTTTGGTTCAGACTCCTCTTCTAAATACCTACACTCCAAATACTTTTAGTTAGAAGAAACAATAAAAATAGATATGAATGTTAATTAGTTTAGAGTTTGAGAATTCTCACATCATAAATATCTACAAAATGGATACATTAAACCATGATCCCGTGAGAAGTTGAAAAACATCTTGTCGCGAGAGAATGATCGATCATCTTATCACTATCATAGTTGAAGACGGTTCCCTTCAGAACTTGCGTACTAAAGTGTTCTTCTGAGGCTCGGTTGCAAAAGAATCGGTGCATATCCTTGACAATATCATCCATATACTCGAATGACAAGTCAATAAAAGGATATATGTACCTATGTGCAGACTCATCGGTGCAAACATCACTACCAACTTTTTTTTTTCTTCTTATTATTCATCGCACCTTCCTTAGGCAAATGTTCCAAATTCAATTCGACTTCTTTTTTATTCATACTATACATGTATATAGATTATTTCATATATAAATCAAGCTTACTTAGTATATAAATCAAGATATTAAACATAACTTACTTGATTATCTAAGACTAAAAATACAAAATCTTTCACCCATTCTATGAGTGAACTCACTTTCACATTCGTAGGATGTGATGATGACTCCATTTCTGGATGAACGGTACCCTCAGCTACATTGATCAGCCTTGAGACATTCACTAATGTCAAACGACACGAAACTGGACTCTTAACATCTAATGAGAATACAATGTCATTAATAATGTCTTAGAAGCATAATATCATAATTTTAGAAGATATAAAATGAATATATACCTGAAAGTTCACAAATGGATCATTGCCCCCCTAGTGACAGCTACTAGGATCAACTTGAGTGTGAGGACTTCGGACCAACGCATCTTTCCTTGTTTAATTTGGTACTTGAAGATCTAATTGCGCCGTAAAAGCCATGAACATTTCTTGAACTAATGCATCTATCTTTGTATTCATCTCCTAAATCGTCAGTTCTCTAACTCTTTGGCTCACTCTAGCCTCGAACTCCTCCATCTCCTGATCATCCATGCCCCTACCCTTTCGAGTAGTACTACTCCGATCAAGATATCCCCAAACAGATGTAATCCCCATGCTATGCCCAGCTGTTAACACATGCCCAGGACGGTCTTTGCTATGTAGAGAATGTGATAGAGCATCATCCATCTTACCAGGAACAAACTCTCCTTCCTTTTCTTTTCTTTTCCAATCATGTTGTGTACAATTAAAAAAAATCATATGATTAGTAGAATACGAGTAATTAGACAAAAAAATATCACAAAATTTGAAGAATGCTTACAATGGTTTCTTTTATCTTTTGTGTTTCTTCATTAGGCAAGAAAAGATTTTCTTCCTTATCTTTTTTCGATCTCGCGAGAAGCCATGGCAAAGTTTGATCCGCCAAGGAGGAAATTACTAATGATAGAGATGAGTCAACAGATGATGCTATAGAGGATGAAGGGATATAATCTTTTTGTTTCCAAATGGGAATAATCTCTGCATATGACTTTTGACCTAATAAATGAGGACGAATGTTGGCAGTCTGAGACTTTCTGCCTCTTTCACTTTTAGCCTAATATGAAAACAAGTAACTAGTTAATATTCAAAAAAAATTTGATTATAATATATTATGTGATTGTAACGTACATATCATATAGCTTAAACTCATGGCTACCCTTTGTCACAAATTGGTCTCAAATCTCTAGCTTGCATGATGAAAGGATAGAGCACGTACAATTGTGTATCATTGTTAGGCCCCTTGTTTTTGTGATCCATCGACTCACCAATTTTGACTTGAAATCTCTCCACTGCTTATCATAAGTAGTCAACACATCTCGTTTCATCCTCTCATCCTCTTGTATTCCCAACTCTCTCTTCAATACACAAAATACACCAATAATACACGATTAGTATAATGAACAAGATCTCAATGAAATTAAAATAATGGTTTTAAAAATACCTAGGTTACTTAGTTTAACATCTTCCCATAAAGTATTGTTTATACCTTGTGGAACATCATCCCAACTATCGTGCAAGATATATACTTTGCTTCTATTGATTTTGCCGCAATGTGTCTTGTACACACCAGCATGCTCCCCAATCGTCGGACGTATCAAATGATCCCACAAAGTACTATTTGGACCTCGATTTTGGAACCTATCCCTTTTTTAGGACCTCTAGGCTTGCTCGCTCTTTTCTTCCTACTAGCTCCATCAGTAATCTCGGCCTAAGAACGTGGCTGCCAAAAATCATCGGATGCATCATGCATTATCTCATATTCCATCAGTACACCTCAAACCAAATACAAATACCGACCAAAGACATGTTAAAGGATGAAGGGATTGACCCATTCTATGATGAGTTTGGATCGTCACACAATATATCACTAAAAGACTAGATGAGTTTGGATTTTCACTCAACATATCACTAAATTTCACAAATTTAGGGTAAATAGAAAACTATAACATAAATTCATATAAGTTTGAAATTCTAAAGTGAGCATTCAAAAAATCTAACTCATAATCGAAAACTATAATTTCAATTAGAAAGTAAACCTAGTAGGGTTGGAGAATATACTCTTATTAAACTAATCACAAAGAAACAAAATTTATCAAAGATTATATACATGAATAGACTAAAATTTGAACAAATATTCCCACCATTTACAAAAATCCCAACACTACATTGTAGTCCCACCATTACAATCAAATTTCACCTTCAACCTTAGAACAGGGCAAACTAACAACAATCACCATAATGATGTCAAACTCTGAATTAATTTACAAATTCAAAGCACAAAAGTTTTCACATTCAGACATTCATATCAAAATGAATGCATAGAAAAGCAAAGTAACACTAACTTTCACGTTAATGTCAAAATTTAAATTACATAACACTTTTGAAGCTCAAATAACTCTAAGCAAAAATCAACTGAAAATCACAAATAGAAGAAGTGATTGAATAAGAAAAATACCTGTAAAAATTCACGGGACACCGACGGAAACTGCCACTAATAACTAAGAGAGATGAGTGCAAACCACCGATGGTTGTGCTTCTCTGCAAAGAAACAAACTGTGAGAGAGAGAGTCGAGTGCAGCGAATTGTGAGATCCGAGTGCAGAGAGGGAGTGTCAGTGGTTGTGCTTTGTCGCAAAGAAACGAGAGGAAGAGGCTTTGCGCAAAGAAACGAGAGGGAGAGAAAGATGGGTGCAACGGAAAAAAAGTGAAGTGCGAGTGTAGATTTGCCAACAAGGGAGATGGGTGCCGGAGAATTCGCCGGCAAGGGAGATGGGTGGTTGTGACAGAGACGTGCGAGTGTTAGGGGGTTTGACGAATACACATGAGAGAGGGAGAGACGAGTGCGAGTGAGAGAGGGTTTGTTTAGTGGGGCTTCGTGTTTGTGCCCGTTGGATAAAAGAGGTTGGGCCCAGGTTATCTGAGTCGGATGCAACGTTACATGCAACGCACATATATAAGGTATCTGCGTCGGATGCGACGTTACATGCGACGCACATAAGGTATATGCGTCGCATGTAAGTTAAGTTCGACGCGGATAGTGCTTCGTAGGCAACCAGGTTGGGTGTAAATTTAAGTAATAACCATGTGCATTGGATAAGAGGCGGATCCGACGCATATAGCTGAGGTGAGTAGGCTGTCAAGTTTCGCGTCCTATGAATGGTGTACGAGATGCATATAGCTGATATGAGGTTGGAGGCTAGTGACAAGTATATGCGTCGGATGGGTCTCGAGTCCGACACACATACTTGTATCCGAAGCTTCTGCGTCGTTTGGCCTCAAGGTCCAACGCATATGTTGGGATCCAAAAACCAAATACTTGACACATGTGTGTCGGCTTTCGTTCACCATGCGATGCAAATCCTTATCCTATTCATGTGCTTATGGTATTTTCATCAGAATGTTAATAGTATTCGATGCAAATTGGAAATTTGTGTCAATTCTTCAAGGGTGCGACGCAAATAAGCCGACGCAAATTGACAATTATGTACTAGTGAACGTTTGACACACGCACAATAATGGTATAATAATTAAGTGTAGATAAGTTCTAATAAGTTAAATAAGTTGGCAAGAACAAATCCTATGTGTGTCTTTATTACATATTCCGATAATTTTTTAGATTTAAAAAATCACCCAATAATTGTCATTCATCTTTTTTGTTTCATAAAAAATCACGAAAAAAAGAATAAAAGAGACACATGGATGATTCAATGTTTTATTTTTTTATGATTCCTTAAGAGTTAAGACCAACTCCACCAATATGAATAAAACTAAGTAATGAATAATGTTCACAAAAACAACCTACTAGAAACAAGTTCTCTCTCGAAACCTCTCCCCTCCCAGGCTCCCACAAGTACCCACCAATGATCACATCCTCTAGGCCACCAGCAACCGAACCTGCCCTCTGGTCTCCAGCGAGCCTTTATCTCCAGAGGCTTCTTGTCTTTAACACTACAATTAGAAGTCGGTGTTTCTCTTTCGTAGCAACTTTGCATCAACCGAGACGTATGAATAAACCATAACTATCTTTTATTTGGATGGTTATCTTCTTTGGGCAATTCAAGGTGGTTATATTGGTATTTTCCAGCTTGATCTAAGTACATTCCTATTGGTTATTCCTGTAAGTTTATGTGTTGAGTTTGTTTGTGCTAAGTCAATTAAACACTCAGCATCTTGAGTTTATACTTTTGCTCGTTTGTGATTTCTAGTTTGTCTAGTGTTTTGGTTAGATTGAGTCTTTTAGATGTTTTCCTTGGAAGCTTATAAGAGACTTAAGGGGGAAATTAATCAACTCCTCACCGAGGGGGACAAACTATAGGATGAAGATGAATTTTTGTTTGATTTAATTGCCAGTTCAAATAATTCGTAGGGTGTTCTTTTTGTCTTGCAAAAGAATTAAAGGAGGAAGGTAATTCACTTTTTAAGCAAAAGAAAACCGATGATGCCTTGGAGAAATATGGATATGTAGCGGTCATTCTTGCTTGTTATGAATGTAGAAGAAATGGAGATGGTTGAATGTTTTGAGTTGGCTATTTGCGTTCTCTTAAACTCTGGAGCTTCTTTTAGCAAAAAAAAAGGAGTTGCAGCAAGTAGGTCGAATTTGTTCAATCGTCTTGGATTTCGACCTAAATAATGTTAAAGCTTTGTTTAGAAGAGATATGGCTGCTATAGAACTAGGAAAAAGGGATTGGGCATATTAGGACTTGTTGATGGCTGCCAACATTGCACCTAGAAATGTATGCATGAAACTCGAAGAGACCAAAAGCTTTCTTTTCAAGGGGAATTAAAAAATGCATCTTCAGAATGACATCCCAACAAGTTTAGGAATAGGACTTTCTTTCATAAGTAAGAAGGTAAAAATATGTATGGAGAAGAATGATAATTTTGAGCAAGACAATGTGCAAGGGAATGACCCTTATTTGGGTTTCGATGGTAATGGAGCAAATGATTTATTTGCTATAGAAGACATAGGAGCACAAACTTGTTTAAGTGCGCAAGGGGAAAAAATTTCAATTGAGATGAGGGAAGAGGTGAGGGGAGAAAGAATGAAGGATGTTGAGAACATTCTCAAATTTGAAAATAATAATATGGCAGAGCCCAAGTATCGGTTTGCTAATCGAAGGAGGTCGGGCTCTTTTATTCCCATTTTAAGGAAAGATTATCACGTATTAAGGAAGGAAAAGTCTATTCAGTACTTCAACTTTAGGTCTAGCACTATGATGATTATAAGGGTAGTCATCAGTTCAGATGGTGAAGTTAAGAGCAAAGAGGCATGCAAAGACAAGAATGTGGATGATTCGAATGTGGTTGACAACTTAAATCAGAATAATGAGCTAAGTTATTACGATTTCAGTATGGAGTTGAATAGCCAAAGTACAGAGGACTCTGCAATCGAGGTTATGGGTGAGTCCATGAATGGTGATGAGAATACTGGAGTCATAAGTAGCGTTATAGGTAGCCGTTGTCATGGTACCAAGATCAAGAAGAAACAAATGCCATACTGATACATGTAATCTCCCCTCCCCCACACAATCAAATGAGACATTAAGCAATAAAAATATTTGTTTCAAGACTCGAACCCATGACCTCTCATTTGATATGCTAATGCATTAACCAACTTTACTACAATACTCATGTTGGTCTTTGTAAGGGATAAAATGATTTAAAGACAAGATACTATTTCTATTTTTAAAGATTTCAAATACACGTTGGTAAATAATCCGGGGTGTATAATCCGGGATAAGAACTAGTTAGTTAATTAAACATATGACACTCATTGACACATTATTTAAATTAACAAATGTTAATAGCGGATGACACACAATTCTTAGTGTATTACCTTCCTAATTACTAAAGGAAGCGAGCTATCTGTCTAATAGAGAATTTAAAGCATTACAATCGATTTAGTGAAGTAACTAAGCTGAAAAGAAGAGAATCTGCAAAGTTGAGACTAGTATGAGAAAAGTTGAGACCTTTTAAAGTGAATCGACCAAATCTGGAAATGTTTGTGTCATTTTTCCCTTTGTTTTTTTTTTTTTGGAGCTACGTAAGCTTAATTGGTCAGCACTTCTCACTTTTGTTATTAGGTGGGCTAGATCTACTTATTGCGAGTTAGCGACATACCATAGTATTTTTCTTTTTTAAGGGATTTAAATTTTTATTTATAAAGTTAAAAATAAAAAACAAAGATCATAGAAACTACATATAGTAATTTTTATGATGATTTATTACTATATTTTATAATAGAAATGATTTATATAAATATGACTAATTTAAATCTATTTACTCTTAAATCTTGAAAAAAAATGAACTAATAAATACAGATTATGTTTTAATTTAATATACACTGTAATTGGTTTTGACATATAATTATTAGGTTAGTACTAATATAAAGTTTTTTTTTTTTTTTGGTCCTACTACGAGGAGTTTCCCACCGCCTTTGGCGAGTGGACTAATCTCCCGCGGGAGTTTGCATGGGTACTTCAAAGGGCAGCATCCCTCCCAGCTGGGATTTTTTCCATACCCAAAGCTCGAATCCGAGACCTTGGTTAAGGAGCGAGAGGCCCTTAACCACTCACGCCAACCCCAGTTGGTTCTAATATAAAGTTAATCCTACATATGATATATACATTAATAAATCATTGGTTAGACCGTTTTGGGCGGTGCCACATACATACATAAATAGTATATATAGAGTAGGGACCTCAATTAGGAAAGTGATAAGAAGTAAAATAAACAATGGAAAGGAAAGTGGGGATAATAGGAGCAGGTATTAGTGGTCTATTAGCATGCAAATATGCCCTTGCTAAGGGTTACCATCCCATAGTTTTTGAGTCACGAAGCACCATTGGTGGTGTTTGGACCAAAACTGTGGAAACTACTAAACTCCAAACTCCTAAACCACTTTATGAATTCTCTGATTTCCCTTGGCCTTCTTCTGTAGAAACTGTTTTTCCTGACCAAAACCAAGTATTTGATTATCTTAAATCTTATGCTAATCATTTTGATTTGCTTAAGCATATCAGATTTAATACTAAGGTTGTGAGTATTAAGTATGAAGGTCCTTCTGATGAAGAGATCCAATCTTGGGCGCTTTGGGGTGGCAATGGTGACCCCTTTGGTAATAAGGGTAAATGGGTTGTTACTACCCAAGATCTTAAGAACCAATCAACTGAGGTAATTTTACTTTTGTTCGGCAATTTCACTTCTTATTTCCTCTGTTTTATAGTAAACTTTTCATGGTAAGCAAGGAAGTTTCATTTTATATTTGGTTATTTTTAGGTACTTCTTTTGTTTTTTTTTTCCTTCCAATCTTGACACCATTTAACATATTAAACCAGTTATTAGGTCCGGGCTATGCCTCGGGTAAGAAAAAATTCATTTATCAATATAATACTTTATGATAATATCACTAAATATAACTTAGCCTAGTGGTTAAAACTGTTGTATACTCCCTCCGTTTCCTAAAGATCTTCCCACTTACTGTTCCTACAGATACCAAGGAAAATCAAGTTGTGTGGGGGCATGGTGTGAGTAAAGTAGGAGAGAGAAAGGGGTTAAGATAAATAAACAAATAAAAAGGGGTTAAAGTAGGAGAGAGAAAGGGAGTAAAATTGAATTAATAATGTAATGGTGGACCATATGATAGTGACATGAGATGATATATAGGAAAATTTGTTTTACCAAATAAGGAATAAAGCAAAAGAGGGAAGATCTTTTGGAAACACCCTTAAACGAAAAGAGGGAAGATCTTTAGGAAACGGAGGGAGTATATATGTACTTGAGGTCTTGGGATCAAACCTATACTATGCAATTTCTTAATTTTTTTATTGTACATGGATTACATGAACTAAAACTTCTTAGGGAGAGCGTCATATTTGTATAGATAGAACCTTCTAAATTCTTTTTATTATATATTTAAAAATATAATCATATTCATCCTAACGAATACTTTAGTAATATTCAATTGCTATAATTTTTATTAATACATAATAGAAGATATTTAAGGTCAAAGAAGCGCACTGACAAACGTGCACCATTAGAGTAGAATACAAAACAGAGAGAATAGTTTATTGGAAAATAAAAACAAAAATTGGTAAAAAAAACCTATTATAATAATTACCTTCATTACTTAAAAAACAACTCAATCTTTGCTGGTTAAAAAGTCGATTTTCCAACATTGACTTTTTCCTCCCTTCCCTTTCTTATTAGATGAGACCAACCTCTTTTTTTTCCTATCCTATTCCCTTAAAATAGGAAGCAAGAGAAAACGGTGTAGTAGAGTTAGGGGATTAGGATAAATAAACATAGGTTTGTTCCAATCAATAAGAAAGGTAGGGGTAAAAAAGTCAATGCCAAAAAACATTGAGTTGGTCTCAAGTAATAATAAAAAGTATTGTTATAATAGATCATTTTCAAAAAAAAAATTCGTATTAAATCTTTTTGAATAAAATGACCATTTTAATAGGTCTCTAATTCCAACAAAAAGGTCTTTAAATTAAGAAAACTTTTATGTTGAAGTTTTGGTATTATAGATCATTGAAATTTCATAACTCATATTATTAAGGCCTTAATGGAAACTTATTTGTGAAGCCTAAAGTTGAACCTCTCCAGGCTAGTAGGCTATATCCGCAGTTTTTTTTTTTTTTTGGTGTAAATGAACGACTAATCGTAATGATATAGATGGGATTCGATTTCAGGGTTTGGATATCACTCCCAAAATGCTTTAAACTAAGCTAGATGACATCCACGAACTAGTAGGCTACACACACTAGATGGAAATAACAATCACTACTCTTATCTCCTAATTTTGGTAAATAATATTTGATGTTTGTAGTTGTAAAATTTATAAATAGGAAGCTAATAATTTTTGCGTCTTACTATGAAGAGTTTTCCCACTATCTCCAGCGAATGGACTAACAGGAACCTAATGACACAAGTGTCAAGCAAATAGTAATGTTGGCCTAAATTTAAATTTAGTACCACGTGTGCATAATGTTCAAAACTTGTCTATAACCTTGGGAGTTGGGATAGTGGATAAGAAAATCATGCTTTACAAGATTTAGAACTACATAGAGATATCACAGATATGTATGTACATGTACTGATTTCACACGCTCTATTTTGGCTTGGTCTCAGGTATAATCATTATGAACTTGCTTTTTTCTACAAGATGACAATGACATATAGTATCTATTGAAATTTGATCCGAATACCTTATAATGTGATCATATATAAGTGGTATCTGATAGAGTATAAAATCTATTCCTGGGGCTTTAACCATCAGGTTAAGCTTTTGGTTGAGTTGGTCCCTTGACATGGTATCAAGAGCCAGTGTGACATAAAGGTCACGGGTTCGAATCTCATCACCCCCTGCATCCACACTTCAAGCCCAAAGAGCTCTTGCGTGAGGGGGCGTGATAGAGTATACGGGTTCGAATCTCATCACCCAGTATCCCTTACAACTATGTCAAGTAATTCTAAATTGGGATCTCTTCATTTGCTTTATTTTTCACCCTTCTTTACTTCTTATATGGTGCATAATGGAATAGTTAGCACTATGAAACTAGAATCATAAACTTTTAGATGAATTTGTATACAATGCCTGTATTTTATATAACATATATAATCATGTCAAAAAAAAAATGACACAGGTGATGCAAGTAGATTTCGTGATCTTGTGTTTGGGACGATTCAGTGATGTACCAAAAATGCCAGAGTTCCCCTCGGGAAAAGGGCCAGAAGTATTTGCAGGTGAGGTGATGCATTCTATGGATTATTCAGCCATGGACTTTGAAAGTGCTAGAAATTTGGTTAAGGGAAAGCAAGTTACCGTGGTCGGCTTCCAAAAATCTGCACTTGATATTGCTATGGAGTGTTCAATTGCCAATGGTAACGCACCTATCTATATGACCTATATCAGTTGTAATGCATTATTCACTAAGTTGATATTTTCCATTTTACATCTTTGTATTTATACATATATTTGAATGATGTGATACAGGAGTAGAAAATCCATGTACAGTAATATGTAGGACTCCACATTGGAATGTACCAGACTATTTTCCTTGGGGATTTCCTCTTGCAAACTTGTATTTGAATCGCTTCTCTGAATTCCTGGTTCATAAGCCTGGAGAAGGCGCTCTACTCGGGCTCGTAGCCTCGCTACTTTCACCTTTGGTACGTTCTTTTCGATGAATTTTACTGAACTGGATTGAATCAATGATTAATCTACTGAGTAATAAATTCTTTTCACTTATCAAAACTGATAATTATTGTATATAATATGTTCTCAATTTGCGGATTATTCAAGGTTATTTTGATGCATTCAGCACTAATATGTGATTTTATGATAATTATGTTATTATTCAAAAACAGAGATGGGGAATTAGTAAATTTGTGGAGAGTGATATTAAGAAGAAGCATCAACTCGAGAAATTCGGCATGGTACCGGAACATAGCTTCTTACAAGAGATGAATTCTTGTTTAATTTCAACTGTTCCACAAGGATTTTATGATAATGCTGAGAAAGGAAGCATCATTTTGAAAAGATCTCCAACGTTTACTTTTTGCAACGAAGGTGTTTTACTTGATGATAGAGTTGGAACAAAAGAGCCTATTAAGAGTGATTTGGTTATTTTTGCTACTGGATTTAGGGGAGATCAGAAGCTTAAAGACATCTTTGCATCTCCCAAATTTCAGGATTACATTTTCGGCTCTTCTAACAATGCAGTTCCTTTATACAGGTATGCTACACATTTTCAGTAGTTTTTTTGGTTATAGTGAAAAAAATTGGCAAAGAAATAACGATAAATCGATAAGCATATCATTGAGACACTCTAAAACTCCAACGACCCGTTTGGTAGTTGGTTATAAATAGTGGTAATGGAAATGAATTTGTGTGTAAATTTGTGAAGAATATCATTATCTATTCCTATGGTAATGCTAATTTATCCTAAAGTATCCACTTTCCTTCTTGAATTTTCATTCCCATCCAATACCACCTTGTAGGTGGTAATGAGTGATAATGAAAATTGCTTCTCCTTGGAGACAAAAACTCAAGTTTAGGGGTAAGATTGCTTGCCCATGGAGAGGCATTTTTTCTTCATGGGTAAGCAATCTTACCCGTAAACTTGAGTTTTTGTCTCCAAGGAGAAGAGATTTTAAGGGTGCTTCTCTAATAAAATTACACTTTAAATTTATTCTCATTACCACAATTTATTAACGACTATCAAACGGACCGGAAGAGTATATTACTATATTATAAGGATATTTTGGAATAAGGAGATGGTACGATAATATATATTTCAATAAACAAGCTAGCACCGAAACTTTATTAGATTTTTATATATATGTACGCACATATATAGTTTAATAATTCAACTTACCGAAGTTTATAATGAAATCTACTTATAGAGAATGTATCCATCCACGGATTCCACAAGTAGCGGTGATTGGATTTTCAGAGAGCATTGCAAACTTATACACTTCAGAATTAAGGTGCCGTTGGTTATTTGAATTGCTTGATGGGAAATTTAAATTGCCAAACGTTCAAAAAATGGAGAAAGATGTTTTAGAATGGGACAAATTCATGAAGAGATACTCTGGCCAGTACTACAGGAGATCTTGCATTGGAGCACTGCACATTTGGTACAATGATCAGCTTTGCAAGGATATGGGCTTAAACCCAAAGAGAAAGAAAGGATTGTGGGCCGAGATGTTTGAGCCTTATGGTCCAATGGACTATGCTTCAACCGTTTGATGTTCATTTGCCTTGCCTAAGAAGGCATACAAACACATGTTTTGGGCTTTTGTCTACTCCCTGATCCTTGCTTCTTTTCCTTTTTTTTTATGTGTCGTTCATGTGTGTGAAATTGAATAAAAAAATGTCTTGCAATTTGTGTTACTTGTATGCCAATCTTTATTTACTAATTGTTAATACTAGTTTGGAAGTCCATGCATTGCACGGATTATTGTTTATTTTATTTTTGTAATTTTTTTGCTAACATTGTTGATTTTTTATTGATGTGAAATGAGATATTTCAACCCAATTGTTAATAAGTTCTCTATTCTTTTTCTATTGCAATAATTACCACTTTGAGTAGTTTCATCTATCTGCACTTTATTTTTGGTTAAAAAAGCAACTATAGTTGACAACATCGTTTTTACTTTATGTTAATAAAACCATCATTAATTACTCAAATTGCCTCATAAAGTTGCGTTTACTTTATTAAGGATTAACTTATCCCCTACTCTACTTTAAACCTCTATGCTACTACCCTTTTTTTATTTTCTTACAAACCATGCCCGAACTCATTGTTGCATTAGAAAAAGACAAAAAAAGTATTTGTTGTTATGCTTTAATTTCTAGATTTGTTATTGTGATATATAACTTTTATATTTTTAATGTTCAGTTGAATATTGTAGCTAAGTCTATTATTAAATAGTATCCCAATAATTGGTATGACTAACAATAGTCAACACATTTTTAACATGAAAAATACCCGAATGATATTTGAATAAAGTAGAGGGTAAAAATTAGTAAATGCAGGACGAAAAAAATAGAGAAAAAATATGAGTGTTTGCCACAACTTTAACCTCTAGTTATTAGCACAAAAATACTAATGCATATAAAATAGAAGACGGGAAAGCAAAAAAGAAGATCATAATTATGGTATCATGAATAAATTAAATTAAATATAGAACTAACCTTTATTAATAAAAATACTATTTAAGAGAAAAGATATACACATCAATCATGACCATATCAATACTTATCAAACTTCCCCTCTTTTATGATCTATGACCTCAAATAGTCTAGAAACTCGAACCTTGATTTCTCAATTAGTCTTAGTAGAATTAAGTTCGTTGATAAAAGAATAAGAAATGACATATAGGTATATGAAAAATAAAAACATAAATAATTATATATATAAAAAATATTCTAGGAATAAAATAATTAGTCAATTGCCTAATACCTCTGCAATGTAGTTCACAAACTTCCATTTGATTCTTCATGTAATGTATCATGCTATGCTATAGGTTCAAAACTATATGTTTGTATTTTTTATCTTTATATAACTCATTTTTTAAAAGTATGATCTTGAAAAGCATAATTGCTATTGTTACATATAATACGCTATTTTTATAGTTAATTTTATATGTATTTACAATAAATAATAAATAATACGTATTTGTTCATCTAAATAAACATATTTTCATGTTGTAAAATTATATTGTATATGAAACTTATTTCAAAAAATATTCTAAACACTATCAATGGTAAAAAAAAAATTATATATTGCGAATTATGTAGCAAAAGCTATATTCAGTTTACATAGTTCAATAATTTAGGTTTTTTATTCACAATCAGAATGCAATCTTCACTTATTGAAACACCTTATATGTAATTATATCTATGTTAAACACTATTTTTTTTTAAAAAAATTAACATTAAAAAGAATAACATGTCATGTTTTGGTGGAGCTCTCTATAATATTCTAAGGTTGTTTTTGTAAAATCATACTCTAATTTTTTCATCATATCGCTATAGATTTTAAATTTTGCTGTAACAAAAAAAAATCTCCTTAATAATTTTTTTTGGAATACTAAATTATCTTGGTTCAGTTGAGTAAGGCTAGTGTTTGGATCCTCTAGAGTTCTAAAAGAACTCTACAACATAGAGTTTGAGCAATATAAACATTAAATAAAAAATCAATAGCTCATATATTATCTTTCCAAAATCCACTCTATATTTTCTCATCAAAATCCACCCCCTTATTTCCCCCTTTCACCAATACACGCTCTTGATTTTAAAATATATGGTTCATATGCAACTCTACTTTGTAGAATTTTATTAAAACTCTAGAAGATCCAGACTCGTAAAACTGAGGTTTTGAAAGATAATATGTTTAATCCTGTAAGTTGAACCTATATATGATAAAATACTATAACTATTATTATATTTAATTATCTAAATGAAAGACTAAATAATGCCTTAACATTCATCTAGTTAAATATATTTTTATGAGTTGTAAAACTATATTGTAAATGAGTCTTATTTTGAAGAATATTTCAAGCACTATCAAATGGTGAAAAATTATAATGTTTTGAATTAGGTAACAAAATTATATTCAATTTATATAATATAATAATTTACGTTGTTTATTAAAAAAAAAACTCTAATTTCTCGTTATCCAAAACTCCTTTTATGTATTTAAAAATATGTAGGACTCTATTTTTTAAAATATTTTAAATAAAAATTAATGACATGACAATCCTACATGGCGCTCTCTATTTCATAAGTTGTAGAACTATATTGTAATTGGATCTTCTTTCGGAGCATATTTCGAGCACTTTCCAATGGAACAAAAATTATAATATTTCAAATTACATAGCAAAAGTTATACAAAATTTATATAATATAAAAATTTAGGTTGTTCATGCAAAATTGAATTCTAATTTTAGTTTGTCTCGAACTACTTATGTGTGTTTATATATATGTAGAACACTATCTTAAAAAATAATTAAAGTAAGAATTAACGACATGACAATCCTACGTGGTGCTCTCTATTTCATAAGTTCTAGAACTATATTGTAAATGGATCTTATTTCAGAGCATATTACGAGCACTATCGAATAAAACAAAAATTATAATATTCCGAATTATGTAGCAAAAGTTATACAAAATTTACATAATATAAAAATTTGGGTTGTTCATGCAAAATCAAACTCTAATTTTAGTTTATCTCGAACTACTTATGTGTATTTAAATCTATGTAGAACTCTATTTTAAAAAATAATCAAAATAAAAATTAACGACATGACAATCCTACGTGGCGCTCTCTATTGCATAAGTTGTAAAACTATATTGTAAATAGATCGTATTTCAGAGCATATTTTGAGCACCATCGAATAGAACAAAAATTATAATATTCCGAATCATGTAGCAAAAGTTATACACAATTTACATAATATAATAATTTAGGTTGTTCATGCAAAATCAAACTCTAATTTTAGCTTATCTAGAACTCATTATGTGTATTTAAATCTATGTAGAACTCTATTTTTGTAAAAGAGTTCTCGTTATCCAAAACTCCTTTTATGTATTTAAATATATGTAGGACTCTATTTTTTAAAATATTTAAAATAAAAATTAATGACATGAGAATCCTATGTGGCGCTCACTATTTCATAAGTTATAGAACTATATTGTAAATGGATCTTATTTCGGAGCATATTTCAAGCACTATTCAATGAAACAAAAAGTAGTATAGTATTTCAAATTACGTAGCAAAAATTATACATACACAATTTACATAATATAATAATCTAGGTTGTTCATGCAAAATCAAATTCTAATTTTAGCTTATCTAGAACTTCTTATGTATATTTCAATCTATGTAGAAATCTATTTTTAAAAATATTAGAAATAAAAATTAATGACATGAGAATCCTATGTGGTGCTCTCTATTTCTTAAGTTGTAGAACTATATTATAAATAGTTCTTATTTCAGAGCATATTTTGAGCACTATCCAATGGAACAAAAATTGTAATGTTCTAAATTACATAGCAAAAGTTATGTTGACCCTAAGTTTGAAGATGACTTAACCACAAAAGATATATTTGTATTATTTCATGTATGATAATGTTGCTAGGTTATTCATTGAAGAATAAAGAGAATAGTTGATTGAAGATTAAATAAAGGAGAATTAATCAAGATCGAAGTGAAGATGTTCCTAAGATGAAGAATCAAGCTCGGAATGAAGATTAGAATACATTAGGGTGTATTATATTCTTCATATTAAGGTTGAGTACATGTATAAGATGTTTGGTGTTGAATTCTCAAAGGAACTAAGTTATGTTCCCATGACAAGAACAGATACTGGCACAGCTTAGGAAATTCAGTTGGGAACTGACTTAGAAACTAAATTAGGAACACCAGAACCTAATAAATGCTAAGCGCCTAAGTACTGTTAAGCGATTAAAAGAAATTTAGGAGTCCTAGTTTAATTAGGCTAAGATCCACTATTTTAGGAAATTAGTTAGGAAAAGATTTTAATTAGTTTATTTTAATTCGAAAATAAATAAAAAAATATTATTTTATTTTTAAAATCTTAGCTTTCCTATTTTAAATAACACGGTTTTAAAAAAAAAATCTGAATTTCTTTTAGGAGATATTTAAAATAAGTGAAAAATATATTTTTCCTCAATTAGATTATTGTTAATTGTTTAATTATTCTCCAAGTAACCACTTATCACATAATTTGCATTGTTACACATTCTAAGTGAGTTAGTGGGTTAGCTTCTTAGTTCCATTGAAGTTAATTAGTGGAGATCATGGAGTTAGTGGATTAATTAGTGAAAAATTAATTCATGGCTACTTACTATAAATATGCGTCCAATCCCAAGATTAATTTGTGTATGACTTTTAGTAGTCACACCAATTTGTGTCTGACATAGCTTAAAATCCTAAGTTGTCTAAGTGTCAGTGTCGTGTTTCCAAGAGAATATTTATTTACAATCTGTTGTTTTTAATGTTCCATGGTTATCATAAATAGTATTTGTTTGTTTAATGGGTTTGAGCGAACTCATGTAAGTGTGAGAAAGCTTTGAGTGAAGCAAGAGAAAAGGAAAGAGAAAGTAATTTCGAGTGAAGTTTGAGAGGAACAACAGTTAGAGGGAAATGATGGTGTTGGGAATATGAGTTTAGGAACTCAGGTTGTGGCTCTAGAGAATTAGTAGGTTTGTAACATAGCTGTTGGCCTATTATAGTGGAAAGTTTGAGTTATTAAAGTCCTTTGTGGTCGAGGTTGTTTCTTCCTAACTGGGACTAGGAAGTTTTTCCTCGCTAAAATCTCTTGTGTTTCCATTGTGCGTTCCATAACTAGCTTTTAATTCCGCAAAAAGTTATGCTTATTCTCTCACTATAATTTACCCCCCCTCTTATAGTGCTCATATTATACAACAATTGGTATTAGAGCGGGAACTCTAAAATACAGGAAACCCCGTTGAGTTCAAGATATTGAAAAATATGAATACTAGAGAGAAACTGGAAGAAGGGTACTCTACACAGAGGCCACCAATGTTCAATGGCAAGTTCCACTCCTACTGGAAGAACATAATGGAGATTTTCATCAAAGCTGAAAATTATCAGGTATGGAGAGTGATAAGTCATATTTATATATAGTTTTTAGGTGCATTTAGGTTGCATTTTAGAGCATTTAGTTTCATATTTAGGCTCATTATTGCATTATATTCTTAAATTATGATTTTCTACTCCTATTCGGTATGTTTTCTTGTTTTTGATGAATTTCAGGGATTGATAACGTATTTGGAGTATGATTAGCTAAACTTGAGGATTAGGAGCACGTGGAAAGAAGCTACAATGAATAAGGATCGTATGGATATGTCATAGTACGAGTTTGAGCAAAAACGCAGCGGAAAATCATTAGAAGAAATGTGGAAAAAGAGTCACGTCTACTCTTCTGATCATAACTTTTGATGTGCTTCTTAAAATCGAGTAATTCCATCAGATTTGGAAACTAGACTTGAAGAGATTTCCAACGATAGGTGGCACGCCCCGAGGAGACTTCTAGTCAAGGAGTTATGCCTTTCGGAAGATTGTACTGTTTATGCTGGAATATGCCACGCGTACGCGTGGATCACTAATCCGCCTATTAATGATTTATTTAAGACTTTCCTTATCTTGTAAATTACTTTCCTAGTCATATTAGGTGAAGATTATTTAGGTTAGGTTTTCATTCTTTTTCTCTCTCCTCTCCCATCACGTTATTGTTAGTTTAGTTTTCTCTCCTCTCTTTCTCTTCTAGTCAATGAGTTATGCCTTTCGAAAGATTATACTGTTTCTGCTGGATATTCCATGCGTACGCGCGGATCACTAATCCGCCTATTAATGATTTATTTAAGACTTTTCTTATCTTGTAAATTACTTTCCTAGTCATATTAGGTGAAGATTATTTAGGTTAGGTTTTCATTCTTTTTCTCTCCCCTCTCCCAGCATGTTATTCTTAGTTTAGTTTTCTCTCCTCTCTTTCTCTCTAGTTTTTAGTGTGAACCCTAGTTTTATTCTTTTTCATTAATTCATTAATTCTTTTAGTTTCTTTCCTTGATTTCTTTGATTATGCTTTTCCTTGTAGATTTAGATTTCATTATTTATTTCATGATAGAGTAGTTATTATTTCTAGGGTTTGGAAATCCATGTCTATATATTATGATTTGATTGATATTTATTCATGGTGCCACGTGTGCACAGCTGATAGGACATGATTCGTCAGATGCACTAATGTGCGCCTGACACGTATAATTGTGTGTCACACAGAGACGTGTGCCTGACGCACTCTTTGCTTGACATGCAGAGTTTGATTTCCGATAAATAGGCCTTGATTTCCTGAATCAAGGGCACGATTTTACGCACATTTTTTCGATACAACACTCCGACACTTTTATGAATACACCTACAAAAAATCTCTACAAAACACATATTTTGTGACAAAACAAAACAAACAAATACATTCAGACATTGATCACACAAGTTCATATCTTCTGGCTTCACGATTGCTCGTCCTGGAGGTTTTCAATTTCTCAGACCCAAAATCCTGAAGGTATTTGAATAAATCCTTTATTTTTACATTGAAGTTACTAATTATTTCTTTCTTGAGGTAGATCTTTAATATAAAAATCGTTCCTTTTTACATTCTAACCCTTTTATTTCTTTTTTATATATTTTACATATACATGCATGATATTATGATTGTTTTGTGTTAATGCTTTCACCACCCCCATATGGTATTTTTTGCTAATAAAGACTTAAAGAACTGTTCTAATAGTAATTAGATATTTTGAACAACCTATTAGGTTCCCTGTAATATTGATTGCTTAATAACATATTATTAAAAAATAGTCTATTTATTTATTTCATGAACCAACCTAGACTAATTTTTTTTGAGGGTGCATTAAAATATTATTTGGTTATTCTTATGCATAAAACTTGACATTAATTGATATTAAGTTGAGGCCAGCAATGGGCGAATGTGGTTCATGACCGTGTTCGTATCATCACCCTCGAACTCAATCTATGGTTCATTGATCATCTATGGAGCAGGTAGGGGAAATTTATATTAGATAAGTCCCTAATTTGTCCTTGACATGGTCAATATTTTCGATAGCCATGACTGCCAGATATTTTTTCAGATATCTCAACTGGACTTGGGTCGCACACATTCAAGGAGAAGAGTTTTTACAACTTACAAGCCCAAAAGGGGTTCCGTCTTAAAACCAATAAGCACGGAGACGAGTAGCTCCTTAACCTTTTTTTTTTTTTTGGTGAAAAAAGTAACTAGCAAATATCAATTAAGTGTTCATATATTCCGAAAGGTACAAGCTCATACAAATACTAGGAGGGGAGGGGAAAGTCCTAGTTACATTTGTACTATCCTTACTAATACGACAAGCTTTAGCTAATGCATCTGCGATCTTGTTGTGTTGTCTCTTACAATGCTTAATCTTCAAATTTGGGAGGTCCTTCCACAGCTTTTGGCAGTTTTCCAACACACTCATATAATTGTCAAGAAAACCATCATTATTACAAAGGAGATTAATCACCTGTAGACAATCCGAATATAAAGTAGCTGGATGAATGTCATGTAATTTCGCAATATGGAGCCCTTGTTCAATGGCCTTTAATTCAGACATAAAAGAATCACAAGCATAAGTTTTTTGGCTAAACCCCACTACCCACTACCCACTCCCCCCACCTATTTCGAGCAACGCCACCTACCCCTATATTCTCATTGATATGAGTGAATGAAGCGTCCACATTGATGTACATCTCCTGGTTTTCAATTATGAAGGGGCTAGATTGACTAAAAATTTGCAAATTTTCAATACTCGTGGTCTGGTAGTATGCTTGGGCCCTAGCGGCTGTTAGAGGGATTGCGCGGTCAACGACCACTGAGGGTTGGGCTGGGTTCTTCCCTTTTAAAGCACACTCAATACGCTCTTTCCATAATTCATGACATAGGTAAGGAAAGATGTCCGTCCAAGCATACCCTCTAAAGACCCCCTCACTCTCTAAGTTCATTTGTAACCAATCTACTAAGGGGACAATCAAGTGCAAAGGTTGTGTACAGAGTGCCCAGACATCTTGGGAAAACGTACATCCTCGGATGACATGATCGGAATCTTCCCCACGGGAAGCACATCTCGGGTAATTAGAGTTAGGAGTAATATGACGAATGTACAGAAGCCATTTATGGGGGATCTGGTCCCTCCATAATAGCCAAAAGAAAAATTTTAATTTAGGCTCCATGGGGTGGTTCCAAAACCAGTCCAGCTTCATGCATGGGCCATGAAATTGGGCCTCATAAGCCCTTGCCAAAGAAAAACCCTTAAGGGTGGTAAAGGAGGGTATAAGCATGTCGTCCCGATTTTCATCGGAAGGAGGGTGAAAACTGAGGATTCTATCGAGGATTCTATGGGGGAGGACCATTGAGAGCTGATTAACATCCCATTTGCCATTAACTACAATGTGAGAGACCATCATTTCTTCCTCATAAGGCATCAGCGGGCCCTGAATGATGGATGTAAGCGAGCCTATGCTTAGCCAGTTATCAGCCCATAGTTTAATTTTCCGACCATTTCCAAGGCTCCAAAAGCAATTATCTTGGAGTAGCCTCCAGCCTTTTCCTATGTTTTTCCAGATATTAGAGCCATTGGAGAACTTGGTAACTTTATCATCATAGATATACTTCGAATTAATGCATTCCTGAGCAAGATTCTTAGGTGCTTGGGAAACTTTCCACCCTAATTTGGCCATATAAGCTCTATTAGCTTTCTCCTGGTCTCTGATGCCTAGGCCCCCCCCTATTTTTGGGTTTGAATGTGTTATCTTTTCCCACTAGGTGGATTTTTTTTCTTTTGTCTGGTATCACCCCACAAAAAGTTATTACAAACAGAGTCGATCTCTTTCAGGGATGCTGAGGGAAGAAAGGCGGCTTGCATATAGTAAGCTGGGATGGTGGACAGGGTAGAGTTAATAAGGTACAAGCGGCCTGCTTTCGAGAGGTACCTAGTCTTCCACCTGGCCAGTTTAGATCTCACTTTATCAATCACATATTGAACTTGAGCTCTCGAAGGCCTTTTATGTGATAAGGGAAGGCCAAGATAGGATCCTAGATTCTCATTTTCCTCCACGTGGATTGTTTCTTGGAATTGGTGCCTACTCTCACTTGAGGTGTTTGGGGAGAAGATGAGCTTGCTTGTAAGTTGCTTTTTCTCATCTTATTTTCGATGTGGGATAACACTTATACTTATATGTGAGTTGTGACCATGTGAGTTTTTTGGGGGATCTCAACAATATCTAAAATAGACCAACATACATTTACTCTTGAGCTTAATCCTTTTTCCGTTTACCTTTTTTCACACAAAAAATATACATTTACCTTTTTTGGTTTTCATATATACAAACCTCATTTGGGACACTTAGATAATTTACTCTTGTGCCTTGAACATTCTCAAATCAAAACTTTTTTTTTTCTCTTTTTTTGCTTCATAAAAGAAGGAAAAAGTTAAGTGTTATAACTTAAAGAGAAAGTTTCCATGCTTTTCCTGATTGGAAGTGAAATCTCTTAAGTCTTCCAAAAAGCATGACCAGAATTAGGAGGAACTTCCCCTCCCAACTCCATCGACCTGCAAAACCATACCAAGAATCTTTACAGTTGCTGAAGTTTTCAAGTCTTCGTTTACAACTGTAGCCCATTGAGAATCCCACGTTCCCATATGCACTGCAAAACAAAATCCAAGATTCTTAGTATTTCTTACCCTAATTATTTTAAATTATAGTTACTTCTATAAGTTACAAGGTTCGACAAATTTAAGGATAATGAGAATATGATTAGCTGTTTGATACGAGTAAAACAAAATTAGAATCTGCTGATAGAATTATTGTTCTGAATTTATTTTTATTTTTGTTGTTCTAGCAATAGGAGACAATATAGTACAAATCAGTTGTTAAAAATAATTTGTTTTAAAATGATCATATAATGTATATATAATTTAAGTGTATTTCAAATGTTGTTTGAAAAAACAGCTATTGAGTGTTGGCTATTGGCAGGTTCACATTATCACATGGTTTGTTTAACCCGGTAATAGTGTTACTTGTTTGTATCGACCGACATTAAAAGTTAATTTAAACTGTATAAGTTTTGTTGTTAATAAATAGATAGGAAATATTGTTGCTTATATGCAAAATGCTCCATATATATCTTCGTAAATGGATCTTATACTTTATTGTTGATTTGGTGATACCCTATGTTATATGTGTAAGTAATACATGTGAGATGTCTCATTAAAATATACAAGAGATATAATAAATACAATCCGTCTATTATCAAACTTGGAAACATACTCGTTTTATGACGATCAATTACCTTGACGGCCCGTTTGGTAAGAGGTTATAATGGTGGGAATGGTGTAATGCATTATAGTGAAAATTTGTACTAGAAATCCAATGTCATTACCAATGGTAATGCTACTTAATCACAAGATATCCATTTCTTCCTAAAATCTCATTACTATCCATTACCACTTGGGAAGGTGGTATTAGGTGGTAATGAAAAATTTATAAAGGAAAACCCATGTTTTGTGATAAAGTTTCATTCCCATGGTTATGGACATGTATGTGAAAATCTTTACAAATTTACACTAAATTTCATTACCATTACCACTATTTATAACCATTAACCAAACGGGCCGTGTGTATTGTAATTTTTAATCTCCATGCATGCATGACTGCATGTATCTAGTTCAAAGTATTCTTACTCATATACAACCATAGGCGGCTAAGGCCATGTGCAGGGTGAGCAACTGCACAGGGCCCCCAAAATATAAGGGGCCCAGTTCTATTAGTTGTCATTTTAAGGAGAAAAAAAACCTAACTCTAATTAAAAACTATTCATTTCCAATATTATAGAGTGTAATGTTGGATGCAAATTTTATTTATTTTTTTATTTGGTGTTTCTTCTCCTCCTATTCTCCAAAAAAGACCATTAATGACCCTCCCATCTGTTCCTATTCACCAAAAAAAATGTAATTTTTATAATTTAATTTAGCACAAGGCCCCTAATTTTATGAGACGGCCCTGTATACAACTATACAAGTAGTCTAGGTAGATCAATTATAATCCTGAGTTTTACGACAATTTTTGTGTCTGCGTGTGTAAATAGATGTATAAAGTCATAAAGGGTAGTAATAAATTAATGAATATATGAAAGTATTATTCCCTAGATAATGATCATAGAGAATATATTTTGTTGGATCTTGGAATTGATAGAGAATAATAATAATAATAATAAGTACCTGACTACTTCAACAATAATGTTGAAGACGCTGAAATTGATAGGATCTTCCTTCAAACTTTTACTTTCAGTGATACAGACGAGTATGACAAAGATAGCCAAGTAAGAAAGAGGAGAGAATTTGAGATTCTCAAGGATGCTACTCCCTTGCTTTTTACTACTCCTACTCGTCTGTGATTGGCTGCTGTTCTCAATTAATGCTGATTCCTTGTTGTAGCTGATCGGTACGAATGTGGTGGTAGATGGAAGGTACCTGCGAATTTATTCATTTATGCGTTATGCATGCACACTGGTCATAAATTTACTCGAATATATATATTTTAGTTTTATCATTATATGTACTACTATATACTACTTTCACATCTATACAATTTCCACCTTTCTTTTTAAAACTAAATAATAGAAATTCGAACCTTTTTAAGAGATAATAGAAATAGTATATTATGACAATAGTGGTCTTACTTTTTATATTATTACTTCTTTGGGAAGAAATAATGTAAAATGTTCGGATGTTGATTGACTAAAATATTTAATTTGATGCAAATGGATTTCAAACTAGGTGAAACACAAATTCAACTTATTGTTATCAATATCTAATACTCCCTCTGTTTCCGTTTCATTTTAATGGCCGGTTACACTTAGATATTTTACACTATTCACAAATTTCACTTTGATCTTCATTTGTGATTTATACACGGGTGAAAATATAGTCATGTGGGATCTTGTTAGATTCATCATAACATGTATTTTATTAATTTGTAATTTTTATAATTTTTACAAATACAAAACTAAAGATATATATCCTCAAAATTTTGGATTGACATGCGTGAAAAGTGTAAGTGCGTAGATTAAAATGAAACGGATTAAATGCCAATTTAATCATGATATATTGATATGAAATTAGGGTAATTTTAGAACTTCTGATTTGAAGAGTTATAATTCTAAGCATATAAGAGTTTAAGTTTATTTCACATGATTTTTCATTTATATATCAGGATAGAAAGTTAAGTTGTTTACATAAGTAAATGTTAGTAATTATAAATCTCATAAGTTATGTTCAGAGATAATAGTTCAAATGAAATAGTTTTGAGGCCAAGAATACCTAGATTCAATTTATAAGTACCATAAGTTAGGTTTATAAAAGTTAATTTTGTGGTCAATGAATTTTAGTTGGATTAAATTCATGACAAAATAAGTTTGGTTGAGTTGAGTTGAGCAAAAATCATTGGAAACAAACACACCCTAAAGGAGAATTTTCAACATATATGAGGTGAAATAAAGACTGAACTCCTTTTCAAACATTTGGTTCAATCATTTCAAAATCAATGTCATACACGTATAGAGTATGAAATTTAAATCTTTTATATATTTATACTACCTTTTAAGAATCCAAGAGTTGTGAGATAGTAATGTGCTTTAACAAGTATAAACACACTGATAATAAGAAGAAAAAAATTTAAAAATTAAAAAAATCACCTAATTTCTCGTCTCACAACCAAATTTAAAAATAATCTCTTTCTTTTTTTCGGCTATTTTTGTTTTCGACTCTAATTCAATTACGAATAAATGTAATTGATACAATGATAAAATTGATTTTTGGACTCCCACTATGAAAGTAGCTCGTTTAGATTAAATGGCTTCATCTACGTGCACGACTGTATTACATCTATGAATATTCATCCGTAACAAAATTAAAATCGCCGTCTAAAACATCCGAACATTTTTTTTTTTCTTAAGTGTGAGGAAACGCTAGGTTTCTGGGATGGGGCCAAAATAATTATTAACGTGCGTAGATTGAATGATTTCTAAGGCTATTATTTCTATCCAGTTACCTGATTTTGTGAAGAAGGTCCAAGTGGTCCATTGACAGATAATAGTGTGATATAGTGATAGCAGGAAAATAAAATTTCAGCTCATTTTTAGTGTTCGTTTCTAACCAATTATAAGAGCTCTTTAGATGATGCCAAAATGTAAATTAAATAAAGAGTCCTTTAGAACATGCAATCATGTGCCCATCAAAACACTTGTTTGAGACTTAAGAGAAGGATGTTCTAACTTTTTATAATATATCAAAAAAAAAAATGTATCTATCAAAAAAGTTTTGTACATGAGTACCAATTTCGGTATTTTTTATAATTTTTTTACATATAATTATTTTCTATGCTTTTTTTTTTGATATTTTTTTTGGGGACGCATTTCAAAAATCTCATGATAATAATAATTTTTCCTTAGAAGTATTCTCGCACAGGGTACTCATCCAGAGGCCTAACAAGCATTAGAAATTTGAGAACAAGTTAAAAGAATTGTCACCTTTAAACGACCTCTAAAAATTTTGATTCTACAATTATGAGTATCTAATTTTATTCTTTAGTTCTTTTCATAGTAAAGATTTCTCCAATTGCTAGGTATACATTGCAATAGATATGCATAAGTGCTCTGAAAAGCGTAGCTGAACTATCTGATATTATCAGTGACTAGTCTTACTTGCACGCAATGCGTGCGATAACGTGTGATAACAAATGAAGTAGAAAATAAAATTAATTGGGTAGAAAAATTGTTTTTACATTTTGTTTTCTCAAAAAACTGATGTTTAGTTTAAATATCTTACTTTTCCCTCCTTTTTTCATTCAAATGAAATAGTTAGTTATCCTCTATTTTTTTTTTCTTTTTTTCTTTTTCTATTTTTTGGTGTCCCCCATGTGTTGCCTTATACTACCTCCGTTTCTTTTTAATTGTTACACTTTGACATTTTACACTATTCACAAATTGCACTTTGACCCACGTTTGTGATTTATACGTGAATAAAAACATAGTCATGTGGGATTGTTTAGTTCATTAGTATGTATTTTATTAATATGTAGTTTTTATATTTTTTACAAATACAAAATTAGAGATATAAAGACTCAAAGTAATACATCGGCATGCGTGAAAAGTGTAAGTGTAACAATTAAAAAGAAACGGAGGTAGTATAATAGAGATACAAATGCTTCATGGATAAAACAAATGCGAGAGGGCGAATCACTTTTATGTCTATTTACATATACATAATATTGAGTTTTCGTGCCACTGGAAAAGTCTATCCCAATATCACTATGGTTGATGTAGTTCAATAAGAGCAACCTAATTGATTTATCTCCATGACCTAGTTATGAGATCAAACCATATTAAAGAAAGGTATAGGGTTTGGGTCAAGGTGTATCAGATCCTGTTTTTTTTAGTTTAGAATGGCGTTTAATTCAATTTAGTTTAGTTCATTTCACTTTCAGCTCTGTAACTAATTCTCTTTTATTGTTGGTATTAATAACCAATTTTAAATAGGAACAACAAAAGAAAACCGAGTGAGTACAAAAGTATCCCATATTTTTAGTTGTATATAAAGAATTAAAATTTTGACCATACAATTTCACTAGTCCATATAAAAAAGTTAATGTATAAGGTCATACTAGATACTCCCTCAGTTCCATAAAATTTCATGAAAAAATTATTATCTAGGGTCATACAGGATACTTGAATATTATAAATATCCTTTTTTGTAAAAAAAAAAAAAGTTCTCTACTACCCATGTAGATATATAATAATTAAATGTATACATTAAAAATTATTTTTAAAAAAATTGCGTGTGAACAAATAGAAGAGGAGGAAATATAAATACACTTTCATATAAACTACTCGCTCCATTTCTTTTTAATCTACACACTTTTCTTTTTAGTCCCTTTCTTTTTAATCTATACACTGTTGCTTTTTCTATTTTTGGTAACATATCACATCTACTTTCTCCTCCTTTTCCACTCATGTCATTCACTTTTTAATATTTTAACCAACTCTTTTATTTTCTTCTCTCACTTTTCAGTTTCTCTCTCATACTTTTTGTACTTCCTCATTGATTCTCCCCCAAAATGAAGTGAGTAAATTAAAATAAAACGGAGGGAGTATATCACAATTGACCAAAATTATTTTTCATAATTCACCTATAAGCTAGTTAATAGCTGATTAATTAAGTTTTTAAAATTTGTTGCTAGAAAAATATAAGCTCCCTACAGGTTACAGAATCAATGTAATAAGCTAGTTATTAGGCCCGGACTATATATGCTCCGAATAAGGAAAATTTTCATTTATTAATATTGTAATTTAAAATGATAACACTAAATACCACTTGGTCTAGTGGTTAAGACTTTAGTATATGAACTTGAGGTCATAATAACAGTATGAAAGCTTATACTATGCAATTTCTAACTCTTTTTTATTGTACATGAAGCACATGAAATAAAACGCCCATAGAAAAAATGACACGTGGTACCGTTCCTTGTTTAGGAACGCATTTTAATATATTTATATAGATACAACGAATAATAGCATCCTAATAGGAGTGTGATAATTTTGTTATTTTTTAAGATTTTTATGTTGTAGTATTGTAGTAGTACTACATAGAATAAAATTGTTAGGTACTATAATCTATATTAACACTTGTTTAGGGGTGAGACTCGAACCTAAAACCTCTAGAATTTGAGGAAGTGGTCCACATAATAAGTTTCCTTAAAGTCTTCTCCTCGCCTATTTGGTATGTGTGTGTTTATTGAAGTTAATTATTTGGTTGTTGCATAATTGGTTTGATTAGATGAAAATTATACATGAACTATCCTTCATTTCATAAGATTCTCTCTATATAGTGTACAAATAATTAATGGTCTTCGAATATATAGCAGATACTCAATATTATTATATAAATATGATTGAATCTCTTCTATATATCATTTTAACATATATGCCAGTTGGCTCTTATAGCTTATTCATTGTATTTGCTTGAAAAAGAAAGAAAACAACATTTTATGCATGGATTTCACGACTTTGTGGCACGTAAAACTTTTAATTAGCAACTCGGTCCCCCCAACCCACCTACATCATACTCCTATTTATCATACATAAAATCTAGTAAGAGTAACGTGATAAAATATTACTTCGTCTAAAGAGTCCGATTGATGGTTAACATGCACACACAAGAGCATCTATCCCACCTGGCTACGCACCATTATGAAGTTGATAAGATCAGAAGGGGTCTACTGTGATTTTTGCTATCCATTTGGTATCACCCTTAGAGTTTCTCACTCATCTTTGAAATGATTGAACAAATCATATATCCTTTTACAAATTCTCTGGAAACTACTCTATATTATAATAATATTATTTTGAAAAAACACTCATATATATGCCAATTTTATCAAAATCTAATCCTAATCCATGTCAAAAAAGTAAACACTTGGGTAAGACATAACACATGCACTCCCTCTAGCTTATGTTGTACTACTCTCATCACATTACATTTATGACCACTAATATATTCAAGTACGCCTAAATCGTTCTAAAAATTCGTCGATACGAATCTAATAAAATCGTACAATACATATCTTCTTCCTAGCTAATGAAGACAAAATTTTGAATCTTTACTACAAGATTCTAACAATGAAGAACACAAAAAGAGTCATAAAGAGTAATATAATTTTTGGAAGCTAAGTGTGTCAAAAGTTTACACTTTACTAAACCCGGGTTGATTGTATGTATTTAAAAACATTTGAAAACATCTCAATATAGAGATTCTTTATTAGGAAGAGTTATTAATAATATTAAGCATAAAAGGTAGTATTATTTTTTTCTGAAGGACATCAATTAACATAAAAACTTACTATAGAATAAAATAAAATAAAAGTACTACTGATAAAACAATCAGGAGGGAGGGACATGATGGACCACAAAAAAAGGAAAAAGAGTAAGAAGGAGAAAGAGACTCACATCATGACAACAAAGAGCACCAGTGTAGCATGTGAAACTAGAGAGATATCAACAATGGACTCTCCACTATGCCTTGAATTCACAGTTTGAAAGAGTGAACCAACAAATTTTTGATACCCATTTTGCCCTTCCAACACCAAAGCATTCCACTCCAAGATACCAAACACCACAAATTGGACCATAACAAGTCCAATTGCTGTAATACCCAAAAGAAAAGCTTTGTAACTTGATGTCAAATTCCCATATCCTAAACCTCCATGATTTTGCAACATGAAACTATATTCTTCTTTTTTGGTAACTTTCTCAAGTACCCAAATTACTAACCTTAAACAAGATGGGTATAATTTGTTACCCATAAGAATTTGTGGTATGAGTATCAAAAGTAAGCCAGAGTTTTTCTTAAATGGTATCATATTCTCATTTGTAGGGATAAACCCACAATTTGCAAAGGTTGAAACTGTGGTGAAAAGAGAGAAAAAGTGAGTTTCTATCTTTTTTCTTGCAAGGACATTACTTGCACTTGGAACAATGCTAAAATATAAGGATACTAAACTATACCCTAAAATATGGGACACCAAAAGATACCCTAAAACCACATGATTAAGTGCCCTCAATGACCTAAACTTCATACCATCACCTTCAGAAGCAGGACTTGGATTTAACACATGATTTCGCGCTCTCCTCTTATGCTTAAGCTTTCGTATTTGAAGGCCGAGGAGAGATAGGAAAACCTCACCCCCAGAGAACATGAGAATCACAAGAACTCCAAGTTGGGTACTTGAGAAATTCTCCATTTCAATGGTGGACATGCTTGAGATGGTCGTAGCCGAAACCGACGTAAATATGAGGTCAAGATCATAATGAGGGTTTGAAGAAACAGAAGAATTCTGTTTCGAACCTTTCAAGGAGATATAGCCTAAAAGAGAGACTAATATGTAGTAAAACAAGTGATGCCAATATGGGTTTATTTGGAATAGTAAATACTCAAAGAGATGACTAAAAAATGGTTCTACTTTTTTGTGGTAGATTTTTAATAAATCATCTAATTTCTCATGTAGGAAAACCAAGTATTTCTCCATCATTTTATGGGTATGAGGAAGAAGTTGCATAATTTGGATTATTTTGTGTGATTTTTTCTTTTTTGCTATAGTACTATGATTAATTAGCTATTTTTTTCTGAGGGGAGAAGGCTTGACGAGTTGTATATATTATATTATAATGTAGGTTTTGTTGGGTTCTAATATAATTTTACGTAACTATATATAGTAGGAAGTAGTAGTCAATAAATTTATGTCCACCTAAATTGGGAATGCATAAAGGGAATAGAGACGAGTGAACAGCGTGTAAACTGTAGAATTATCAATGAAGAGGGTGGGGTAGGGTATTCGTATTATTGGTGTCCAATGAAATTTGATAGAGGATCTATCTATCACAAGGGGATGAAGTGTATATATGTTGATATGATAAAATAATTGTCCTTTTACTAAAGTTTTGTTATAACAGTGATGTATGATGGTTAAATGAATGTATAAATGAAAGATCTAATTGATTTTCCTACATTTAGTGGGAAGGAATTTGAAGGGAGGGAACAACTGAGGGAGAATTTATCAGCAGACTCGCTTTGTCATGGTTTCAATGCTTTAAGTAACATGAAGTTGATATGTATATAAACATGGGATAAAAATGAGAAATTGAAAGCGAAAATTTTATTACTTTTAGTTGGGGAAAAGAGGGTACGGTAAAGCATTTAGCCCATCCCTTAATGTTTAAATTGTTTTAAACTAATCAAAAACGACATAATTAAAGAATATCTAAATCTATGGTTTGAAGTTTTTGTGTGTCTCCATTTTTTGGCCCTCAAGGCCCAATACATCAAAATCTATCTAGATCCTCCTTTTTCACTTTATAATGTAATTAGCATCTCAGATGTTATTATTGACATAAGAGTAAAGTAGGGAAATGATATGTATAAATTCGAGAATGAAAAAAAGAATAGTCATCATATAGTATCAAATCTCTTGATAAGTACTAATAGAAAATTACTAATATGAATATATTATACTTTGTATTTTGCGTGAGTAGAAAACAATCTGATATTTAGACACCACGTTAATTAATATCATTTCATGAACTTCGAAATAACGAAAATAAGAAGAGAAAATGAAAGAACATAACAGAAACAAGTTAATAATCTCCAACTAGTTTGGGGTTACAGAGATTGAAGCTTAGGACCACATTCAACACATATATATACATCATTTTGGCGCAGGATAAAAAAATGTAGACAAAGAGAATGTTAAACAAATTTTATATATTATACTTTAATTTGGGTATTAACTTATGTCACTATATAGTACTACCTCCGTTTTCTAAAGATCTTCCTTGAATTAATAATGTAATGGTGGACCATATGATAGGGACATGAGAGGGTAAAAAGGGGGAAAAAAATTCCAAATAAGGAATAAAGTAAAAGAGGGAAGATCTTTTAAAAACACACTTAAACTAAAAGAGGGAAGATTTTTAAGAAACGGATGGAGTATTAAACCATTGCTCTATACATTTCTCCCCAGAAAAATACCAGAACACGATACCGTTGACAAACGGTTGAATACTCAGCAACCTTCTCGGACTTCACTCAATTCAGCAAACAATTTGGACTTTTATTTGGCTAACTCTCAGCCAGAGAAAACGATATTATATGTAAGATTGCCATTTGTTTTATTTTTTGTTATAAAGGTATTACATTTAAATTAAGATAGGATCTAATAGAATATCCATGTAATAATCAATCAAATGATCTACATTTGACACTCTTGTCAACAAGATAATCAGTCCCATGAAGAAATGTGCTTAATAATAATAGAGGAGTCAGTAAATGCGAGTAGGACAACGAGCCATAATTTCAATATAATATTCCAAGGAGGGTGGCCACATGTACTAAATGATATTCTATTCTATTCTTGTGGATTTTATAAGTGGTCGCTATGGAACTTTATTTCCGAACGTCTTCCATATATTTAAGGAGTACAAGAAGATCAAGGATTCTATTGTTTTGCAATTAGCGGATAATTGTTAGTGAATTGTATTAGTAAGTCTAGTTGATTGTATTAGCTGGTTTAACTAATTGATTTTATTAGCTATTTATGTAGAGGTGCTTGATTGTTAAGTACTCCCTCCGTCCCATAATATAGTGCTTGTTTCTTTTTTCACGGTCTCCAAAACGTAACTTTGACCTTTAATATCTTCAATTCTTTATTAATAAAAAATATAAAAAGTTGATATTATGAAACTACACATTGAGACGAATCTAACAAGATCCTACATGAATATGTTTTTTTATATATACAAATGAGAATATTCGGTCAAAGATTTTAAAGTTTGACCACCAAAAATGAAATAGGCACTATATTATGGGACGGAGGGAGTAGGTGATAACTGATTGGTATACTTGATTATGTAAAATGACCAATCAAGACGTGGACATAATTTTCACTCTTGTACTATTTGTTCTTTTTGACAGGAAGAAAATTATCATTCATTAAAAAGCCATCCGACATCTACATTGATTGATAAATGAGATACATTAGTAGATATGAAAACAACAAGTAATACATCATCCAAAGAAGATGACAGAAAATCTATTCGAGCCCATTTGAATCAATGTCTACGCATCTTTAACTGAATCTTCACTGAACGTGTTGTAACTTTTTGAATATCAATACCCTTGTTGTAGATCAGATCTTTCATCTTTTGAATCACACCTTCTCCCGAGACAACCATAAAACAGAGCAAAAAAAAAAAAAAAAAAAGAACAAACTTTTACCAAATGAGAAGACAAAACCTTTATTGAAAAGGAAGATCACCGCCTCAGGGCCACCACAATTAAACACTTTGCCTCACCTTCTCTAATCAGAATAGATGGGAGGGGAAAAGCCACAACCAACAATCTAACTAGAGCAAAAAGATGAGGGCAAAGAAGCTATGGGGGTGAGAAAATAGATCGGGCATAAACAAAAAAGAAAAACACGCGGAGGAACGGGAGACACGCCTTACACCAGCCGTGAGGCTAGGCGGCGGCTTCCCCAAAGGGGTTTTTGAGATAGGGTTTGGGGTTTTTTCTTTGGAGGGGAGAGAAACTTGACCTAAGCTATAATACTCTTAATTTTGTACTATTTGTTCTTGATAAAATAAATATCTTTGGTGAATATATATTGAGGATAAGACATAATAATGAATAATAATTTTCACCACATCTATAAATTTCGATATTAATCATTATTTAAATTTTTAAATATTCAATTTTATGAGTTGATGATTTACAAATATATTGTTAAAATCCCGATCTGGATTTTATGATCCTACGATTCTACGATCTTGAAGGACCTCATTGATCCCGATCCTATGCATGATCTTAATTTTGCAGGATCTTTAGATCCTATTCAACCACAAAAAATCACATGGTAGGATCTTTATGCGAAATATGATCCCACAACTCTACGATCCGATCATATTGTAAAAATCCCATAAAGAAATTTCATATATTATATTTCTCCTATTAGATTTTGATTGCGTGTTATTTCAATCTTATAGTATTGGAAAACTATCACCATTTGTTAATAAAATAAGTCATTATTAATCTGTGTAAATTTTTTAGCATTAATTTCTCACCATATTCTAGCATAATTATCTATATTTTACGAAATTGTAGGATCTTAAGATCTTATGATTCGATCCCACCAATTCAATCCTACCAATCCTACGATCCAAACTAGGATCCTGATTGGGTATAATCCCTTATTATACCTTTTATTGTTTATAAAATAAATATTTTTGGTGAATTTATATTGGGAATGAGGCATCTATATATCTATATAAAGCCGGGTACATAAATCCTATGTGTCACCCTCACAATTAATTCGCCAAATGTCAAATTCTCATGCCTTCTCACAATCCATATGCCACGTGTAAATTGGAGGAAATCTATTGCTTATGTGTCGTTTGCATATTATTTCAAGACGTGTGCCATAATATTTAAAGCTAGGAAAGAATATCAAGTAAATCAATTACAATCCTCTCATTAGGAAAGAGTATTATAATCATCCTTAAATCAAGCAAATAAACATATATAAGATTTATGTACAAGAATTAAGGAAATTTGATTGGAAGATTTATTTGTTATCATCTTTAAATCATTTGCTCCATCAATACAAAAATCATAATACTACACGTGATGAGTTCATGTCAATCAGTCTCAAATGATCATAAAATATTGTTATACCATTTGCTGAGTTCATTGCTCCATCAATACAAAAATCATAATACATTGATCCATTGCATCGATTAATATAATGTCACTTAAACAAAAGGAGGAAAAATGGTACATTTTAAGTTATAAATGATTTATTATCTACAAAGTTATATAGTAGATACAGGTAGAAAGACTTTAATTTTAAAGAAAAAATAAGATTAACAACTTAGTTACATAAAATTAGGGTGTAATTTTGGACCATGTTTTTTAAAACATTTCATTAGGCAAATATATATAGATAATTTGACCAAACCAAATTTGTATGATGACCTAGAATGAAATTATGATATCTACACCATTTTTTAAGGAAAGTTTAGAAAATATTTTCTCCAAGTATTGAAACAATAAATGAAGTGTCACTATTTCAAGCAAACATAATTTTAAAAGTATGAGTAATCTATATATTTATCTAAAAGCAAAATTTATTTTAGCCACGTGAAGAGAATAGAGATTTAAAAAAAAATCTGTAACTTGAGCAAAGAAAAATGAAACTATTTCCAAAATTATATTACATATTCAATTATTAGTTATTACCATAATATATGTTGTACGATATAACAAGGATATAACACTATTATATTACCTTTGCGAGCACTAAAAAGTTTTCCATATAACTTTGTTAGTAAATGCTCCAGGATCGTTGACATTGTAAAATATAACATGGATATAACATGAATGTCATAATTCATAGTTCAACACATGGGTTGCAAGCTAATTTTCGAGTATTCTAAATACAAGATCATAAAATTTTAATCACTAGCTAATGTTTTTATTTTTAGCTGTAATTTTTACAATTTTTAAATTTGAAATTCAAAAACTGAAAAAGGACTTTGAATTTTTTTTTTTTTGGAAATGATCTCAGTTATCTATCTATTTTTTTCAAAAAATTGTTAAAAACGAAAATCATATGTCACCATTTATTTATTTTTCACGTTTTTTAATAAAACACTATTAAAAACGCAATCAAATCACTACGATTTCTTGCTAAAAATTTATCAATTACATCATATTATGCATAAATCTTTTAATAACTAAAATTATATTATATGTTTATATCGGAACAACTTGCAATACTAGATAGTATATTTATATAAGTTATGAAAATCGCGTAGTTAATATTCATTGTATAATATAATTCATACATATTTAAACCATGATTGTATAATGTGCTGGTCATAAGGCAATTTTAATTATTCTCAATACAAGAATATTGATTGAACACAAGCTAAGTAATCATTACAACAACAAACACTTCTCCCTAAAATTGTAGCTATTCAACGTACCAGGTTTTAATTATTCTTAACACAAGATTATAAAATTTAAATCACAAGTTATTAATTTTACAATTTAGATAGAATTGTTCTAATGCAGTTCTCAAAGTCTAAAAGTACGGACGGTATAGTCAATAACATTGACGGAAATATGTAAAAAGTATTTTATATTGCCAGTTTAAAAGTATGAGCAAAATTTTCAGATATCAAGGCCATTTAAAAAAAATCATAACTATATAACATACGGGTCATAGCCACATTTAATACTCTCGATACAAGATCATAAAATTTAAAACACATGTTATTGGTTTAAAATTTATATGGAATTATCTCATGATTCTTAAAGTCTAAAAGCATTTCTATAATCATTGAAATTGATAATAATATGTCAAAGTATTTCATACCAATTCAAAAGTATTGAACAATTTTTTCTTTTTTATGTAAGTAAATAATCATGATTTCAACCATTGATTTTCTATAGCTGACCACTCATACTTTAGAAAACTTGTATATGAGAATAGCAAATTAATATTTACTTTTTAAACTTATATGTATGTTTCACTTTTTAATTCTTAATTTTTTATTATTATTTTATAAGTTAACGGGTTAAATACTTCCACCATGATTTTAGGAGAGAAAATAATATAAAATCTTAAATTTATTAAAACAAAAACTTCCCGTGCAAGTGGCACAAGTCTAAAACTGATTTTAAAATGTATTCTTAATACACGATATTATTATAAAAACTTTAAATCACGAGCTAATATTCAAACTATAATTTTACGAGACCATCCTAAAAATATTAAATTTATAAAACAAAAAACTTCATGTGCATGTTGATGTGTTTTTTTTTCATAATGTATTTATCGCAATTATAAGATTTTCAAACTTTAAATGTTGTAACAAATATCAAGATATATAATTTTACATTTTATAATCTTTCAACTTTAAATACTTGGATTCTAATAATTATGAATTAGATAAATTGAAATAAAACACTACTTAATAAACAAAATTCAACACATAGATTATGCACGGGACCAAATCATATCTATATAAAACCTCCCGTGCATTTTGCACGGGTTAAAAGCTAGTTCAATGAAAAAAACAGAAGTTGAAAGTCAAGAATGATGCAAGATTAACAAAAAAAAAAAAAATACAAGAACAAGAAAAATCAAAGGAAAAAACATGCACACCTTGGTAAAGATAGTATTCTTAAAGAACTTGAGGACATACATATAATTTTTCCACTCATTTACAAACCTCTAATATCAAAAAAGTTCCTCCCTCAACTTTTCAAAAAGAGTTTTTTGAGCTCAAAAGGTTATTTGAAAGTTTACTTTACCAAACATACAAATTTAAGAATTGAATAGTCAAATTCTCCAAAATGAGTTTAAAGCTCTAATTTTACCCCAAATCTCTCTTCGTTAAATAGTACCAAATAAGTAGCTCACTCTAACATGTAATAGACTCTTTTTATATATATCCGATTTTGTGTTAAAAGGTAATTCTAGGTCTTTTAGAGTTTAATTTCGTGGCTCTACTACAAACAAGATATAAGGATGGTTTTTTGTACTGTTTGACAATGATATCTGTCTCCATTGACCAAATCATGGGTTGATCCTCCATGTGGCTAGCCAATAACATTTAGTAAGTAGTATCTTACCTAGCGGTTGGAAAAATGGCAAGCTAATATTAAAAAGGGTGCATATAATTTGCTAAGATTGAGATGCTTAAAGACTTATTAACCAAATAATGTCACAACGTTTATTTAAGGTCAAACAATGTACTAATTTTAAGTGTAGAAGACCTAATTATCTATTGAGATAGCTAGTTTAACAATACATTAGTAAAAAAAATCGAGCCGGTAGATTATGATATATTATCTGTGAATGGTTTTTAGATTAAAATAATAATACACGCAGCATAAATAATTATGTTGCCTAATATTTTATTATCGTTTTTAAGTACTTTAGCTAATCTGATATCTAAACAAGATAATGTGAACTCCATTTCATTATTCGACATCACCTCTTCACACATTATTAATTGACAAAGTCATGTGTAATACAGAGAGATATAGATAAATAAAAGTGGGACCTTTATCATAGGAGAGATAGAGTAAAAATATCACCAAATAAAGAAATGTTACAGTTAATTTGAAACTTCCAAATAAGGAAAACATTTCAATTAATTAAGATCAACGGAAGAAATATAATAGTGTTTTCATGAATATCATGAGTTTTGATAAATATGAAGTGATTGATCAATCCAAAAAGTTTGGATAGACATTAAAAAAAAGGAAGAAAAGATTTAACCTTTTTCATTAAAAAAAGGAGTGGATATAAAATCTAAGTGATGCTAATAGCCTGTTGACTTGATCTCATCTTGCCACAATATATAGTTGTAATTAACTGACAAAACTAGGAAATAAGAAAAAAAAAACTAGCTAATTATGGAAGGTGCTGGCTGAGAAAGATGCGGTAGCTCAGTGGAGTACTATCCCGAATTTTAGGACATTGCCCAGGGTTCGAATCTTCATCCCAACAATATGTTGGACATTTAATTCTGGGCTGTTTAGTCTTGTACCCAGCTTTTGAGCTGGTGTTGCCAATGGCGGATCCAGGATTTAGAGATAAGGGTAGCGTAATATCATGATTATATCTAACACCCGAAAAATTGGTCGCTAAGACCGTTTGCGACCGGTTTTATTGGTCGCTAAGACCGTTTGCGACCACCAAAAGTGGTCGCTAATTTGTTTGCGACCACTTTGGCGGTAGCTAAACTGATTTTTTTTTTCAAGATCTTTTAGGGGTAGCACTTGCTACCCCTTGTTACCAAGTGGCTCCGCCACTGGCCCTGTAGGCTAGTAGCCTATCAGGGGTTGATCTTCAGACCAATTATCTTTCCTAATCAAAAACAAAAAAAATGGAAGGCGTGTTGAAACTGAAATAAGTAAAGGACCAACTAGCTAGCTGTGGCAAGTAATAACGTGTTTGGATCCTATAGAGTTTTAAAATAACTCTATGAGGTTTTGAACCATATCAAGCACTATATATATAGAAAAAAATTAATGGCTTATATATTATCTTTTCAACGTCTCTTCTATTTTTTTTCATCAAAATTAACCTCCTAATACTTTCCACCAATATAAGTCCTTAATTTTAACATGTACTATAATTCAGATATAATTCTACCTTATATAATTCTATTAAAATTGTAAAGGATCCGGATTCAGTGATGACCACTACTTGAAAAAAGCATGTCTGGGAAGGACCCATTTGGGCTGTCGATCAATAATTGTCAATTTGTGATGCATGAATTATATTGAAGGCACGTAACGTGGAAGACCAAAGAGGGTAGCACTATATAAACCACAAAAGATTGCCAAGTTGCTAGATACTTTTGTGGTTTATCTAGTGCTATCTCGGTTTTTCTTTATTGATTGTTCATTGTTCAACCTAATTGAAGCTGCAGCGGTGAGTCACGAACAATAATAACCATGCATGGATTATAGGTTTATATAATGCACTAATGCACGACATATTTGGATGTTGAATAAATGTGGGCCATATATATTAACCTCTTACTTAGTCAATGGTACAATCAAGACATTTTGATAATTGATACTCATTATCTCATTTTGCTAATTTACTTATTAGATGTGCTTAACAGTCTTGTATGTTGGGTATTTATTTTTTTTAGCCTTCTTTCGAAAATCAGTGGTAAAAATGAATTTTCATTGGGTGGTTCTCGCACAAAGCCACTTATTCAGAGGGTTTACTACATAGCATGATCAGGTAAACGTTTTACCACACCTCAACTAAATTAAAAAAGGATAAAAATTATTTACACAAAGGCAACCCACATATAATGTTCACATTGCCTACTAGTCGTTTATTCTTAAACTTTCATTCAAGATAATATGCTAAAATTTTAACAAGAAGGTAACTTATATGTAATTTTTTTTTTCTTTTTTCCTTTTTTAGTGTAGGGGATGGGGGTCGATCGTGTTTACACGCATATATATATGTACATCAAGTCTAGAGGTCTCCATGACTATGGAAATTAGTTAATGATATCCATGTTAATTATTTACTAGTATAGGAAATCAGAACATTGTCCAGGCTTTTCCACCATGCATGTTGAATATCTTGAGTCTTCCAAAAAACATGACTAGAATAAGGGTAAATTTCCCTCCATTAGTCCATCGTCCGCAAAACCCATAGAATTTGTCCTCGCAATTTCCATCTATCTTTAATCTTCGTTTACAGCTATAGCCCGTTGACAATCCCACATTTCCATAGGCACTGAAACACATCAATGTAGAAGATGATATTTATTCATCTTATATGATTAATTTATATCGGACTTCTATAATTATAGAAAAAAACATAAATATTAATAATGATAAATTTGTTTCTTTTTAGAACCAACTCAACCAAAAACTTAAGTATTCCACTGAGAAAGGAGGGGTGGATGAGATTCAAACCCATGACCTTTTTGTCACGCTGGCTCTTGATACCATATCAAAGGACCAACTCAACCAAAAGCTTAAGCTGATGGTTGAGGCCCCAAGAATAGATTTATACTCTATCACTTTTTACTCTCCTCCGTCTCATAATATAGTGCTTGTTTCTTTTTTTACACGGTCTCTAAGACGTAATTTTGACCTTTAATATCTTCAATTCCGTATTAACAAAAAATATATAAAAATTTGATATTATGAAACTACACATTGAGACGAATATAACAAGAGCCCACATGAATATATGTTTTTTTATATATACAAATAAGAATATTCGATCAAAGATTTTAAAGTTTGACCCACCAAAAATAAAGTAAGTTACTATATTATGAGACGGAGGGGGTAATTTTACACAATATTCAAAGTACAACGAGTTTTTGGATTGGAAGATACCCCGAGTTATATATAACTATGATGGTAGCTGCCTAGTTAATATCTGGTGAGGAGATAGTCAAAAAGAATTTTCATTCATCTCTGTAATTATATATTAATATTTTTTTTGATTACATAATTGCAATACTATTTTGGGGGCAAGTGGCTCTATGACCCACTGGCACACTTGATATATGCCATATGTAGAGACATTTGGGTCAAAATTCATTATCAATATGGCTACTACAAGCCGCAAGGGTATGATTTTATGGAGGGTTCCTTTGATATTTCAAGGTATACATATGAATCTGAACAATCATACATGACATATGAGATACTTCCTCCATTTCTTTTTACTCGCTACATTTTCCATTATGGGAAGTTTCACATTACTTGCTACACTTCTTTTTTGGGCAATAAACTCTCTCTATCTCTCTCCTCCCACATGGGTCCCTTTTCTTTTTACTCTCTACCTCTCTCTTCTCCAAAAATTGCCTAGGAGTCCGTGAAATAAAAAGTGTAGCGAGTAAAAAAAAACGGAGGAAGTATGACAAGTGACAACCACTAATATGTTAATGACGGCTAAGCATCTATTGTTTAGATTTTCTTATTTTTAAGAAAGATTTATTCAAAATTCTAACTTATGTACTCTCTCTGTTTTTTTTTCACTTTCTTGTTCACATCTCTTAATATATATTTTTGAACTTAAATATTTTTTATTATATATTAGTAAAATTATAATAATTGAATATTAATAATGTACTAATTGAGATGAATCAAACAAGACCCCACATGACTATATCTTTTCTTATGAATTGAAAATAAATTGAGAAGATTCTCTCTAAGTATAAATAGTGTCAAGATTCTATGGGCCTGTTTCCTCCACCTTATTTTCAATTCAGTTCAGTTCAGTTCAGCACTGGATAATACTTTTACTCTCACATATCACTATTCATTTCATTTCAGTTCAGTTCAATTCAGTTCAGTTTAATTCAGTTCAGTTGTTTTATGTCGAAGAGAACATGTCCTAAGTAAAAACAATAAAAAAAACAAAAGGAGTATTATATAAGTATGCAATAACTAGTTTTTCCCTAAGTCTCATATATGGCTGGCTACAAATATATTAAACAATGTGGCTCATCTATATATATAAGATTTCTCATTATATTTTCATTTGATGTTACTTATGATTGTTAGGGTTATTTATAATTATTAGGGTTACTTATTATCATAGTTTGTGGTATAAGTTATTTGGTTAAAAATTGAAAATCAAACCTAATTGAATTTACAATATGGTCTGAATTCTTTTTAATTTCGTTTTGGTTGGATTAAAAAAAATAGTTTTCGGTCTAGATTCAATTTTGGATTTGAAAAACTGAAAAAATAAAACCCAAATAAATCCAATTTTATCTATGGGCCTAGAATTCTACTAATTACCATATTAGACCCATAAATGGAAAGCCCCAAAACTCTCACCTAAGTAAGTTTTTCAATCAAATATTTCCCCTTTTATTTTCATTATTTTCCTTTTTTTCTTCATAATTTTTGCAATTTTTGTTATTTTGGTCAAAAGAAGTTTTGCAATTTTAGGGCTTGTATGTTCTCCCCAACTTATTTTCAGTTCAGTTCAGTTCAGCTCATTTCAGTTCAGTTCAGTTCAACTTCATTCTTTCATAATTATTTTGTTAAATATTACTTTTATTATTATTATTTATTTTTATATCATTATTATTAAGTATTATAATAATTATTATTTCAATATATTATTTTGTTTATTATAGCTTGACTCATTATTATTACTATTATTATTAGGAGGAACATGATTTAGGCGCAAAACACAAATAAACCCACGTTTTTTTAGCCCATAAACCAATCAAATTGCATCAAAACGATTTATGATGTAATTTTGCGCGGTCCGACCCAATCATTATTTTTTTACTAAATATTATTTATTATTAAATCTAATTATTAAAATAGTAATATTAATTTACTTATTAGATATTATTGTTATTATATAATCATCATCAAGTATTAATATATTAATACAAATAATATAAAATAATTATTATTACTTATCATTATTATCATTAATTATTATTATTATTATTATTACTTTATGATTATTAATATTAAATTATTTATAAATATCATTTAAAAATATCCAAAATACTATTATTATTTTCATTATTAATTATTCATTATTATTGCTTATCATTATAATAATTATTTAATATTCATATCATTATTGTTTAAATATTATTTATATATTTATTACATTCAATTTGATTCAATTCATTTCAATTCAACTCAATTTAATTCAGTTCAGTTTAGCTCCGTTCGGCTCAGTTCAGTTCAGCTGTTTTATGCCGAAGAGAACATACCCTTAATACCTTGCGCAAATCTATGAAGTAGGGTAAAGTTACGAAAATATTAGATTAACATAATTAAGTTTGTACAAAAAAAAATCCATTTTTCCAGTTTGGTTTTGATTTTATAATTTTGATTTCGTTTGGTTAGTTGGGCTAAATTTTGGTTTGGACTTGGACTTAAAATGAGAAATAAAATTTATTTCGTTTTGGTTAATCCCAAAACCAAACCAAAAAATAAATCAGTTGGTCTTGTAAGAGACCGTTTAATTTTAGTTTAAAATTAGACATGGTCCAAGCACAATATTAAGTAAAGAACATGCAAGCTTTTTTAGGGGGTGTCTGGCAATTAGGGCATGTTCTCTCCAGCTTATTTTCAGTTCAATTCAGTTCAGTTAAGTTCAACTTTTGACAGTACTTTTACTCTCACATATCACTATTTATTTCAGTTCAGTCAATTTAGTTCAATTCAGTTCAGTTCAGCTGTTTTATGCCGAAGAGAACAGACCCTTAGAGTTTTAGAGTAAAAAAGAGAGGTTTGGACCACTTTTAGAGTTTGACCAGTAAAAAACTCTAAAAGGGATGTTTGGTAAAAGAGACTTTTAGAGAGAGTTTTGGAATAAAAACTCTCAAAATGAAAAAGCTCCTATTAGGGATGTTTGGTAAAAGGAATTTTTAGAGAGAGTTTTGGAATAAAAACTCTCAAAATGAAAAAGCTCCTATTAGGAGCTTTTTCTTTAGAGGATTAGTTAGAAATATGTTTAATAACTTTTTTGCCTCTAATAATAATACTACACACATATGTATTAAAATGTCTATAAATGCATGTCATTTTACATAAACAAATGACAATAAGCTTTTACATGTTTATGAAAAAAGTTGTCAAATCAACAGTCAAATCTGCTGAACAAAAAGTTAAAACTCTAACAGAGAACTCTAAACTCTAACACCTAAACTCTAAACTCTATTTGCCAGACATGGCCTTGATAGAGTGATTAGTTTAATCTATTTTAGGGACCAGTTTAATCTATTTTGAGACAGACTTAATCTATTCAGTACTGAAATTCTCTAACCCATTTAATGACTAGTTTAATTCATTTAGGAACTAGTTTAATCCGTTCGGTAAGACTAACAAGTTATTTTTTGAAATTGTCTGTTGTAGTTGGAGAATGAAGAAAATAAAGGAACAAAAAGAGAAAGGATGACTAAAATATTGTTGACTTAGAGTAAAATGGGATGGACTTGTTAAAAAAAATTCAGTACTGAATTCGTCTAATTTTATGTTAAAATTAGACGGCCTATTCTAATAATTTGTGAAACTGAATTAATTTATACTCCTACTATATTGAAATAAATATATAGCAAACGGAGAAAATACAAGTAATAATGTAATTTAAAATTTTAAAAGAAACTACTGATGGCATTTTCATTTTCATCTCGAAAATAATTTACCTTATGACTTCGAAGACAATGTTTAGAACATTGAAGTTGAGGGGGTCTTCCTTCAAACTCTTCCTTTCAGTGATGCATATTACAATAACAAAGATGACCAGATAAGACAGCTGCGAAAATAGCATATTCTCTACAATCTTCTTCTTGTTCTGCTTTTTCATCGTTGCATTATTTTCTAGTGCTTCTTCTTGCTTGTCGTTGATTGGGAGAAATGAAGTGTACGCTGGAAGATACCTTTTTTTTTCAAGCAAAGGATTGGACATGATGAGTTATAAATATATGCACTAAATAAATTTTTAAGATAAAAAATAAACAAATTCCAGAAAGTGAGGTCTTCTATAAAATGATGTTATGAAGACATTCTTGCACGGTATTCCATTGGAAAGCTTATCTATTACTATTGGATCATCGATTATTAGATGTGGAGAAGCAAATGAAAAGTGAATTATATTTAGTTGTTTGAGAGTGAAGGATTGCTCAATTGCTTAGAGCGCTTTCCTTCCGATTTCAAGTAATATTGAGATCGATTCTCATCCCCATCCTTTTGGCTCATTCGCACTAAAAAAACAGATTCCAAATAAAATTTTAGGATTTCTGTTTTTCCAGCACTTTTCCTTATAAATAATATTGTCACTTTTCCAATATAGTTTTGGTCTGATGTTCGCTTATTTGAAAGACACTTACAAAAACAAGTCCAGATTTTTGCCCACAATTAGTGTACCAATTATGTGTCACTTATTATTAGTTTGTTATTATGTGTTTTAAATATATGTTTAGTTCCTAGGTCATAGTGATAATAACAATCAATTGAAAAAAATATTGCATACTAGTGGTATATGAATTGCTAGACTAAAGATTTGGATCCCTTGGGTAATTATAATGATGTGTGAGAAAATAGTTTATTTGCTACATATAATCTTTTAATTATACTTCCTGTATATATTTTTTCCAAAGTCAAGTTACTCCCTCCGTTTTTTATTAGTTTACCCGTTTCTTTTGCACAAAGTTTTAGGAAAAACAATGTTGTGGGACATAGAAGAAAAGAGAAACTATTATTTTATGATAAAGTTGAATGTTCGTGAGTTGAATCTAAATATAATATCATAAAATAATAGTTTATCTTTCCTTCTAAAAATAGAAACAAAAGAAATGGGTAAATAATACGAGACATTCCAAAAAATATGGATAAACTGATAAAGACCGGAGGTAGTATTGTAGAAACCACTCATTTGATTTTGTTCTGTGTTCGTATTTGAGCTAAAAATAAAGTAAAGGGACACAGTAAACAAAAAAATAAAAAACGTAATACTAATGTATATAAATTATTCGGAGTTTGAACAATGTAATAATTGATTTGAACAAATTAATAAAGAAGTAGTATTTATGTATGGATTATATAAAGTGTTATGTGAAACCCACAAAATAATCTAATCTACCTATCAGTAAGAAATAAGAATCTAAATATTGTGAAAAGTGCAAAATAAATATGTCATATTATGAAATTGTTTCAATTTGAAATATTGAGTTTAAAAATTATTAAAACAATGGATATATAACAATTAGGATATTGAAATATAGAGGTTTTTTTTCTACAAAGTACCTAAGACACTAAAGTACTGTAAATATCGGTACGTACCAAAAGTATACTTAAAATTTATTGATCGAAAGATCAAAATTTACTTTGAAATGACTTTTATATACTATTTTGAATTATATTGCTATACCCTATAAGACAAACATTGCATGAAGAGTAAAACTGCTTTTCTATACATACTATATAAGTTCTATTGTAATTTTTAATCTACATACGTAAAATTACTTTCATGCTTTCAGATACAGAACTATAAACATCAATGTTGTTAAAATCAAGATTATAGTTTGAATCGAAAACAACCTATAAAATCGAACCGTAAAATCAAACTATAGAATCGTAAGATTCTTTAAACACGTATAATCAAGATATTGCACTAAATCTTCATTGATGCTAAAATTTTAAATTAAAAGACCTAAAAATTGGAAAAAAATAGTTCTTTACCCACTATATTAATTAGCAATAACTAAAAATGTATATCTCTTCTTTTATTTGTTAGTATGATTTAAATTTATGAGTTTTTGCTAGTCAACAAAAATGTATAGAATCGTCTAGAATAGTGAATAGAATCGTCTACCATATATTTAATCGTAAAATCGTAAGATTTTAAGATTTGAATGGCGATTTTAATAAGTTTGATAAATATAATATCTCCAATTTCTAATAAGTACACCACTAAGCTCATATTTTAATGTATGTATTGAGTTGAATTATCAAATACAGTCACCTATACTATTTTTTTACAAATATGATCAAAGTGGGATGTCCATAGATAATATAAAGTTTAAAGTGTATTGATCAAAAGAAAACATATGAGATATCAATCATAAAAGTTAATAAATAAAACACCAACACCACACATATTTTATATTCTTTAATTTTAGTGTGTGTAATCGTGTATTACACACATTTGAAAGTTAATATAAATGAATAAATTTCAAAGAGAAGAAAGGAAAAAGAAAAGTAAGGTCATGGACCAATGACCTTTACGTATGCGGCATGAGCATCGTGGGGGGACTGGGAGGTGGCTAGTTGGCTATTACTACATGACTAAATGTTGGTCTCGTGGATTAAAACAAAGTCAACGCACCTCAATTTCCAATTCCAACTAGGAAGGTGACATTTGGATGAAATTTATATATATAGCTTCCACAAAGTTTGTAGAAAAAATCAATTTTCTTTTGATGGCTTGGAATAAAGTTTCATATCTTTTTATATTTATTTTATTGAGTAGAATAAAGTTAATTAGCTGCAAACAGAATCTTTCTTTTCTTTTTCTATTTCTTTTTTGGGTGCGATCTAATAGAATCTTGGTGCAATAGGAGTAATATATAGGACATTAAATTTTTTGAACTCCAATCACATAGAATAGTCAATTTCAAGAAAAGATTAAATTCTTATAGTGAAGTAGCTAATGGTTGTACTAGTCAATCTTTTTTAAAAAAAGTAGCCAATGATACTGGTTTAGTCACAAATATTTCGCGATTTTGTTTATAATTTTGTATCAGATCTTAATTATATCAGTTTTTTTGGCTTGATACAAGCTTATTAAAAAAGTATATGTTTACCATGTGAGCTATTACACATCATAATGTGACATCATGAGTAACACTTATGTACCTTACCGTAACTTTATACGGTTGTCAATATTGTTCATAAATGCATTAACATCAACTTTACTATAATACTAGTAATATATATAAGTAATTTTATATAAACTATCGTTAACCATATTTATACTAGTTATGACAAGCATTACACCATTAAATAATGGTGAGACGAGTTGGGTATAAGAAGTGTTATATAAAACGTTGTTCTAAATATTGCTCTAACAATTTTTTTAAAACAAAAGGAGAGACATTCATTAAAAAGGCACATTTATAAAAAATTAAAGATAGTCAATACCGTCATTTAGTTATAAGAAGATAATAAAAGCTAAAATAGGTATAAAAAAGTAAAATGGTTACATATATAGACGATTTCCTGAAATTGAAATTGTTAGAAAAAAAATAATACTTGAACACTAAGCTTAACAAGTTAATAAAATATTACTTAATTAATATGACCAACAAACAAAGCATGTTTTGTCATACTTTAGGTAGAACAACTCCTTAACAAGATACAATAACACTTTCTTTACAAACAACTCAAAATGAAAGTAATTAACATGATTCCACAAAAATTCCAAAAAACAAAGAAAATATATAATACTTCTAATTTTTTCCAATTAATCAAAGCCATTAATAACATATTCATTTAATTATGCAATAATTCCTTGCATGCTGTCTGACCTATAGACCGCACAAAATGAGGACTAGGTTCCAAAGTGAATCAAGATCATAGAAACCTCTGAATTAAGTAAACAACAATTCATGCGGACTAAAGATTTAAACTTATTTCTTCATAATTCCTTGCTTTACTTATTCTCTATAAAAGCAGATAAGTTTTTATTTATAACCTCTGTACTATATATACCAAATTTTAAGGTCCAGGATAATGTAAGTACCACGAATATTCTATAGAGACAAATGCAAACAAAAGCTTTACAAGACTATTAAAAAAACAAAAGATTAATTCATCATGTATGTATATATACCCCCACTAAGATAACAGATGCACAAAAGTAGTGAAGAATTGAGGAAGTAGACAATTTATTATTGCACATAATGGATACTGGTTGTGAAAAAAAGTGTGTGTGTGAGGGAAAGAGTTAGTAAGGGTCCACATACTACCTCTGTTTTTATTTAGTTGCAACGTTTTGACTTTCACGCTTGCCAATGTACAATTTTAAATCGTTTTATCTCTAATTGTATGTAAGTAAAAATTATAAAAATTTGATATTATGAAAGCTTACATCGAAACGAATCAAACAAGACCCCACATGACTATATTTTGTTTAACATATAAATCAATAAATATGGTCAAATAAGAGAACATGAATAGTGCAATTTGTCAAACGTTGCAACTAAAAGAGAACGGAGGTAGTATATTAATAAGGGTATGATTTCCATATTTCAGGTACCAAGATTACCATTTTGGACATTAATTGCATTATGAAATACAGGAGAATTTTAGTGAACATGAGGAATATACTCCTCCGTTTTAATTATGACCACACCAAGTTCCTTTTCCTAAACATTAAAACAATTGTGACTTTAGGTCATTTATACTAATAGATTAAAAGAGGTTCCTAAATAAGAAATGGTGACACGTAACACTCTTTTTTAGAGTGTTTTATATCATATAATGATTGTAATCCACAAACAAAAATATAGAAAACGCATTGTATAAGATTTGATCTCGCGACTTTAAACTTATACATTAAATTGTTAACCAGTAAACCAAGCATATTTGGTGTTATTATTTTAAAGTAAAATATTATTAAATGAAAATTTTAATTACTCGAGTAACCCAGACCTGAAAACTAGTTTTAACTAATAAGTTATCTCTATCTCGTTCTTCAATTCTTTTTTATCTCTTTGCTCATCAGACAAGCTCCTTATTTACGTGTCTTTGCACTATATTGCAATCAAATTATTATAGTTAAACCTTATTCTTTTGGATTCATTTTCAATTCATTTCAGTTTCTTGCAGTTCAGTTCAGACACTTTCTCATGTTCAGCTTTCTCGCAGTTCAGTTCAATTTCGCGCATTTTAGTTCAGTTCTATTTCTCGCATAGTTCGATTTAGTTCATTTTAGTTTTTCTAATCCAAAAGAATGGGCCTTGTACTAGTTATGTTATCTATCAAGCCATTTTTTATGAAACCGCCACTTAAATGGAACATCAAGCCAAATTTTCGAGTTCTAGATGAGTTGAGTTCAAACCCATGAATCTGAGTTTAAACTCGATAAAGTCAAATCAAATTAAGCCAGCTTATATAAAAGTTCAACCGACACGACTCAACTCAAGGCCAATCCTATTGTAAAATTCAATATATTTTAAATATAATTCAGCTATTAAAAAGAGTAGTACCTTGTCCGCTTCACAAAATTTTTATTGAAGTAAATGATTTTTATGTTGGAATATTGCTTCAAAATTGTTTTAATTAATTAAGTTCTATTTTCTAGTTACAGTAAATAGATCATGGGTTTGCTTAGTTGAGAATTTGTAGTGAGTAGTGGGTCCATGTTCCATCCACTTAGCTCACATTTCCTAGTTTATAGCTATTGTTTGTTTAGTGTGTTAGTGTTATATAAAGCCTTGTACTTGTTTTCTCTATGAATGCACGTAATTCCATTTTTATAATTCTTTCTCTGCATCTCTTCTTTTATATTCAACATGGTATCAAGAGCCAAAATGATCTAGAGGGCTTGTGAGGTTCAACCACATTAATATATATAGATATATATATTTCGAGAGTTTACATTCTATAAAATGACATCAAGCAATTTTTCTCTTCCTATTCCCCTATTTAATGGTGAAAATTACCATTCTTGGGTGATAAAAATGAAAGCTTACTTAAAAGCTTTGAGTTTATGGGATGTGGTAGAAAATGATGATCCTCCCTCACTCTTAAACAATCCGTAGCCCAAACAAAAAATATGAAGAAGATATGGCAAAGAGGCCAAGGACCCTCTCTTGCTTACATTCGGCATTGTCGGAAGGGATTTTACATTATAATGGCATGTGTAAAGAGGCGTGGGAAAAGCTTAAGGAAGAATTTGAAGGCAATAGTCAAACCAAGTTGATGCAAATTTTAAATCTCAAAAGGGAATTTGAGATGTTAAGCATGAAAAAATCCGAAGGTGCCAAGGAGTACGGAAACCGAATGATGGTATTGTCAATCAAATAAAGCTCCTCGGTGGTGATTTTTCAAGTCAAAGAGTAGTAGACCTCCTTGTAACTCTTCCGGATAGGTATGAAACAAAAATTTCTACTCTTGAAGACTCAAAAAATCTGTCTACTTTAACTTTTGGAGAGTTGATCAATGCACTCCATGCTGTTGATCAAAGAAGGCAAATGAGAGGAGAAAATGATGACTCAACCAAAGGTGAAGAAGCTTTTTTGGCCAAAACTTCTTATTCTAAGGGGAAAGGCAAAATTCCTCAATGTGGTGTATGTAAGAAGCTCGGTCATGAGGAAAATCAATGCTGGCATAAGGGAAAAACACAATGTTTTAAGTGCAAAAGATTTGGGCATTTGGCAAAACATTGCAGATCACAAAATGAGGAGCATGCAAGCATGGCACAAGTAGCCGAAGAAGAAACATTATTTTAGAGCAATGGGTGAGAAGTGCACCGTGTTGGAGAGAAGTGCTCCACAAATAGATAGTTGATGAGAAGTGCATCAACGGTGTTGGTGAGAAGTGCATCAACAAATGTTTGGTGATGAGAAGTGCATCACATATGAAGGGAAGTACTTCATAAAACCAAAAAAAAAAAAAAAAAAAAAATATCTAAAATTTGAAGGCAATAGTCAAACCAAGTTGATGCAAATTTTAAATCTCAAAAGGGAATTTGAGATGTTAAGCATGAAAAAATCCGAAGGTGCCAAGGAGTACGGAAACCGAATGATGGCTATTGTCAATCAAATAAAGCTCCTCGGTGGTGATTTTTCAAGTCAAAGAGTAGTAGACAAGCTCCTTGTAACTCTTCCGGATAGGTATGAAACAAAAATTTCTACTCTTGAAGACTCAAAAAATCTGTCTACTTTAACTTTTGGAGAGTTGATCAATGCACTCCATGCTGTTGATCAAAGAAGGCAAATGAGAGGAGAAAATGATGACTCAACCAAAGGTGAAGAAGCTTTTTTGGCCAAAACTTCTTATTCTAAGGGGAAAGGCAAAATTCCTCAATGTGGTGTATGTAAGAAGCTCGGTCATGAGGAAAATCAATGCTGGCATAAGGGAAAAACAATGTTTTAAGTGCAAAAGATTTGGGCATTTGGCAAAACATTGCAGATCACAAAATGAGGAGCATGCAAGCATGGCACAAGTAGCCGAAGAAGAAACATTATTTTAGAGCAATGGGTGAGAAGTGCACCGTGTTGGAGAGAAGTGCTCCACAAATAGATAGTTGATGAGAAGTGCATCAACGGTGTTGGTGAGAAGTGCATCAACAAATGTTTGGTGATGAGAAGTGCATCACATATGAAGGGAAGTACTTCATAAAACCAAAAAAAAAAAAAAAAAAAAAATATCTAAAACCAATTATGAAGCAAAGGGGTGTGTTGGAATATTGCTTCAAAATTGTTTTAATTAATTAAGTTCTATTTTCTAGTTACAGTAAATAGATCATGGGTTTGCTTAGTTGAGAATTTGTAGTGAGTAGTGGGTCCATGTTCCATCCACTTAGCTCACATTTCCTAGTTTATAGCTATTGTTTGTTTAGTGTGTTAGTGTTATATAAAGCCTTGTACTTGTTTTCTCTATGAATGCACGTAATTCCATTTTTATAATTCTTTCTCTGCATCTCTTCTTTTATATTCAACATTTTACTTATGAAATTAGAGTTGATAAATTATAATACTTATTTTACTAGTCATGATTAATTTTTGCTATAAAGACCGATATTTACTTATTACAACTAGTTTTGCTAAATTTCTAGCGTTATTTTCGTGTTAATTAGTAACTATAAGTTTAAAACTAAGTAATTTTGACTTATTAAATAATTAATTTTTACAAACAGATCAGATTATAGTAAAACATACTAAAAAAAGGTTCACAATAAAAAAACTTAAATAAACCTAAAAATATCTCATATGTTATAGACTCATATCATTTCTCTACATCATTCTCAATATAAATAAGAACGTTCATCCGGCAACCGTCATAATGGCATGGATGCCACTCCACTTGGGTCTCACTCAATAGTCAATACATGCCATTTTTTGAAGGAAAGAGATCATTCAAGATATATAATATATGCCACACTAGCTACCCTCGATGAATAACAACTTTATTGTATACTAGAGTATAATTGTAGAAGAAATACTGCAGCTTCACATGTTTGATGGTTCCATGCAAGGTAATGGTATGGTCAGAATTCTAAGTCTTGGAATTGGATTCTCAATTGGGGAACCCAAAAGAAGTTAAGGTGGTCTTAATATTCCTGTAACATGCATTATTGACGGTGACCACGTTAGAATTTGTCCCGTAATAGCCTTTAGATTAGGGTGGCTTGATATATATGTTAGCTTCATTTCCACTCATCTTTACGTGGTTGATCATTAGTTGTTTTCAATATGGCTATATTGATACCATATTGTAGAATAATAACACTCTATTGTTAGATAACAGTATGAGAACTTTATCTTATAAAGTTAATTCATCTCTCATATTTTATTAATGTGGAATACTAATACTCGTATGTGTTACGCGCTATATGCCTAGATATCATAATAGCTTCAATAATTATATAAGAACAACTTTTGTTTTGAACTTATATTAAGATTACCGATTAGAGAATTTAGAAGATGATGCTACACGTTTTAGTTTTCGATCAATATTATGATATATTTGCCTATTTGGTACAAACAGATGTACAAGCCAAAATTATTCAAAGCATACGAGTTGACGAATTATTATACATCACTGGACCGATCATAAATGCTTAGTTATTTACCACCACAAATGAGTCCACATCCTATGTCAAAAAAAAAAAAAAAATGAGTCCCCATTGAAATGTAAAGATAAACACTACTCCACAAAGTCAACAAGGTGCACCACTTTAGGCAAAGGTGCATACTAATCAAATGTGTCATAATAATGCTTATAATATAGAAAAGAGTGTGAGAAGAAGAAGAGAGAAAACTCACATCATAACAGTGAACAGTACCAAGACAGCTCCAGAAAGTAGGGAGATATCAACAATAGATTCTCCACTATGCCTTATGTTGGCGGTCTGAAAAAAAGATCCTACAATCTTCTGGTATGAACTCATTCCCTCCATAACTCCAGAGCTCCATTCCATAGCACAAAACAACGCAAATTGTAGCACCACAAAGGCAAGAGTAGTGGCAGTAAGATACCAACATTTTTTACTAGACAATAAGTGACCATATTTCAACTCTTGATAATTGTTTAACATGTAATCAAACTCTTTTCTCTTAGTAAACCTCTCTAAAACCCATATTACAAACCTTAGGAATGGCGGATACAAGCTGTTTCCTAGAAATACTTGAGGCATGAGTATCAAAAGAAGTCCAGGATTTTTCCTAAAGACCATCATATTCTCATTTGTAGGGGCAAAACCACAACTAGCAAACGTCGAAACGACGATGAAGAAGGAGAAAGTATGTAGATTAAGTCCTTTTCTCTCAAGCACATTACTAGCACTTGGAGTTAAGCTTATGTACATGGTTACTAAAGTTGATCCAACTAAATGCATAGTAATTATGTACCCTAGAACCACATAACCTAAACACTTAATAGAGTTGTTATACTTTGAACTCCAATCATCAGCACTAATAAAGGACTCAATATTAAAAGAACTACCCCTTGTATTTGAAGGAAGTGGGAGCATTTGGTTAATTGTGCCTAATTCTATGGAATTTATTGTGGGTTGTGAAGTATTATCTATCTTTTTACTCTCGTTTGACAAAGATTTGCACCTTCGGAGTAAGAGACCAAGCATGGAAGTGAATACTTCACCTCCTAGGATCATTAAAATTGTCATGACTATAAGTTGGTCATTCGAGAATACCTCCATTTCAAGTGCTGTCATACTTGAAACAGTTGAAGCTGAAACTGATGTGAAAAATAGATCAAAATTGCTAAGATCGTTAGCATTTGTATTTGGTTTTGAGACCTTTAAAGCCATGTAACCAAGCAACGAAACAACAATAAAATAAGTAAGATGAAGCCAAAATGGTTTTGCATGAGAAATTATGTAGTGAAACATAGAGTTTTTGAGGGAGTAGGAAGTAGTGAAGGTTGGTCTTTTGGGAAAATAGTGTTTACAAAGGTGCGCTAGCTTGTTTGCGAGAAAGGCGAAGTAATTCATTATGGGATTCTCCTAAGCTGCTAAGCACAAAAGGATGGAAGAGCGAAATATGTCTATATATAGTGTAACAAAAGTGCTTTTATTGAGTATTGCATATTTTACTAGGTAATAGTGCATTAGAATTTGATGGCATATAAACTTTTCAACATATACTCCATAGTAAATAGACAAGACCTACCCAATGTGTACTTTTATGTAAAGACTATTAAGTAAATTTTCTAAAAGAGAAACTTCTATTCCTAGGGTACGTAGAACGGGACTAATAAATAATAATGGTCTAAGCTAGTGTTTGAGTAGGTAGATTATAGATTTCTTTAACCAAAAAAACTATCAAATGCACATATGACATAATTCATGACCGCATATCTTCAGAACATCCTTATTAATATCAAGAAATAAGATTAAGTATTTAATCTTAAAAAAAAATCCTCAATGAAAGAAAATAAGATTACGAGTTGATTGGGAATTTGGGATGAAAATTTTGCATGGGATTAGTGAAATGGTGAATAAGATTATGGGATGAGTGATGCCAAGTGTTACTTTCTGACTGGGTTTTAGAATATAGTGATTGTAATAAAATTTCCAATGGTTTTATTTTAAAAAATACAAAGTAAAAAACATAAAAAAAAATACCAATGGCTTTATTTTATCTTTCTCTATAAATAGTGCCCCATTTTTCTATATTTTGGACAGTTTTTTCCTAGCTATTTACTGATTTTCTCTAATTTTGCTTATTTTATATGAAATATCTTCCATTTTTATACTTCAATAAAATAAAAAGTAAAGAGTAAAAGAGAAAAAATAGTGGGTGAGGTCAAAAAGTAAGAGAGACGGTAAAGTAGTTGTGATGATCTTTTATGTTGTTCGTGGTTAGGAGGATAGATCGGAAAAGATTGTGGGATGTTATTTTTTAGAGAGAGAAAGTTAGAAAGAGAGTGGATAATCTTTGTTTAAAATCATGAATAATGGTGCTCTGAGTGCTTGACAACATGATCCATTTATATTTTTCTAAGTTAAAAATACAGTATTTAATTTTACATATCTAAAAGTTTTAATGGCTATACTCTTATACTCTACTCATATTTGGCCTAGTGGTAAGAAGAGGTAGTAAAAAAGTCGTTTGGATCATAATTGAGTCGAGTAATTTCTAGTCTTGTATTTGACTTTAGATGAAGTGCGATTCTAAAATTTTCATGTCACTGTCCGGTTGAGTTATTATATCGATTGAGGTTCGAATGAACTTCAAGTTTATAGTGTTTAGATCATTTTTGAGATCAGACTAGGATCGGTGGCCAGGATATTCCGATCCAGTCCATAGAATTTTCATATTTCAGCCGATTCGATCATAGAGACTAGACTGATGCACACTCCTACTGAGCTCTTAACACGAGGCGTATGTGTGACTAAGTTGGTTATATATTAAAAATTATACATGCATGTTGATTGGGAAAAAGAAGTAGTCTGACTTCTTTAGACAAAGCCGTTTATTATTTGGCCTTTAGATGTATAATAACCCAACAGTTGAAAACTTGCAATGCGTAGATGGTGGACAGAGGTGTAGGATGAGCATCCTACACCAGCTCCAAAACGCAAGGCAAGGAGAATAAAACGCACAATTCAACATGCAAAAAGTAATTGATTTGACAGCCAATGTATATTCCCCTTACATTCAATGTACATGTCGAAAATTCAAAAAGTAAATGATTTGACAGTACTGTTCACCATTTAATAACTGATTTGATGTCAACTGCCATCATTTCCCCCTATATATTGTTCACCACTTCTCTCTTTTCCACACTCAACCTCCTTCCATGTTTAATGATTTCGTTTTTTAAATTTCATACTCTAGTTACTAATTTTTTTTTTGAGGTTGCAAGAACACAAAGCGAAGAAATACCATTGGCCACCCTTTTGAGAACAAAGGGAAAAAATCTGAAGAAATATCCGAACCTCTACTTTGAATGTCTGTTATTGTTCATTGTGTGTTATCACATTGTTCACTATATCACAAGGATTGTACTTTGGATGTCTATTATTGTTCATTGTGTGTTATTGACGATTTTATGGGGGGTGTCATTGTACATTTTGATTTTGTTAATGAACAACCACGAAGCCAAGAATATACAAAGAAACATAATAGAATAAAAGTAACCCAATTCCTAAAGTTGATGTCAAGTGAGTAATTTGCAATCTTTGTACACTGGTGTGTTGGTGTTTGTTCATTAATGAAATTCAATATGTACAATTAAAGTCTTATACCTCATAGTGCTCCAGGTGCCACAAAAAAAACTCAATATGGGTATTAAAACAAAAGGTCAACACATAACAATGATTGTAACCCAGTTAATGTACATGAATGTCAACAAAGTGTACATGCAAGGTACGTGCATGTACATGCAACTGTATGTGGAGGTAATAATAATAAAAAGGTACCGCAACCAACGTAAATAAGGATAAATCACAATGTACACTGATGGTCATTACTTTATCACTGAAAATAAGGATACATTATTGTTTGATTGAATGTTCACTGGATATGACTTAATGTACAAATATTCTAGCAAGATTGTTCAACTACTAAGCCTGAATGTACAATGTTGTTATGACTGGATGTTCAAGTTATTTTATAGAGCTGACTTTGTTCTGTGTACATTAAAGTTACGTTAATGATCACTTTGTATGACTAAATATACATTAGCTTCACTAACATGCATGCATAACATATTCTATAGACACAAACAAAACAAAAAAAAACTCAATATGGGTACTAGAACAAAAGGTCAACACATATCAACATGATTGTAACCCAGTTAATGTACATGAATGTCAACAAAGTGTACATGCAAGGTACGTGCATGTACATGCAACTGTAGGTGGAGCTAATAATAAAAAAGGTACCGCAACCAACGTAAATAAGGATAAATCACAATGTACACTGATGGTCATTACTTTGATAACTGAAAATCCCCAAATGTACACTCGTATATTATTGTACATCAAACCATATGCATTTGTACATTAAAAAAAGTTTTAAAAAATGCAAAACAGAATATAAAATCAAATATCAACATTTGGAAATTTATAATAGAAATGAATGAAAATAAGGGAGAAATAAATGAAGAACAAAATAAATGAGAGAGAGAATTGAAATGGTTCTTGAAAAATAAATGAGAGAGAAAGAGAGGGAATGAGTGAGTGATGAGAGAGAAAGAGCTGGCCCACTTTCAAAAATACTGCCAAAACCTGCCAAATTTTGGCTCTCCTAAAACCATCAAAACGACGTAGTTTTGGCTAAGGTGTAGGATGCTCATCCTACACCTCGGTGCAGGATCTAATTTGCGGAAAACTTGAAACATTATGTCCTTCACTTCGTCTTTATTACGTTTACATGTGGAATTCTTCACGAATGTTACTTAAAAATTTGTCATTCTAGAGGGACCCATGGGGTTGTTTGGCCAGCAATTCCAATAGTGTTTAGTAGTAGCCTAACAAAGATTGCAATTCTAATTTCAGGTCAACTTTATGTATGGAATATTCTTTTTCTTCATTTTTTTAGATGGTATGATTTTGGGATTTTCGAGTATTAAAATTTTAGTTACTCCATTATTACATACTATATGTGTTGAAAGTAAATTTTAGTTGCTTCATTAGTGTATGGAATATTTTTTTCTTCATCTTCTTGAATTGTATGATTTTTGGTTTTGTTCAATTCGTCTAAACATATACTTTCAATATATCAACTTTTACAATTGTTACTAGAAGGTACGTAAATATATTAATGGTTAAAATTATGCATAAGCAAGTGTTAATACTCAAATATTGCAATTAATAAAGAACGAAGAAAGTTGATAAACTTGATAGAAGTGAAAATGGGCTTGAACAACCCAATAAGGAGGATAGTTCGGTCCACATACAAGCCCAAAGGAGGTTTCATACTAAAACCAATTGGCAATAATAGGAATAACTTCTCCAGCATATATTATGGTTTTTTTTTCTCCTTTTTCTCCAATGTGGGACAACTCACATGTGCATAACATATATGGACTCTCCCTCACATGTAAATGTCCTTAGAATTATAGCACACTGGTAAAATACACATTAATAATCCTCATTGGGAATATTAATGAACGTCCAATGGAAGGCCATTATCCATTGACAAATGCCCATTATGAAAGGCCCAACAACCAGTTGGGCTACGATACCATGATAAATATGGGCTGAGGCCACACCCATTATAAGGAGAGAGAGTTTACTTCACAATACTAAGGAGATTCCACCTTAAAACCATATGACAATAAGGGAAATAGTCCATTTGCATTATAAAGTGAACTAATTTTTCTTCTTTTATCAACGTGGGACACTCACATGGTTATGCGCTATATATCATAACTTCAACAAAAGTAGATTATTTGCTCTTTCTAGAGGAAGAAACCTAGGCTACAGTTGAAGCATATAATTGGTCAGGACTCTTTATTACTACTCGCATGGAAAATTGAAGTGTGTTTGTACATTTTGTACCATATATGATCACGTGAAAACCATTCTTTATGCAGAAAAAATACAACATAAAATGAGCAAAAAGTTTCTTAAAATAAGCAAAAATATAAAATGATCAAAAAAACATAAAATGAGCAAAAATGACCGAAAACATAAAATGAAATTAAAATATAAAATGAACATAAGTTTGTAAAATTAGCAAAGACTTCGTAAAATGAGCGAAAGTTTGCTAGAATAAGCAAAAGTTTCTTAAAAGGAACAAAAACATAAAATGAGCAAAAAAAAAGAGCAAAAATCTGCAAAATGAGTAAAGAGGTCGGTTTTCAATTTTTAACTTAACAATAGTTTTCAATGGATTCCCATTTTGCAAGTAATAAGAATTAAGCCCTTGTTACAAGGGTGGAAGGAGGAACTTCAATCAACTAGGCCAACCTAATTTTTTTTGTATCATTATTACTGACATTGAAAATTGAGGTGAATTTGTACATTTTATATCAATATACCATACACTATACCAAATTGTCAATTAAGCAGTGCAATCCTCTATTCCACACTGTTTGATCTAATGCCATGTTATCATTATTTAAGATAGAGTTTTTGCGGGGATATAGCAGGGTAATAGGTCATTTTGTGGGGATATACCTCACTAAATTTGTTTTTGTGGGAATATACTAACCGAAATTTAAATTTTGTTAAAAACTACCAAAAACACTATCTTCAATGAGAAAGTCAAATTTTCAGTCTTTGCCTTGATAAAAGACACAAAGTGACAGTGAGTAAGTTGGAGATAAATGAATTCAATAGAAGTAATTGAATATCACGCACTATACAAAGAGTAATTAAGCAAGTCAAAGGTCGAAAATTTGACTTTCTCGCTAGAAATAGTATTGTTGGTATCTTTTATAAAACTTGAATTTAAGTTGGCAATTGACATATTTCCATAAAAAAAATTTAGTAAAATATATCTCCACAAAATACTCTATTGCCCAAATGTATATCCAAAAACACTTTAAGATAATTGATTTCAGATTGTAAAGGTAAGATATTAAATAGGACAGAGAATTCCAAACAACTACATATACCTTACATTAAAATCGTACAATTCATCAGCGGAAGCATTCTGGCAACAATCCAACGCCAACAACTTGTGCCTTGTGGGACTAAAATGCTAAGATTGGATCCCTGGGCCTTAAGGACCACATAAATCGGCTGAGAGACTGGGACCATATGGACCGCAATCCTTGCACCTTTCCGACAAAAAAGAAAATAAAAATCCATTGTCAATACTCATAAAGTATAACAGATACATTCAATGGTAATGAAATAAATTAACATTTATTTGAAGAATGTAAAGATAATACTCCCCAGCTCTTGTTTACAACTTCCACTAGTATCTTAATCCCGGGCTACAACCCGTTATAATTTTATCTTTGATTTATTGCTATTTTACACTAGTTTTTGAATCTCGTGGGTTGCTCGGGTTGCTGCTTATTTTATTTTTTGTAATTTTTTTTGTTAACATTGGTGATTTTGTGTTGTTTTGAAAGGATTTCAATACCATTGTATTTACTACTTCCTACATTTTTTTTAATGCACCAATTACCACATTGGGTAGCTTAATCTATTGGAAGTTTGGAACCATTCCACTTTTGGCAAAAAAAGCAACTATATTTGACAATATTGTCTTTACTTCCTGTTGATAAAACCATCATTATTAATTACTCAAATTGCCTCATGAAGTTGTGTTTACTTTATTAAGGATTTATTTATCCCCTACTATAGTTAATTAAAGGGGTACCTCTATGCTAAACTACCCTTTTTTTTCTTAAAAATTATGCCCAAATCCATTGTCGCAGTGAAAAAGGAACTGGATAAGTATTTGTCATTATACTCTAATTTCTAGATTTGTTATTGCGATATATAAATTCTATAATTTTAATATTCAATTGAATATTGTAATTAAGTCTATTGTCATATGGAATCCCAATAATTTGTATAACTTATAGCGGCTAACTTTAACATGGAAAATTCTCGAATGATAGTTTAAGAAAGTAGAGGGTAATGATTTAATGGATGCAGAAGAATAGAGAAAAACATGACTATTAGCCATAACTTCAACTTCTAATATAGCACATAAACACTAAAACATATAGAATAGAAGATGAAAAAGCTAAAAAGAAGATCATAATGATGGTATTGTGATTAAAATTAATTAAATATAAAATAAACCTCTACTAATGATCGAAAATATTATTTCAGAGAAAAAATACCACTTCATCACTCATAACCATATCAAGACTAGAATCGCGAACCTTATCTTTTCTTATGATGTGTGACTAGTATAGAATCGCGAACCTTAACTTGGTTTGCCAATTAGTTATAGTAGAATTAAGCTCATGAAAAAATAATAAGATATGACATATTGATATATGAAACAGAAACACATAAATAATTATATATACAATAAATATTCTAGAAATAAAATAAATAGTCAATTGCATATATAATACCTTTGCAATGTCGTTGATAAACTTTTCTTTGATTCTTCATGTAAAGCATCATTGTGTGTCATATGTTCAAAACTTTAGATACGTATTTTTTTTTATCTTTAACACCTTATATGCATTTATATATATGTTGAACACTATTTTTTATATAAAAATTAAAAAAAATGACATGACATTCTCAAGTGGAGCTCTCTATAATATCCTAATGTTGTTTTTAAAATCAAACTTTATTTTTTTTCCTTATCAAAAACTCTAATGTATATGTAATTTTATCACTATAGATTTTAGTTTTTGTTGTAACAATAAAGTTTCCATAATAAATTTTGTTACAATACTAAATTATTTTGATTCAGTCGAGTAAGCCCAAGGTTTTGAAAGATAATATATTTAATCCTGTAAATTAGACCTATGATCGAATGATATAATCACATATAGTACACTATACTTATAACTATTATTATACTTATATAAAAAGAAAGACTAAATGATGTCTTACCATTCATCTAATTAAATATATCATCATGATTTCTAAAACTATATTGCAAATGGATCTTTACTTTGAAGCATATTTCAAGCACTCTCGAATTGTAAAAAATTATAATGTTTTGAATTAGGTAGCAAAAATTATATTCAATTTACACAAGATAATAATTTAGGTTATTTATTCAAAATGAAAGTCTAACTCATTGCTATCCGAAATTCTTTTTTGTATTTAAATATATGTAGAACTTTATTTTTCTAAAAATATTTAAAATAAAAATTAATAATATGACAATCCTACGTGGTGCTCTCTATTTCATAAGTTGTAGAACTATATTGTAGATGGATCTTATTCCAGAGCACATTTTGACCACTATCCAATAGTATAAAAACTACAATGTTTCAAATTATGTAGCAAAAGTTATAAACAATTTACATAATATACCATATTATGTTGTTCATTCAAAACCAAACTCTAATTTTCGCTTATCCAAAACTCCTTAAATGTATTTTAATCTACGTAGAACTCCATTTACTCCATTTTTGTAAAAGAAAAATATAGACATTGATGGCATATCAGTCCTACGTGGCGCGTATTATGCTCTCTCAGAATCTTGAGGAGCTCCCTATGCGGTCGAAAACTTCCTCCCATATACTTCCTCCGTTTCTTTTTACTTGCAACGGTTTGACTTTTACACTATTCACCAACTCTACTTAGTTTATGTTTGGTGATTTATAGTTAAGGAAAAACATATTCATGTGGGATCTTGTTAGATTCGTCTGCATGTATATTTTTCGAATATATACTTTTCATAATTTTTATTTATCGGTAATTAAACTTATTGATGGTTGAAATTATGCATTGGCAAGCGTGAAAGTCAAACTGTTGCAATTAAAAAAAACAGAGGAAGTATGTATTAAGATTAAGATTAAGACTGAATGGCAAATCAAGTATCACTAAATTGGTTTATTCGTTAAGAGTTTAAGACTTTATCATATGTGCTTGTGGTCAAGAGTTCAAATCTCATACAATGCATTTTCAATTTTTTTATTGTACCTGGATTACATGACTTAAAACACCATAGGAAAAAGCGTCACGTGGTACCGTTCAATATTTCTAACAGTCAATTAATATACTTCAAATTGCATATATTATAATTCAATCAAATTTTAAAATAATGAAATTATTCATTAATATTAATAATTGTATATATTTTAATTCATTTTAAAGATTTTATGTAACAATAATGAATAATTTTGAAAAAAAAAAAAATCTCATGCCGACGCGCTAGCTTGGTCCAGTCCAGTAGACGCACGAACTGCCAGAACCGCTTCACGAACAGTGAAAACGGTAACAGACCGGTGTGGGCCAAGATTTTTCAGCTCGCGGTCCAGCCCACCCAACCCATGAATTTCACGGTTCGGTCCTGGGCCGTGAAATCTCAGCCCAGCCCGCTACGACCCACGGTCCGGCCCGCCCAACCCGCACCAGTGGCCATCACTACTGTGACCTATCTTTCACAGCACTTCAATCTTAACCACTTGTTAACCACTAGGCCAAGACATCGGTTTATCAGTCATCAAAGTTAAATTGAGTGAGTGAGTACCCATCCAAAATATAGATCTTTACATTCGGAAGATAGGTTAGGCTAATACTGAGAGGAGAATTATACGTCCAAACTTGTATTTTGTTTGTTTTAAGAAAATGACACATAAAATTAGAATGTATATAGGATTTGTCACACAACATAAGACTTGGACAATTCAAGTTAAAATCTTAAATTGAGAGCGACCTTTTGACGTTAATATTAGGGATGGAAATTCAGTCCGGATTCGACCCTTGTCTGTTCCGATTCGAAGGAAAAAATCTGAGTCGACTCGGACAAAAAAGTAATCTGACTCCAAATCCGTTTAAAAAGTCCGACTCCGAGTCGAAAGAGGGTCGGAGTTGGATTTCAAAAATAATCCGACATCTGAATCCGACTCCGACTTTGAGTCAATCAATCTTTTTTTATTATTTATGTTAATGTATTATTTATGTATAAACTGATTTCGACTTTCAGCCAATTATATTATATATGATTTTACATTGAAGAAATGATTGTGAAAAATAATAGTAATATTTAGATTATTTGTACTATATAAGATTTCCATATGATTATTAGAATAAATTGTAATGATTAGATTACTGTATTATAGAAGACTATTCTATTATAAAAAATGGGCAAAAAATAAGTCGGATCGGATTCGAAGTCGGATGTTCGGATTTTAAGTTGGATCGGAGTCAGATGTCCGGATTTTAAGTCGGGTCGGAGTCGGAGCCGGACTCAGATTTAAAATCCGACTTATTGTACGGCCGGAGTCGGATTATGCATAATCCGGTCCAAGTCCGACCCGTTGCCATCCCTAGTGATATAGTTCAGATATCATTCGCTCAATCTAATGGGTAAATTACGTAAATAAAATAAAGAGGCATAAATACATGATTTAACTTAGGAAATTGTGTTGGATTGCAGTCATCCTTGTTCTTATCTCCCACATGGGATACCAAGGTTCAAATCTTGGTGCAACAAAAATAATTGTCCATTAGTTAATTACCTTGTGATTCCTGAAAGGACCTCCCCCCCTCCCCCCCAAAAAAATACTTGTTATGATACTTTTTTTCGGGTGTATAATAAATCATTAGTTAATTGATATACACGAAATTCAACTAAAATAATTGTTGCCACTTTTTATAACTTTTTCCGTAACATATTATTCAATTTGTTTCAAAATATAAGACATTCACGCTTTACGAAAATTTATTTTGACCACAAATATCTCTTAAATACGATATATAAAAATTATACCGTTGGATTCATCTTGAAAAATACTATAATAATACTATTTTTTTTAAAAAAATCTATCAACATAAATTGAGAGTAATTAACGGTCAAAATTCGACTTCGAACATCGTGCGTGCCTTATATTTTGAAAATGGTGGGAGTAGTTTTTATAACTTTACCAACTAAATCAATTAACATCCGATCTACATCAATTTTGTTTTATCATAAATTTTTTGATAACTTATTGTGAAACTTCAAAACTAATCCCAACAACTCGTAAGGAGTCCCTTCATCGAAGATTTTGCCTTTAATGAAGATCATGCAGGCCTTTAGTCCCCACTATCCCCAGTTTCGTTCCCAAACTAGCTAGATAACCCCACTTCTGTAAACATTTCTGCATGTGCTTATTCAGATTGAAAGGTACTGTTGATAAACATAATTATCAGTAATATCCAATCAAGTTTTACATTGCTCTAAACTCCAAATCTGTACCCAACCATTTGAATATTGGACCACAGCAGCTTTAAGAACTGTTAAAATAAACTAACCAAGAAACCAAGTTTATTCCAGATGAAAGGATATTGACATGTGGTCACTGAATTTTTATCCACAAATAAATTATTGAGATATGATGTGTTGATGTCAGTCCCGAGGGGCCGGCCTCCCAGCCGATAATTTGTTGTAGAAGCAAGAATGTTTATGAGATTCAATAAAAGAGATGTGCGTTTAAATTTAACTAAAGAGGGATTTAACGAAAATACTACTGCAGGAATTGTATTAGCTATTATTCTCAAGTGGCTACTGCGACAATGAGGAAGGTGACAAAAACCAAGCACTAAAAATATATGAAGGGAAGAAATGCATGTATACGTAACCACATGGATCATATCAAGCTTGAGCTAATCCAATCTGCTAAGCCTAGCTTGTGCTCCGCTATGAGTTAGCACCTCCATATATTAGTGGCACATATTTAGCCGAATTTATAACTCATCCTAGCGCTGTTTTTTTTTTTTTTTACAAAGGACCAACTCAACCAAAAGCTTAAGCTGTTGGCCGGAATCCCAGGAATAGTTTAATGCTCTGTCAATCCCCCTCGATCACACGAGAGCCCATTGGGCTTGAAGTGTGGATACAACATAAGTCTCCCTCATGCTTGACGCTAAATATTCCACTTAGAAATGAGGGCGTGGATGAGCTTGAACCCGTGACGTTTATGTCACGTTGGCTCTGATTACATGTCAAAGGACCAATTCAACCGAAAGCTTAAATTGCTGGTTGGAGTCCTGCTGTCCCAAGAATAGTTTAATACTCTATTATTTTTTACTAAACTCTAAATAGTGCTTAAATATATTAAACTGCCCGTCAAAAAAAAAAACTATATTAAATTGAACTAAATATAATATACTCCCTCCGTCCCAAAATATAGTTTCCATTTCTATTTTTGGTGTCCCAAAATATAGTTCCCATTTCCATATTTAGTTCCACATTTTTCGGTAATTTGTCTAGAAAAATCGTGTCCCATCATTTACTTGTTTCTTGAATTTTGTTTTTTCCTTTGTTTATTCAACCAAAATGTTACAACTAATGCTCTTTCACCAATTATTCTCCATTCCCTCTCCTAAAATCATCTTTTCCCATACAATATTTATTTAAATAAACAAAAAAACTTTACTTTCACTCTTAGATTCTACTTGCATAAATTACCGTGAAAAAAGGAAAATGGGAACTATATTTGGGATGGAGGGAGTATTATAATAACAATAATGATTGTTGGCGTCTAAATATACGTCCAAACCCCGTAGAATTGATCATAAAAGCTTTACTTTATAACCAAAGCCTGTAAGCCCAACTGCCCAAGGTAAAGGTAATTAATTAGGTGGTTGGTAAGGTAATCAATTTATAATCAAGTCCGATAAGCTTCTTATAACTTTAGCAGCTAAATTGATTAAGATACGCGTTAATTTGGACTAGTACGCTAATCACCACCAGCCACTTCATTTTTTGTTTGATGATTTAACAACGAGATGTGTCTGACCCTACTATATATAAGGGTACTCTCTGGCTCAAATGGAGCCCCCCTCATCCCCAACCCTACTCTTTCAATAGCAAATATTCATGCTTTTATTTGGAATTAAACCCAATACCTCCCTCATTGAAGGTGGAGTTGATAGTTGATACCATGTGGATAAACTCATTGGTACTTTCGTATCAATAGTTCAATACGCATATTCTCTTCTTTTTATAATCTAAATACATAAAAATATACTTTCTAAAAAGGGAAGGACCACTATATGTGGCTTGTCTTCTATCAAAAAACACATCCTCCACAATCCACATGACCACGTACATCCAATATTGGAAAGTATGAAGACTTACTCTTGAGTCTTGCCTAGGGTGTTGGGACTTGGGCATGCAACAAATATTTACCAATTGTAAACGACCTTTTCGACTGATCAACAAAGGACGAGATGGCAGAGGCGGTGCCGTTATGTATACCTGAAGAGGCTCCTCAAATAGTCAAATATAAGGCATCTTAACTTCTTAAGAAACAAGAAAGCGATGCATGGCAAAGAAAAGTTGATATGTAAAGTATTTCTAGCCCAAAAAAAAAAAAAAGAAAGCTAAATGCAACCCTAAGGGCTGCATATAAGAAGCTAAAAATGGAAAAAACAAACATTAACTGATCATTTATTACATAGATTAATGCAAATTTTTGTAAATTGTCATAAATTTACAAATAATTTCCACTTTAAGCAATATATTTATATCTTATATGCAACCCTAAGAGCTCCATATAGTATAACCCAAAAAAAAACCTATTAACTACTTTTGTTTTGATACTTAATGTTGCTCATTTTTGTTTTGGTGAAAAAAAAATGTTGCTTATTTGATCTACCCCTCTTTTGTTTGAATATATTGCTCGTTTGACCTACCCCAGTAGTACCCTTAGTCTCTTACCTACCTTGTAGATTTACCACTAACAAAATGAATATTATTTGTTCATTCTCCTTTAGCTACGTGAGTTGATATTCCTTAAAAGGAGAAAACATATAGAGATTCTTCTTATAGGCACTGAAATTCATTTCCAAGACTTTGGAATCAAAGCTTGAAGCCAATACTATTAAGCCATTACTTGATATAATACTCATTTTTTATTATGTAAACATATGTATAATCAATTTATCGATTAAAAAAGCCTTTTTTAGTTGAAAATTTAAATATCAGAACATTGTACAACAATTTATTACAAGACAATGATAACTTTTTGTCAACAAGCTTCCCAAGCACATTAAAAATTTGTGTCTCGAGTCGCTTTGCTGAGTGGAACACTAAAAAAAGCTCCTGTATCCTAATAAAGAGGTCACTTGTAGTAGCATTAAACTTAAAAAGTGACATTTTGAACTTAAAAAGTTAAACTTTTAGGGCAAAATATGATGTAGTTTTACAACACATTTTGTTATAATCTGGTGTTACATAAGACTTGCTATTAATTAGTAAATCTTTTCACGTTAAAGTGTTTATTAGTAAATGGGAATTCAATTCTTATGCCTCATATTTTGTATACCACTCGTGTGTAGGGTGGCAACGGGTCAAAGATGGAACAGGTAGGCCTCAACCCACCCCATCACCGTGAACCAAATTTCCATCCACACCATATATAACCCACCAAAAATTAAACTGATACTCCCTCCGTCTTCTATTAGTTTACCCCTTTCTTTTGCACATAATTTTAGGAGAAATAGTGTTGTAGGTTATAGAAAGAAAGAGAAACTATTATTTTATATGAAAGTTGGATGTATGTGTGATGAAAAGTTTGTGGTCCCATTCCAAAAACAACAAAAAAAGAAAGGGGTAAACTAATAAGGGACACCCTTAAAAAGAATACGGGTAAACTAATAGAGGACGGAGGGAGTATCTGCCGCATCCATCAACCGTGAATGGGGCGGGTGAGGTGGATAGGGCGGGTGGGTGGATAATCCACTGATCATGGATAATTGCCAAGTCTACTTGTTTGTAATTGTTTTCTATTAGTTGAGTAGAAATATTTTTAAAATTCTAATTATAATGGTGGATCATAGTAATCATAAAATAAAACAACTAATAAAAAACCAGTGACATAGTACAAGTGAAATATAAATAATGGGACAATATATTTTAATTCATTAAAAGGTAAGTCTGACAAATCTTAAGTTTAATTCTAATCTTAATCATCATATATAATATTAAAGTAAGAAAAATTCTGCCTATGTGGCAAGTCATTACCCTTCCTCTACTCTCCTTCACCCTCAATTTCCCAGTGTCTCTTTCAATATGCCACGTGGCCAAATTTCCAGCCTCCTCTTTGCTTTGATTTATTGCCTTAATTAAAAGCTAAAAAAAATTTGCATTCTTCCTTGCTAATCAATTAACGCAGCAAATCAACTATAATAAAATTCTTCCTTTTTCTATCCTTTGATTAGAGGAATTGTATCAAATCATTTAAAACTTTCCATAACTTGAAGATTTATCCCTTGATTTTCGGCTATCAAAGATTGATTCTTCACTTTTCTTCAAAAAAGTAAAAATAAAAAAGACCAAATCCTTAATGTTATATAATGCCCATATGTTATTCGATCAATAAATATTTCATCAGGATAGAGAACAACAACGACGATTCATCAATATAGCGAGCTGAGATGATGGCGGTCCGACAATCGGAGAGGCGAGAAACGCCAATAGCACAGTTACTCAAGCGACATGAGACTGGGTGCACCCCACCGGCAGAAGCAACAACTTCTTTTTGTAGCTTCTTTTTATTTGTTATAATAAGATCAATCAATCCTTGGAATATATAGTTGAGAAATTAAAAAAAAGAAGATCTTTCATTATAATGATGAATTTGCAATCATCATCTTCAACCAAAAAGCACCACGTTTGCAGTACTTGATGTCTTCGAAATTTTTTCATCATTATTGCAATAAATATCTTGATTTATTTCTTGAAATCTCCATGATATTTTTTAAGAGGATAAATAAGAATGAGATAGAAAGATTTTGGATTATTGGGAGTTTGGGTTAGTGAGGTTAGAGAGTTGTATAGATGTTGAAGAGGAAAGTGGGGAGGTTTAGTAGAGTATAATGGTTTAGCAAAGTATGACATGGAGAGAGTGAGTGTGGTTGAACTTCAATTGTCAAATGATAATGTTAACATTTAAAACGAAGCATTGTACTCAAAGTTATTGTTGTACATGAAATCGCAAGTGTTAGTTCATTCAAATTTTATCATCTTACATAACTGGCTAGATTGCTTTTGGATCAATGCAAATTGAGCATGAAAGTTTTATTTCATCAATATTAAGTTGTATGGGTCAAAAAATTCCAAGTCATTTGATGGTAAGTGCTAAGTATATTCCAATTAGAGTTACTACTCCCTCCGTTCTCTTTTGTTGTTCCTATTTGGAATCGAGGAAGAAGACAATGCAACTCAAAAAATAGACAAGATTCCACTATTTTAAATAAAATTAAATTAATTAAAAATAAAGATTTGAGTCCTTTTGAGTCATTCTATGTTAGACAACTAATGATACAAAAAGTTTGAGGGGTAAAAGAGCAAAGTAACTACAAACTAATGTGAACACATTTATTGCTCTTTGAGTTCCTCTATGTTAGATAACCAATTAGACAAAAGTTTGAGGGTTAAAAAGGTAAAAAGTAACTACTTAATAGTGTGATGAACATATTTATTTCAACTTAAAACTAATGGGAAATTTAATTCATAAATTATATATGGAAAGATTCAAAATATGAACAACATAGAGTTAAGGGTACTTGAGGGTACTGAATTTTCAAAAGTTCTAGTTAGAGTACTCAAATTGGATGGACGTTACTTTATGGAGAATATCTGTCAAATGCGTCGTTTGGTGCATATTCCTAGGCGCATGTACCACACGAAACGCCACCTATTCAAATTGGACGGACGTTACTTTATGGAGAATATCTGTCAAATGCGCCGTTTGGTGCATATTCCTAGGCGCATGTGCCACACGAAACGCCACCTAATGATTAACTTTATTTAGGCGGTTTATTTGGCGGGTTTTATTATCAACTCTCTGTCTTTTATGTCTTCTTTCATTGTCTTAATTTCCTTCTCACTCACTCTTTATTTTAAATCACTGCACACCCTTGTCCTCTTCATTTATCATTTTCTCTTCATTTAGTACATTTTTAAACATAGTATGTGGCCAGTACCACCACCACCAAAATTTCCAAGAATAACTGAGACTTCTGCAGAAGGTATAATCTTCTTCATTTACTCCATTCTTTTTACAGATCTTCATTTATGTCTTTTGTTTTCCTTTTTAGTACTTTTTGGTTACCTTTTTGGTTGTTCTGCTTAACTGGAGTAAAAAGTTATTTTTTTTCCTTTCTTGTTCAAAAAGGCGATTTTTGGAACTAGTTTAAGTTGTTTTTTGTTGGATTTGTTTGTTTAATGTTAATGAAACTTAGGGTTTAATAATAAGGGTAAAGTTAGTAAATTAATTTTTTTTCGTAATTGGGGTTTGGGTTTTGCAGAAGTAACATTGTGTGGGTGTTAATTGTGATTGAAGTTTAGTTGTTAAAGTTAAAGTATAATTTATAAAAATTCGGGTTAAGTAAAATTTAATTAATTTTTTTTTGTAAATGAGTAGGTATGGAAGCTTTACGCCATGCACACCCTTTATGTTTGAACCAAGACGTCCTAGTGACCCACATATTCACTATGCTAAGGTGGGAGGATCAGATCAAGATTTAGCAAACCTGTAAAAAATGGAGGCTGTGGTGGAGACTCAGATCTTATGGTAGTAGTTTCTGGCTTAACGATCGTAGGCATATTGAGAAGTGGATATTGGATGATATAATCTTCAACAATGGGAGGGACCTCCATGCTTGGATCAACAAAGACATGACGGTGTACTTTGATGGGTTCCCATGGTTGTTCAAGGAGGATTGAAGAGGAAGAAAGTTAGATTTTTTGCTTTTTTGGGTGGGTTTTAGATTTTTTGCCTCTATCATAGCTGTAGGAAGGGGATAATGTGACAGCCACTAGCTTTATTTAGGGTGGTTGTCACTGTTATGACAGATTTATTTTTGTGGTTGATATGAATGCAGGCTCCAAAAAACTTAAGTTTGTTGGTTTGTTAATTGGTTGGAGCCTGCCAAATTTTGTATGAATGAATTCTATATACTCTTTACTCTTTAATTATATATGAATGGTATATATGGATTCTACAATGTCATTGTTTCACCATTTCTTGCACTTAATTTAGTATATAAATGTTTGTATGACAGATTCTATGGAACTAAAATCTTGCATTATTGTGCACCATGGTGGAGAATGGCTTGTTAATGGTGACATTAGATACGATGGTGGTCAAGTAAGTGTGTTTGAAAACTTACCAGATAATGTTGATGCTTCATATGTAAAACAAATCATAGAGAACTTGGGTTAGAATAACATATCATTAAGCTTCATTTTGTTGATCCTAGGAAAGACTTTAATACTGGTATTAGGTTCTTGGACTATGCTAAGCAATTATTTGATCCATTTTTAGCACTGCTTTTACAATACAAGCTTGTACATGAGTACATAGAACATGCAATAGTTAGGCCATTTGGGGTGGGTAATGGATAGAGTGGAGTTGGGTCAAGTCAGTGTGGTGAAGGGTCCTTAGTGCAATTGTCATCCGTCCAATTTGAGTACCCTAACTGGAACTTTTGAAAGTTCAGTACCCTAACTGAAACTTTCTTCAAAGTTCAGTACCCTCAAGTACCCTTAACTCGAACAACATATTGAAATTTCACAATGAGGAGTACAGGAACAACAAAAGAAAAGGGAGGGAGTAATATTAATTCGTATGGATTAATACTATTAAGACATAATTTTCTTACTGTAACATTTTTTTAAAAAAAATACGACTTAATATTTGACCCTCACGACTTAATATCAACAACATTTTATCTACTATATAAATATTTAATATAAATACTTTTCGATAAATTTAAGATTTTAAAATATAAAACATTTATTTAAATACTTTTTGATACATTCCATATAAATTTAAGATTTTATAATACGTTCCTTGGCATATAAATACTTTTTGATATTCTATATATTTCGTATAATTATAGAGATTGGCAGAAATTGTAGATAAATTAGGAGAGAAATAAGGAGATAATTTAGGTAACATTAGTGAACTCATAATAATAATGTTGAAGTCATGATAGAATAACGTATAAACAAGTGAGTGCAATTAAATGGGTATATTCTATAAGATATTTTAACATATTTATCATTTTTTCATTAATAATGTATAACAATATTTTGAAATCAGGAGCAAAATTGACAATAAATTAGCCTTAATCTATATTAGGCATTAGAAAAGAATGTGGCTTTCTACGTATATAATTATAAACTAAATCTCACAAAGTAGTAATCTTAATTATATTATTGTACATGAAATCTTGCCTTTAGTACCTAGGATTTTATACTAGTCAAAATTATGTCTTAATTTATATGACGATTGAGGCTTAACATATTACTTAATAATAATTTATACTATAATGTCAGAAAATATTTCTAGAGAATATATGGAGCTACAATTTTGGAGATATAATAAACTAAAAGAAAAGAGAAAATAGGAAATCTCAGACATCAAGTTTGGCAAGTCTGGCAAGTCTATGTCCTTCACCTAAGCGGCTAAGCACTTTTTGGGACATTAACTGAATCATATTCTTTACTTTTCATCACAACCTGGTTTGACAGGCTACCACCAGGCACCAGTCCAGTAGTTTTTTTTTTCTTTTTTTTTTCTTTTTGCTACTACTATGACTAATTTTTGTATTTCTTAGTCATAATGTCAAGATGTCTTATAATTGTTCAGGGACGAGCGAAATTCAATGTAAGAAGGAATATTCATTGTCCCATAATTTGGAATATTTTAAAATAATTCATAGTGAAAATCACTAAAAGTAGACGATCATAGTTCTGATTATTGTGGTTAGTTTTTCTTATAATATTTTAATTTTTTTAATTGCCAAACCATAATACTTTGAAAATAGTTGAAATTTATAATCATATGCATGTTTCATAATTGCTTAAGATTTTGTTTACAATGTCTTTGTGTACATTTTAAACGTAAATATAGGTTACTATGCCATCATATTCTGAATAAAGTTTTTAATACATAATTACTGTTAGCATTAACTATACCATTATTTTGAGCGGATGCAAGGTAATTTTTTAAAACTATGTAAAGTATTCTTTCCATTTCTTTTTTTTCCTCCTTTTTTGGTTGTACCTGTTTTCCACTACAACTCTTTGACTTTAAATATCATTATTTTTTGTTTAAAAAATATAATTATAAATCATAAGCGCACTATGTAAGTGTTTTTATCCAATTTTAAATCATATTCTTATTACTATATTATAAACTTTTATATCACAAGCAACTAGTGTTAGAATCATCTAGAATTTTCCAAATGGAATAATGCTCAAAATTTGCAAGCACTTGCGATCGGCAATGCGACATTGGTAATTACATGTAAAAAAATCTTTATTCCTTCTCCAAGATTGCATTCACTTCTTTTGTCCAAGGTCAAATTTTGAAATATTTGATATAATACCATCTTAATATTTAGATGTTTTAACTTCTTTATACATCCTCCGTTCCAATTTAGTTGTGACACTTTTTTTTCACAACTCCCTATGCAAAATTTTAATGGGGTATTAAGAAGGGGTAAGGAAAAGTGATTAGGAGGGGATGGGGGAACACTTCACATGGGGTAAAAAGGAAGAGAGGATAGAGAAATCAGGGACCCACGTGAGTTTGGAGGAAACCATCGTCAAAACCATTAGCAAACCATCAGAAATTCAAACCGCAAATCAGGGAATCAAAATAAAAATAAAATAAACTTCAAGTATAATACATCATCAAAAAATTAACAAAAACAATTTTTCATGCATGATAGCAGCATCAAACACCATACTTACAGGAAAAAATGAAGAATCTAAGGAATTAGGTGAGAGAAATACAGATCGTCACCGATCATCGGAGTTACGGTTGGAGAAATCAGAGGCGAGACGAGAAGCGATAGCAGAGTGATACATAACATCATGAAACACCGTCGTATCTTTCGTCATTAACCTCAACTGCTTAGCTTTTTCTTCATTGCAAACATCCTGGAGAGTGGTGATTGTGAGAGGGAAAGTTGATTTGGTTTTAGAGACGATGAACAATCGAAATGAAGATGAAGGTTGAGATGAAAATGTGGGTGGGGGTTAATTTGAGGAGAGAGAGAGTGACGATTTGAGAAGAGAGAAAGTTGAATTGGGGGTTAGAGAAGATGAACAGTAGAAATGAAGATGAAGGTTGAGATGAAAATGTGGGTGGGGGTTTAATTTGAGGAGAGAGAGAGAGGCGATTTGAGGAGAGAGAAAGTTGAGTTGGGGTTAGAGAGGATGAACAGTAGAAATGAAGACGAAGATTGAGATGAAAATGTGGGTGGGGGTTTAATTTTTGGTGGGAGTCATTTAATCACATGCATTAGGATTAATGTGGTTATATTAAGTAGGATATCAATTTCATTAAATGTTATAACTAAGGGTAAAATTGTAAAATCACAGTCTAAAACTTTTCATTTAAGGTAATAAAAAAAGTGTCACAACTAAATTGAAACATGCCAAATAAGGAAAGTGTCATAACTAAATTGAAATGGAGGAAGTAGATAAAAAGCAAATTAAAATTAAAATTTACATTTTCATACTTATATATATATATGTTTTTATTTTTTATTCTTAACTTTTAAATCATCACTTTCATAGATTCACGGGTTACATATTTTCACCATAGTTTTATGGAAAATATCATAATATCTTAAAATTGTAAAACAAAAAAGTACCCAATGTAACTTGCATGGGTCTAAAACCATTGGTGTGGTTAACTTCTAAATCATCAATTCTATAGAACCATGGGCGTGGTTTTTGACATGACTGGAGCCAATGGTAATGTGGGTACAAGTTGTAAGTACTCAAGTAATTTTCTACAGAGAATCTCATTTGACAATTTAATATAGATTGTGATCTAAACTATATATATGACTTTGCACAAGAAAATTAGTGGTGCAAGATGGCAAGAGAGATAGAGGGTGAGCGGAATTGCCAGAAGTGTGAGAGAAAGCGGGTGTATGGTTGAGTGCAAGTGGTGATGCGAATTATGATTTTATTTGAGCCTCTAATAAAAGAATTAGTAGAAAAAGTAAAATAATCAAGTTAATATTAACTACATAAGCCATTGAATACACGGGTCATAAGTGAGTTTTAAAATATCTCAATGCATGATTAAAAAATTTTAAATCACAAGTTACTATTCACCACCATGATTTTCGGTTAAACTTCAGAAAAACTTACTATAATTTTCGGTTAAATTTCTTAAAAACTTAAATTTATAAAACAAAAAACTTCCCGTGCAGTTTGCACGAGTTAAAAAACTAGGCCAAGGACAATCTCTATCTCATGTTGGTAGTTCCTATTAAGTTTCAAATGAGACAATTTTCTTTGGTTGTTTGCTTTACAATGACAATTAACAAAAGCCAAGGGCAATCTCTATCTCATGTTGGTTTATATCTTCCTAGTCCCGTTTTCAGCCATGGACAATTTTATGTGGCAATTTATAGAGTTACGAGCAAAAAAGGATTGAAGATTCTAATCTGTAATAAAGATCGAGCGAAGTCGAACATTACCACTAACGTGGTGTACAAAGAAGTATTTCAAAATGTTTAAGTATTAGTGATTATATAGTTGCCTAATTTGTTAATGTAAATTATTTAAATGATATTTATGGAAATTTTTATTTATTAATTTTAAATTCATCACATAAGTGTATAAAGTTCACCTTATTAACTTTCTTTTGTATAAAATAACTATTAAATTTGTTACTAAATTGATGATACCTTTTTATGTATCCTAATATTATCACGTTTATGTTGTATATTAATTTGTTAAATGATTTTAGCCATAAAAAATTACTGAAAAGTTCCAGTGCAGTTTGCAGAGGTCCAGAAACTAGTATATATATAAAAGAGGAAATTTTTGGGAGCATTGACAGCTCCTCAAGATTTTGAGAGCATAGAGCGCACCACGTAGGACTGCCATGCATGTTATCCATTTCTTTTAGAAATAGAGTTAGACATAGATATAAATACATAATAAGTTTTAGATAAGGCAAAATTATAGTTTATGTTTTGAATAAACAACCTAAATTGTTATACCATATAAATTAAAGATAACTTTTGCTACATAATTCAGATGATTATAATTTTTATGCCATTGGAGAATGCTCAAAATATGGTTCGAAATCAGATCCATTTATAATATAGTTTAAAAACACATAAAAATATATTTATAGAGAAAGCTATGTAAGCAAGTCATGTCATCATATTTAATTTTTTTTAAAAAAAGATTTCTTAATAGGGAGCTCCTCAAGATCTTAATAGCATAGATAGTGCCAAGTAGGATTGACATGTCATCCATTTTTATTTTTATTTTTAAAAAAACAAAAGAGTTCTACATAGATATAAATACAAATAATAAGTTTTAGATTTGGGAAAATTAGAATTTGGTTTTAAATAAACAACCTAAATTAATATACTATGTAAATCAAAGATAACTTTTGCCCCACAATCATATTATATAATTTTTGTATCATTGGAGAGTGCTCAAAATATACTTCGAAATAAGATAGATTTATAATATTGGGTAAAAAAAACATACAAAAATGTATTTATTGAGAAATCTATGTAAGCATGGCATGTCATATATTTAATTTTTAAAAAATAGAGTTCTAAATAAATATGAATACATATAAGGAGCTTTGCAAAGAAAATAATAGTTTGATTTTGAATAGACAACCTTGATTATTACGCTATGTAAATAGAATATAACTTTTCCTACATAATTCAAAATATTAATCATAATTTTTATACCATTGGAGAGCGCTTGAAATATGTTTCAAAATAGAATCTATTTGGGATATAGTTTTATAATTATGAAAAGATAGTTATTTACTACCTCCATTTCCTAAAGATCTTCCTTGTTACTGTTCCTACAGATACCAAGGAGGATCCATTTGTGTGGGGTATGGGGTGGGTAAAGTAGGAAAGAGAAAGGGGTTAAAATAAATAAACAAATAAAAAGAGGTTAAAGTAGGAGAGAGAAAGGGAGTAAAATTGAATTAATAATATAATAGTGAACCATATGATAGGGACATGAGATGGTAAAAAGGGAAAAAAAATTTCCAAATAAGGAATAAAGTAAAAGAGGGAAGATCTTTTGGAAACGCACTTAAACGGAAAGAGGGGAGATCTTTAGGGAACGGAGGGAGTAGATAATTAATAATATATTATTTATTTGATTATGTTAGATACATATTAAAATAGTTAAATATTTGAGAATTAGGTGGAGTTTATAGGATTAAATAAATTATGTCTTTCAAAATCTTAACTTTATTTAATTTAAGCGAAAACAAATTAATATTACAATAAAATTGATTAAGAAAACTTTATTCTTACGATATTATTTATCACAATTTATAAAGGGTTGTCTATTAAAACAATATTATAATTATGTTTATATTAATTATCACATTGAAAATAAATTGATAACGATAAATTTTAAAAAAAAATTAGAGTTGAGTTTATTGAATTAAAAAAGAATTTATGGCTAAAGTAATTTTGTAATTTTTAGTATCAATATATAATTCATGCTTTATATCTAAAATTGTTTTCCGAAATGGGGCAAGATCACATGAGAATGCTCCTTACATGAGAAATGAGAATAAATCTCAATCACATGATTGGATTAGAGTTACAACACTTGTTCATTAGAGTTATACCCCCCTAAAAAATTTGAGGCCCAAAAAAAAAATATTATTTTTTTCTAATATTTTTTTTTTTGGAGTTACATAATTTTTTCATTAGAGTTACATTACTTAATCATACGAGTTATAGCGCGTAAAATTCATTCTCATTTCTCATGTAAAGGAGCGAGGAACTTTTTGAGAGCATAGGAAGCTACTCAAGATTTCGAGAGCATAGAGCGTGCTACGAAGGATTGCCATGTCATTTTATCTTTTACGAAAATTCCTAGGAAATTGAAGTTTTCACAAAACGTGGGAATTCATTCACCAACCCCCTTGGTCATTCAAAATTCTCATAATAATTCATGGAAATCAAAAATTTCTGATGCCAACCAAATTCATTTAGTCAATTTAATAGGAATTACATAAAGTGAAATAATTTACTAGAAAATGAAACTTTCATGAGAATAAAATTCCCATGTATACCATTACAACTCATTAAAATATATTTAGTCAGATGAGTGGTAAGACACCATTTAATCTTTTTTTAGATTAATATAATAATAGCTATATGTATATTGTAATATATGTGGTTATAACATTTTATCATAGGTTGAATTTTCGAGATTAAATATATTATTTTTTAAAACATCAACCTTAATCAACAAACCAAAACAATTTCATATTACAACAAAATTTACTGTTACAACAAAAACTAAAATTTATAGCGAGAAATTTACATATACATTAGAATTTTTGGATTATGAAAAAAATTAGAGTTTGCTTATAAAGAACAATATTATTAGAATATTATAAAGAGTTCCACCTAAGCATGCCATGTCATTATTTTTAATTTTTAATTTAAAATAGTGTTCAACAAAGATATAAATACATATAAGGTGTTTTGGATAAGTGAAGATTACAGTATAATTTCAAATAAACACCTAAATTATTATTTTATGTAAAGTTAATTCTCTATAAAATTTGTTTACCATTGTAGAGTGCTCGAAATATGCTTCAAAACAAATTTCATATACAATGAAGTTTTGCAACTTACAAAGTTATATCTATCAAGATGAACAATGACGTATTATTTATCCGTTTTTTATATACATATAAAAATAACTATAAAAATGGAAATTACATTTAGTAGCATTATACTCTGGGCTTTTCCATTTAATTTGGTACTCAATTTTTTTTAGATTCTATATGATACCACTGTAGTTTGGACTTATTCTCTATCATAACATTCAGCAGTTAAATAAAACATTAATTTTGGAAAAAAATAGTATTAGTAGTTTGCCTCATCTACGTGCATTGTGCATCTTGAATAGTTCAGCTAAGGTTTAGGAGTCATTTTGGCTATTATGAATCTAGTGGAAGTCAAAATTGGAGAAAAAAAGACTAAAACCTCATTTTACATGTCAGGAAATACCTACTTATTTATTTTTACCAAACTTTACCTTAGATTTATTTTTTGAGAACAAAATGTAACACCCCCAAAATCCAATACGGAGTAGTACATAAAATGACTCCCAAAACCTTAATTATGCAAAATTAGACAAACCCCTAACCCTATTTAACCCCTAAATTAATATTTTGTTTAACATAATGTTACTGTAGAAAATAAGTTCAAACTGTAGTGATACCGTATAGAATCCAAAAAAAAAGGGTACAAAATGGAAAATCCCAAAGTACAGTAGTACCAAGTGAACTTTCCCCTAATAAGAATAGCGTATTATATGTGACATTAGCAATTATATCTTTCAAAATCATAAGTATGAAAATTAAGTTATATAAAGATAAAAAGTTCATATCTATAATTTTGAACCTGTATCATACCATGGTGATATTACATGAAAAACAAATGAAAGTTTGTTAACGACATTGCAGAGGTATATGTAATTGACTAATTATTTTTTTCCTAGGATATTTATTGTATACATAATTATTTATGTTTGTCTTTTTCCATATATCTATATGCCAGCTCTTATTCTTTTCTCCATGAACTTAATTTTCCTAAAACTAATTGAAAATTAAGGTTTGTGTTTCTATATTGTTTTAGATCACGGATCATATAAAGGGAGAAGTTTGATAAGTCTTGATCTGGTCATATTGATGAAGAGGTATTTTTTTTTCTTACATAGTATTTTCGATTATTATTAGAAGTTAGTTTTATATTAAATCAATTTTATTCATGATACTGTCATCATGATTTTTTTGGCTTTCCATCTTCCATTATATATGCGTTAGTGTTTACTTGGTATATGAAAAGTTGAAGTTGTGGTTGACACTCATGTTTTTCTCTATTCATCTGTCCCACATTTATTAAATTATTACCCTCTACTTTCTTAAAATATCATTCGAACATTATTCATGTTAAAATCGTGTTTAACTATTGTTAGAAATATCAATTAAAAATAGAATTAACTATAATTTTAAATTGAATATTAAAAAATAAGTATAAAATTTATATATTGCAATAAAAAATATAGAAATTAGATTTAGTGAAAAATACTTCTCCATTCTATTTCTACTGGAACAATGGGTTTTGGGCATGATTTTTAAAGAAATGAAACAATAGGTAATTTGTTTTTTGGTAATTACGTAAATATATTAAACCAAAAAACAAAGAACACCTAAAGACAGCTATCAGATAGCAAGCTCCAACCTACAGTTGGACAAACCCCAACAATTACAACGTCTCGACCCACCTCCTATCACTTTCTTTCACCTTTGATTTCAAGATCTGTACAACTCTATTTTTCACTACGTAGTTAATCTCCTTTACAGTATGACTAATAGTATCCACAATATCCTCCCAAACAGCTTGATTTCTATTCAACCAAATCTTGTAAACAACATCAGCAATCGCAGCTAACCCAATATGTCTTCTAAACTGGTTACCAGTTTGACTATCTCTCATCCAACGACAAGATTGGCTCAGATTTTTGCTACCCCATCTGAAACCAAGAAAATTCATCACCTCTTGCATACACCTTTTACTAAATTCACACTCAAAAAATAGGTGTTTAATGTTTTCAGGCCTCTGTATACATAGATAGCATCTGTCATCATTGCTTAGACCAATCTGGTGAAGTCTGCACCTAGTCTTCAATCTATTCTGAACAGCAAGCCACAAAATGAATCTGTGCTTAGGAACAAAATATTTGATCCACACAGGTTTAGCCTAGTGAGCCTGAGCCCTTCTTTCATCTTTAATCTTCTTAAATTGTTCTCTGGTATTGAAATGTGTATCTTGAAGCAAGTGATTGTGTTGCAATTTCTCAGTGACAACATTCTTAGCCTTGCATACAAAGTTCCAAACCCATCTAGCATTGCTTGGAGCCACATACCCACTCCAGTCAACCTCCTTTATATACACACTATTGACTCATTTAACCCAAAGGTTCTCCTTGTCTTGAGTAATGTGCCATGCTAGCTTGCTAATAACAACAAGATTCCAGCATTTTAAGTCTCTAAAGCCAACTCCACCAGCCTTTTTAGACTTACATAAGTTCTCCCAAGCAACATCCCCCAGTTTACAGTCATTATAAGTGCCAGTCCACAAAAAACACCTACACACAGCATTGACTTCACCAATAACACACTTAGGCAAGATGAATATATGCACCCAACAAACATGTATGCTCATAAGCACACTGTTAACAAGTTGGCACCTGGTAGCAAAGGAAAGGTGCATGGAGCTCCAAATTCTCACTCTCTTCACCATTTTATTAGCCAAAGCCTGACAATCCTTCCTCCTCAGTTTAGTAGTGGATATAGGAACTCCCAGATACTTGAATGGCATACAACTAAGCTTAAAATCACTAACTTCAATGACTCTAGTGATTTCCTGATCAGACATCCCCGAATAATACACTTCAGATTTATTATTATTTATCTACAGGCCCAAGGCATTTGAGAACATTTTAAATCCCTGCAATATGGTGTAAATTGACCTAAAATCACAATGGCAAAACAGTAATAAATCATCAGTAAAACACAAGTGCATCAATCTCAACTATTTCAACCTAGCTAGCATAAAATCTGAACCCTTTCAACTCTCCAATGTAACACAGAACCCTGTCCAAGTAGTCCATACTCAAAGCAAACAACAGAGACATTGGGTGTCCCTGTCTGAGCCCTCTCTATGAGCTAAGAAAACCTGATATTGATCCATTGAGCAGGATAGAGAACTTTGAGGTTTTAACACATATCATCACTAGGTCAATGAATTTATTAGGACAACCAATACCAGTCAACATTTGTTCCACAAACTCCCAGCTCACAGTGTCATACGCTTTTCTAAGGTCAAGCTTCATTAAATAGCTTGCAGTATTATTTTTCCTTTTATAATTTCTGAACAAATCCTGACAAATCATCACGTTGTTGAGAATGCTTCTACTTGAGACAAACGCACCTTTACTAGGTGATATAATATCTAGAAGCACTTGATTCAGCCTCTCACTCAGCAATTTTGTAATGCATTTATATAGAACAGAACAACAGGCTATTGTTCTAAAATCAGTAACACTTTCAGGGCAATCAACCTTTGGCACTAAAGTTAGGGTTATTGTCACATTAATTACTTATAAAAGCTTCCCAGTTATAAAGAAATCAAGGATAGCATTTGTGACATCATTCCCTACAACTTCCCAACAATGCTTATAGAACTTGCTATTAAAACCATCTGCCCATAGGGCCTTGTCATCAGGGATACTAAAATGATACTTTTAACATCCTCTCTGGAAACCTCCTTTGATGGTAATTGAATATGTTCATCTGTTAGGATCTTCCCTTTTCTAATTAGACTAAGGAGAGAAGCCTGTTTTTGTCTTTTAAAGGCATAGAGATTTTGGTAGAAGTCCAAAAAGGCCTTCTCCACCAGTGGTTTTTCATTCACCCAGACTCCTTCCTCCATGTGAATAGAGTGAATTCTATTGCGATTTCTTCTTGCTTTTAGTGCTTGGTAGAACACTTTGGTGTTCTCATCACCATCTTTAAGCCACAGAAGCTTTGATTTATGTTTAAGGAAAGATAGTTGATTCTGAACAGCAGTTCAGAGATTCTTGTGGGCCACTTTTTCTCTTGCAATCAACTCAATATTAGTCACATTCCCATGCATATCTCCCTAGACCTTGAGAAGTTCCTCCTTTGCTTTAATTACAAAAATATCAACCTCCCAAAACCCATGCTTATTGAGCTCCTTCAAATCTTGCTTCACCAGTTTGTTTCATGGAAACTACATACATAGGGCATCCCCTCACTTCCTTGTTCCATTCATTCCGCACAGTACTTATCAGAGAGGAATGAGAACACCACATATTATGAAACTTAAAAGATCTTTTCAGACCAATATCAGGGTACATGCATAACAACAATGGAGTATGGTCAAACCTTCCTTCTGGCAAACAGACACTTTCAGCCATCTCATATCTATCAATCCATTTTATGTTTTCTAGGGCCCTATCAATCCTAGAAAACACGGCCTTTTATCACCTTCCTGTTTATTATTCCAAGTAAAGCGCTTCCGTGTTATCTTCACATCAAATAGCCTACACTGGTTCAAGAATTCCAACATTGGAGCAATTTCCCCATGTCTCACAGCATTACCCACTATGTCCTTAACATTACTTAAGGCATTGAAGTCACCCATCAAAACCCAAGGACTAGAGACACTAGAAGCAATCTGTTTCAAGTTACTCCACAGATCCTCTCTATCATGACCATCATTGAACCCATAAACAGAAGTGCAGTTAAAACCCTCCCCACTCCTATGTTTCACATGGCAATGTATAAATTGCCTATTAACTTGCACAATGTTCACAATAAAAGAATTTGGGCACCACCCAATCATTATCGTACCATTATTGTGGCACCTATTATTGTGGGTAAATTAAAGCACTACCTAGGACACAAATTTAAATACACATTACTAATATTAGGGGTTTTAACCCTTGTTTCCAAGAGGCAGAGCAGCTTAATGTTATGAGAAGCAATAAAACATTTCACCTCATTCTATTTATCCCTGCTGTTCAAGCCTCTCACATTTTATAAGAGGATGTTATCCATTCAGGTTAGCTATGGAGAGTCACCCCCTGCCCTGTGTTGGAGTATGTCCTATGATCAAGTGCATAACTCAAAAGTTATAAATTATTAATTATATCCCATATAGTTTGGGTAGTCATGATGCTTTGCTAGGAGCCAATCTTGACTTGTAATATTAATAAACGATTAATATTTACTACTAAACTATATTGGACCTACAGGGTCACACATAAACTACATTGTTGATAAGTTAGTCTTTTTAAGATTAATATTATACAATAAGACCAATATGTTCTTTTGTCCATAATAAGTTATGGGTAATATCTTGCTATATCTTGGATCAAAATCAATTATAGGATAATTGATTGATATCAATATTAATTGATTGAGAAAGTCAATCAATTAATGGATTAATATCCTCTTAATTGAAAGGAAATCAAATCCTTCCTTTTATGAGCATACAAAGCAAATTAAATAGAGGTGAATTATTTTGACCACAATTACACACATATACAAAGTTGCCTTGAGTTTTGTATGTGAGCAAAAGGTTTCTCACAAGATAATAAAATTTAAATAAAACATAAGGGTTTGTTTTTGGGATCTAGTAAACCTAGGTATAATCAACTTGTGGTGGTAGACCTTTGTAGAGGAACTTCAATTGACGTTCTAAAACATCAACGAGGCACGCTTCAAAGGTATAATAACTTAACTCCCTCTTGTAGATTCATTATAGTATTTTAGGGTGTTCTTGGGAATAGGTTTTGTACAAATTGTTTGTATTTCCGCATCGTAAATCCTATTAGTGGTATTTATGCTATTTTGATCTCTGTAGATGCATATTATTTAATCTTGTTAGTATTAAATTTGGACTTGTGAAATTGCAACGTATTATTTTGTTTTTTATTGGAATTCGAATAATATTAATATATGATATTTAATATTCGCTTTTCAATTTATTATGAATGGTTCATATAAATTTTTTTCTTATATTCGAATTTTTTTTTTTTGATGAGATCAGTAATCTTTTTTTTTTCGATTATAAGTTCGAATAATATGATTATTAAATTTATTTTGTTTTAATAAACAAAAAAAAGTTGAAATCCCTTACTCAATTTTTTTTAGGTGTGTATATTTTATTTTTTAAATTATGCAAATTGGTAGGCAAGGGTGTCTAATCTGTTTAATTTTTCAAATTAAATTACACATTTTAATTATTGACAATGGGTTTTTAATTTTTAATAGAAAAAAAAGAAAAAAAGGGAAAACAAAAAAGAAAATTGAAGAAGGAAAAGTGTTTTTTTGGCCGCATGTGTTTTTGAGTGTCAACTTGTGGCAATTTGCTGTTTTGGCATCCAGCGTCCGGGCTGGACTTCTGTCTGGTCTGGACAGCTAGGCCGGACAGCTAGTCTGATTTGCTATTCTCTGGGCCTGGCAGTGGTTCTTGTGGGCCTACTGTTGGGCCTGGGTTACAACATGTTTATTAAAAAAAAATGTTTTGGGCTTGTTTTGCTTGTGTGGACAGCATTGCTTACACTTAATTTTTGGGCTTAAAATATGTTTAATCTCAGTTTCTTCAATCCAAATTTTGAACCTAATAGTTAGGTGATCCATTTCTTAGTGGGAGTTTATTAGTTTAATATTTAACTCTCAAATTTTTTGGATAAAGTTGCAATTTTATTATCATGATAATATAAAGTCCAAGTATAATTTCTAACACTATTAAATATTTTGTTAGTTTTGAACTAATTAAAATTGTTGATTAGTTTAACTAATTTTTTGTGTTAAAATTGTTTAATATAAATTGGTCACTTACTTTATGTAAGTGAATGATTGAATAATTTAATGCTTGAATGTTGGATGACTAGTATGGCCAAATTAGGATAGAAAATACGGTCTGCGTACCGTTTATGTATTTTTGTATCTTAAATACGGATGCGCGCCGTTTTGTATTTTTGTAATTTTATTTAAATTTCAAATAACTTGTATGATGATTCGAGAATCAAGCTTTGATGGAGATCAAAAGGCGGATACACGGAAGCATCTTCAAGTTTAGATTAAGATGTAGGGGCGATACTAGGATCATTTTAAATTATGCATTTAATTATTGCTTTTATTTTGTTATTATGCTCTTGTTCTAATTACTATTAGTTCACTGAATTTAGAACTGACATAGTAACTTAAGTCCTCCTTTTAATTTTTGAATAAATTAGATACCCACCCTTAGACACCTCTATTATGTCTTTGATCATTGGTAATAGGCTTGCCAAAGCAAGGTATTATTTTTTTATCTTAGAATTTTAGAGTATATTTAAGATATTTACAAGTATGTAAGATTTTATTCAACAAAGTATCCAATTAGGCTTGGGCTTTGGGGTATAGGAATGGGTTTTTTCATGCGATGTTTCCCATTAACCAAGAGTTATAGGAGTATAACTAATAAAGTGTTATTTACCTAAATCATTTATCTCTTAGGTGACCGGCCAAAGCTGGCTTAGGATTAAATGAGTTGGGGTCTTGGAATCTTTTAGCCTAATTGAGGACGTTTTTTTAGACTAAAAGCCTTTAACTTGTTTTAACTTGGTTAAAATTTGAAGTTATTGTTTATAATCATAAACCTAAAACTTTACTTTTTCATTTGTAGATGGTTACTCCTAATTCAAACTCCGCTATGTCATCTAATGGTATTCGCTCTATTCTCGAAAAAGAAAAACTTAATGGCAACAATTTTTGGATTGGTATCGCAACTTGAGAATAGTTCTTAAGTCTGAAATGAAACTGGATGTTCTTGAAAATCCTCTCCCTGCTGAACCTACCCTTCGAGCATCTGCTGAGACTCGAAAAGCATATGATACGGCAGTAGCTAGATCTCTTGATGTCACATGTTTGATGTTAGCATCCATGAATTCTGAATTGCAAAAAACAATTTGAAAATATGGAGGCTTTTGACATCATTCATCAGCTCAGAGCTATGTTTCAAAAACAAGCAAGAATTGAGCGCTATGAAACGGTTAAGGCTATCCTTGAGAGCAGTCTCAAAGAAAGTGAACCTGTTGGTCCACACGTTCTCAAAATGATGGGTTATTTTGAGAATCTGGAACGATTAGGTGTCACTTTAGGTGATGAGCTACCAATTGACATCACTCTCCACTCCCTTCATAAGGGGTATGACCAATTCGTGTTAAACTTTAACATGAATGAGTTGGAGAAGACTATGAATGAGCTTCTAGGAATGCTCAAGACTGCTGAACCAAGTATCAAGGTTGCACCTAAGAATAATGTTCTTAGGTTCAGAAAAAGAAAGGGATTTTCAAAAGAAAGGCAATAAAAAGCAATACCCACAGAGTAAGGGTAAGGGAAACAGGTTGTCAAAACTAAGGCTGGAGCTACTCCAGACCAAGAATGCTTTCATTGTCACAAACCAGGTCATTGGAAGAGGAATTGTCCTAAGTATCTAGAGGACAAGAAGAATGGCAAGATTCCTTCTACCTCAGGTATACATGTTATTGAAGTAAATCTCACTATTTCTAATTCTTGGGTATTTGATACCGGATGTGGATCTCACATTTGTACAAATGTGCAGGGACTAAAGAAAAGTAGGAGCTTGGCTCGAGGGGAAGTGGACCTACGTGTTGGCAACGGAGCAAAGATTGCAGCTTTAGCCGTAGGCACTTTTAGATTAATATGCCCTCTGGGCTTGTTTTGGATTTGAATAATTGTTATTTTGTTCCAGCCATTTCTAAAAACATTATTTCTGTTTCCTGTTTGGATACAGAAGGGTTTACTTTTGAGATTAAGAATAAATGTCTTTCTTTTCAAAAGGATGGAATGTTTTATGGTAGTGCTCACTTATTTAATGGGCTCTATTTACTAGATTTAAAAAACAAGTTTATAACATTGATACTAAAAAGGCCAAATCAAATGATTCAAATAAAACTTACCTTTGGCATTGTCGTCTTGGCCACATAAATGAGAGACGTATCCAAAAACTTCAAAAGGAAGGACTTTTGGAATCATTTGATTTCGAATCATATGATACATGCGAATCTTGCTTACTTGGAAAAATGACAAAAGCTCCATTCACTGGTGTAAGTGAAAGAGCAAATGACTTATTAGGTCTCATACATTCTGATGTTTGTGGACCAATGAGTACAAATGCTAGAGGCAATTATCAGTACTTCATAACATTCACAGATGACTTCAGTAGATATGGGTATATCTACCTTATGAGGCATAAATCTGAAGCTTTTGAAAGGTTTAAAGAATTTCAAATGGAAGTACAGAATCAGCTTGGCAAGACAATAAAAGCCCTTAGATCTGATCGAGGTGGTGAGTATTTAAGCCAAGAGTTTGATGACCATCTCAAAAGTTGTGGAATTCTTTCCCAACTAACTCCTCCAGGAACACCACAATGGAATGGTGTGTCCGAAAGGAGAAATCGAACTCTATTAGATATGGTTCGATCAATGATGAGTCAGGCCGATCTTCCGATATCATTCTGGGGTCATGCCTTGGAAACTGCCGCACTAATCTTAAACAGAACTCCAACCAAAGCTGTTGAAAAGACTCCATATGAGTTATGGGCTGGAAAAACTCCAACTATGTCTTTTCTTAAATTTGGGGATGCGAAGTTTATGTAAAACGTTTACAATCTGACAAACTTGCACCTAAATCTGACAAATGTTACTTTGTGGGTTATCCAAAGAAACAAAGGGGTATTACTTCTACAATAAAACTGAGAACAAAGTGTTTGTGGCTCGAACGGTGTCTTTCTCGAAAGAGAACATTTTCTAGAAATTCAAGTGGGAGAAATATTCACCTCAAGGAAATTCGAGCTGAAAATGAGCCACAATATCAGGAGCCTCCACAAGCTGTTGTGGAAACTGATAAGACTACACAACCTGTTGTGGAATCTACCTCTGTGGCACCCGCCCCTCGTAGGTCTACTAGGAAAATTTCAGCACCTGAGAGATATGGATTTCTCATGTCTGATAATAAAGAAATATTGCTTTTAGAAAACAATGAGCCTACTACCTACAAAGCAGCTATGGCTAGTTCAGATTCCGACTTATGGTCAAAAGCCATGAAATCCGAAATGGATTCCATGTATGAAAATCAAGTTTGGAACTTGGTTGATTTGCCCGATGGGGTTAAACCTATTGGATGCAAATGGGTTTTCAAGTTGAAAACTGACATGGATGGAAATGTATATATCCATAAAGCTAGGCTGGTGGCACAAGGTTTCAAACAAATTCATGGTATAGACTATGATGAAACCTTTTCACCAGTAGCTATGCTGAAATCTATTCGGATACTTCTAGCAATTGCCTCATATTATGACTATGAAATATGGCAAATGGATGTTAAAACCGCTTTCCTAAATGGTTTTTTGGAAGAAGAAGTGTACATGACACAACCAGGGTTTTATTGATCCTAATGCACCTAAGAAGGTATGCAAGCTTCAAAAGTCCATTTATGGATTAAAGCAAGCATCAAGGATTGGAACCTCCGATTTGACGAGTCAATCAAAGGTTTTGGTTTTCTCAGAAATGAAGAGGAATCTTGTGTTTACAAGAAAGTTAGTGGGAGTAAGATTGTTTTCTTGGTCTTGTATGTAGATGACATACTTCTATTGGAAATGACATTTCCATGTTAGAGTCTGTAAAGATATGGCTTGGAAAGTGTTTCTCAATGAAAGATCTTGGTGAGGCTCAATACATACTAGGCATTAAGATCTATAGAGATAGATCTAAAAGAATGATTGGACTAAGTCAAGAAACTTATATTGATAAGGTTCTGACTAGGTTCAATATGAAAGGTTGTAAAAGAGGTTTTCTACCCATGTCTCATGGCATAAGTCTGAGCAAGACTCAGTGTCCTTCGACAACTGATGAGAAAGACCGCATGAGCAAGATCCCATATGCGTCAGCTATTGGATCCATCATGTATGCCATGATATGTACTAGACCAGATGTTTCCTATGCTTTGAGCATGACCAGTAGATACCAAGCAAATCCAGGTGATGACCATTGGACTGCTGTGAAGAATATTCTAAAGTACCTTAACAGGACTAAAGAAAAATTCTTAGTTTATGGAGGAGAGGATAGCAAGTATAAAAGGTTATACTGATGCTAGTTTCCAAACAGATAAGGATGATTTTCGATCGCAGTCGGGATTCATATTTTGTTTAAATGGAGGAGCGGTGAGTTGGAAAAGTTCCAAACAGAGCACCATAGCAGATTCTACAACTGAAGCTGAGTATTTGCTGCATCAGAAGCAGCAAAAGAAGCTGTCTGGATTAAGAAGTTCTTTTCTGAACTAGGAGTGGTTTCCGAGTATTGCTAGTGCTTTGGATGTTTATTGTGATAATACTGGAGCTATAGACAAGCAAAAGAACCAAGATCACACCAAAAATCCAAACATGTACTCAGGAGATTTCATCTGATTCGTGAAATAGTTGATCGAGGAGATGTTAGGATATGTAAAGTTCATACGGATAGCAATGTTGCAGATCCGCTTACTAAGCCACTTTCTCAGCAGAAACATGAGACTCATATTTCAGCTATGGGAATTAGGAACATTGGAGAATGATCTTTTTGTTTTTAATATTGAACATATTTCATTATTGTAATAAAAGGTTTATGTTTATTATTTCATAAATATATGTTTGTTTAAATTCGTTTAGTATGAAACAAATGTCCAAAGTAATCAATTGTTTTAAATAGGATGTTGAGTACGAGGACTCAACTATGGAACCCTATTAAGTGAACTAAAATAAATGATTACCTGGTCCCTAATCAGGTCATTAAGTAGGTATATTAATGACCTATAATGATTAGCTTATAGATTGATTGATGATCATGTTCCATGGATCATAGGGGCATTGGTTGTCTAATCAATTATATTAATGTGAATGGGTGAATACACATTGGATTTGACCCACATAGAGAAATCTTTAAGAGTTGAATGTCATAAGTTTCTCTTAACTATATAAACGAGTTGATTCCTCAGACTTGAGTTTACCACTGATTCCTTATACTGATGACTAGTACACTTTGGCATTGTCAAACGTCGTGCCGTAAAAGGAGACTATAAAGGCTATGGTCATATTGCTATGAGTCGTGTGAAGGATAGAGGGTAAATAAGAAAGAATTGTCCTCCTATTACATAGGAATGTTGTTTTGGGCCTCTCGGAGAGTTTAGACTGTAAAATGCATGGCCGTGCTCAAATGGATTGTGATTCAATCATTCGTTTGACAGTTGAACTTGGAGACTGAGAAATATTCTGGACTTCATAAGGATGACAAGTTTTCTTACCTTATGTTCAGATATAACAATAAGAGACAAAGGGATTATAAAGCACCACTTGCTCTAGGACAAGTGGGAGATTGTTGGAGTATGTCCTATGATCAAGTGCATAACTCAAAAGTTATAAATTATTAATTATATCCCATATAGTTTGGGTAGTCATGATGCTTTGCTAGGAGCCAATCTTGACTTGTAATATTAATAAATGATTAATTAATATTTACTACTAAACTATATTGGACCTACAGGGTCACACATAAACTACATTGTTGATAAGTTAGTCTTTTTAAGATTAATATTATACAATAATACCAATATGTTCTTTTGTCCATAATAAGTTATGGGTAATATCTTGCTATATCTTGGATCAAAATCAATTATAGGATAATTGATTGATATCAATATTACTTGATTGAGAAAGTCAATCAATTAATGGATTGATATCCTCTTAATTGAAAGGAAATCAAATCCTTCCTTTTATGAGCATACAAAGCAAATTAAATAGAGGTGAATTGTTTTGACCACAATTACACACATATACAAAGTTGCCGTGAGTTTTGTATGTGAGTTTTGTATGTGAGCAAAAGGTTTCTCACAAGATAGAAAAGTTCATATAAAACATAAGGGTTTGTTTTTGGGATCTAGTAAACCTAGGTATAATCAACTTGTGGTGGTGGACCTTTGTAGAGGAACTTCAATTGACGTTCTTAAACATCAACGAGGCATGCTTCAAAGGTATAATAACTTAACTCCCTCCAGTAGATTCATTATAGTATTTTAAGGTGTTCTTGGGAATAGGTTTTGTACAAATTGTTTGTATTTCCGCATCGTAAATCCTATTACCATGTTGCCACATTTACCACTCCAACCACCAGGTCACCAACCATTACCACCCCGATCTCCTTGTCACGCTGAAGTGTAGGTAGTTCACCCACCTCACAACTCCCTTCATCAGTTTGTAATGCTAAAAAAGTGTTATGTGTTGCCATCATTGGAGCAGATGTCTCTTGGTTTGTCTTCTTCCCATTTACAGGGAGAAAAACCTCCCCGTCTGGTTGTTGTTTTTGGACACATTTTACAGTCCCCACTATCGTGTCCATACCCTGCACATTTAGAGCACAAAATAGGCCTCCATACATACTCTATTTTTTGCTCTATGGTTATCCCATGTTCATTACCATATTTCACTACCTCAAGGAGAGTCTGCTTAAGACCCACCTCAACCATAACTCTTGAAAAACTAAGCTTATCCTTAGCCTTAGTTGCTTGATCCATTTTCACAACTTTTTCCACTAAACCTGCAATTTTGAATAAACTCCTCTCTCCCCAATACTTAATAGGGAGGTTTAGCAGTTTGATCCAAATAGGCACATTCTTCACTTCTTCTTTATCTAAGGACATATCAGGATCCCATAGTTTTATAATCAATGGCTTCTGATCAAAAAATTGGAATCTCCCGAGCTACTTTCACACAACCATCCATATTCGCAAATCGCATAATAAACATGACATTCCCAAATAATGTTATCTTATCAATCACCAGTGATCCCCAAATACGATGAAAGAAACCCTCCATTACAGATGATCATGGGTTAGCTTCAACAACATAATAGACTATTGTAGAGGACCAAAACTCAATCTCATCCTATATATCTTCAGACTCAATTTACCTGAATTCCACCATTATCAACCCTTGTTGCTTCATCTTCCATACGATATACCCAAGACACCTCCCCTGTGCGTTCAAACCCTGTGACCCACTTCGAATCACATCTAGCCATTCAGACAGGAATGCTTTCTCCATAGATTTTTGAATTTGGTCTTCAAGATTTGCCGGCAGAATCACCGTCGTCACCTCATTAATCAACTCATCGTCATCAACATTCTTCTCCTGAATTGGGCTCGAAATTTCTAACTCAGCCACTCCAGTCAATTCGTCAACTGACCTCGTCTTCTTAATCGGAGATGACAAAGGTCCTGTTTCTTATTTATTCCCTTTTTTAGCACTCTTTTTAGCTTCACACCCGCTTGCCATGGCGATGACGTAGGACAAAGCTTGATCGCCTTATCGCACGTTGAAGGAGGAGAGGAAACTTTTTTATCAAGAACAATAAAATGTTATTAACAATAGGTAATTTACCATAGAGGTACCTCTTTAATTAACTAGAGTAAGAGATAAGTAATTCCTTAATAAAATAAACGCAACTATATGAGTCAATTTAGGTAATTACTGATGGTTTTATTAACATAACAAAAGGACAATATTGTCAACTGCATTTGCTTTTTTTTTTTTTACCAAAAGTGTAGTGGTCCTAATGGATGAAACCATTGTTGTTATTAAGATCCTGATCCAGATGTTATGGTCCTACTATTCTACGATCCGGAAGAGCCTCACCGATCCCAATCCTACGTAGGATCTTAATTTTGTAGAATCTTTCGATCCTACCAACCAAAAAAATCACATGGTAGGGTCTTAATACGATGCTACGATCCGATCCTATCGTAAGTGAATCATAAAGTAATTTCACTTTTATATTTCTCATATTAGATTTTGGTTATATGTTACTTCACTTTTAACATGTGGAAATTTTTAACATGAGGTTCTCACTATACAATGATGTTGAAAAATCTCATTTTAAAGCAACACAAAATCAATAATGTTAACACCGGCCATCCGGTCAGATCTCCCAAGTGGTCCATGGATAACAGACCACCCATTACAATGCATATAGCCATATAGGTGTCTAAATTCAACGGGTTGACCCTACCATGTTAGGCAGATAAAACGGGCAAGTGGTCCATGTATATTTTTCTATACTTATTATAGTCCTGATATGTTCCAAAGTTTTCGGAATTAATTATTGCAATTGGTATATTCCAGCAAAGTAATGTTTATATTAATCTTATAAACTAATGGCAATGGGATCAGCACTTCGAATTAGTTGGTATTTCCCCCAATTAAAAAAATATACAGTAACTTATCTTATTTTATTACATTATTTAAACAATTAAACATAGTGTGAATATCAGAGAACATTGCCCTAATTTCTTTTGTGTATCACTTCATGAAAATACAAATTACTGATTCAGAAACTTTGACTTAAACACGTCGGTCAAATTTATTACTTCATTCGTTTTATAATACTCGCTACACTTTTTATTGTATATATGAAGTTTCACATTACTTGCTACACTTCCTTTTTGGACAATAAACTCTTTATATCTCTCCCCTCTCACATGGGTCCCTTATCTTTTTACTTTCTACCTCGCTTCTCTAAAAATTACCTAGGATTCCGTGAATTGAGAAGTATAGCGAGTAATAGAAGTGGAAGAAGTACTCATATATATCGTCAAGGAATGACTTATTATATTTTTAATAATTGATTTTTATCATACTATATTTCCAATCTAAACAATATTGCATGATTTATACAATTTGAATAAGACCGTAGCGTGTAATTACCAGAAGATGAGCTTCTAGGCAATAGAATCAACATTAGGTCTAGTTTCTTCGGCTTTGAGAATGATGTATGCCAAACTTGTATGTTGAGCAAATCCTAGCTAAAAAGAACTAGCAACTAGCAAGGTAACCTAAATTTGACTCAAAAAGATGATTATTCGTTTATTCTTTTTGGTGTTGAGAAAAAATCAATGGCCATTGAGTATTGACACACACAAGGCTACTCAAGGAAACGAAAGCCATTGACATGGCTCATGGTGTCAACATTAAATGGGAAAAAAGTATAACAATAATGCATGTATACCAATCTCCAGTTTATTAGCTTCCCACTTTCGGTTTTCAGTGGCCCTCTAAATGCCATACCCACATGAAATGGGAGGACCTACCAATTCTGTTTTATTGCAAGCTAGAATGTACTAGAAGAATAATGCATCGTGTTATGTCTCTAATTTGCATGAATAGATAATAAAGATCATTTTGCAATATAACACTTATATATTATGATAATATATAATTGAGAATACATGTCATTTTCTTTTGTTATTGATCAGATCACCATCATTCTTGTTAGTCTCAACAATTATTTTCCACCAACCAAATGTATCATGATCCACTATGATTCTGCAATAGGGCATTGCCGTACTCCCTACGTAGATTAGTGGCCAACCCAAGAATCAATATAAGTGGGTTTAATATATATATGTTAAGTTTAATTTGTTTTGGACAATTAGTCAAATTTCATCAGAAAAATCTGAATAATCTCAAATTTTTATAAGGAAAATTTTTCATTTTTTTATTCTTTAAATGGGGTCAAAGGACCCCAGTTGTTTCAATGTGGCTCCACCAGTGCGTAGAAATGACTGAACTATAATTTTATGAGATAACTTTTTATAATAGGATCAGAAGACTAGTAAAAAAATAAATGCCTAGTTTATAGATTATGGCTTGTATTACATATCTGGACATACAATGAGTATGGTATATTAAAAACTATATTTTTTTACTCGTTACTTATTTGAAATTCTCCAAATAAGCAAAATATATACATAAGGGAGAACTCCAAATGAGCAAATATGTAAATGAGGAAAAATTAGTCTTATGTAAGCCATTAACCATACAAATGGACATTCTTTTTTGATAGGTAAGATGAAGGACGATCCTACTGAACTGGCACCTCGCTCAGGTTTAACCAATCCGATTTGCAGGTAAGACTTCTTGGAGGGAGGGGGGATGGTAAGGGGAAGCCACACCCCGAAAGAGCTCCTAGCGGGGTTTAATCTCATGACCTTGAAGTTGTGAGGCCAAACCGTTAATACTAGACCAAGCCTTGCTTGGTCATACACATAGACATGGTATACTAGGTTTTATGATGAATATTAGTATAATGTGTAATATGCTTAACAATAATAATATTGGAGAAATCGGTGATAATAATCTTTGTTGGTTTGTTACACAAGTTGTAGAAATGAATATCTCTATTATATAAGTCAATGGGTGAGCAACGGCATCCTCCTGTAAGATTACTTTTATACCTTTCACTTATCCAAAAATATTAATTACAAAATATCCAATTCCTTCTTGATCTATATTTATGTGTAATAACTAATGAGGAAATTTAAGATTGCTAGCTCATAATAAGATGTAATGTACACATAAAATATTTTCCAAAAAAAGAATGCTTAAAAAGAGATATTGAAAATAAAACTAATCTAACTAAAGCAATTCCAAACAATTGAAAAGTAAGAACTTACAAAGTTTCTTTCTAACTAAACTTCCAATTGCAATCACAATTTCAAAGAATATAGATTAACATAAACATACCAAAAAAAAAAAGGGGGGACAATCTCGCCTTTTTATTTTTTGCCTTTTATAATTGTCTTATGTGTTGATTAAGATAATTTATCATTTTATTTATTTAAAGGTTCATAATGGTCGTTTGTGTTAGTTGAGATAATCCATTTCATCATTATTTAATAATATGTTCGTAATTCAAATATATCAAAGAGATAGGCTTATACCACCCAATTTCTTAATGTAATGTTACGCAATGAATTACACATATATTAAAGATATTAGCATATATCATCCAAGAATATCAACTTATAGTACATTCTGTTACACGTTCATTTATCACATTGAAAAAATGTTGTGAATGATCAAATTAAGGGCCTGTTCTCTTCGACATAAAACAGCTGAACTGAACTGAATTGATTTGAACTGAATTGAACTGAATTGAATTGAATTGAATTGAACTAAACTGAACTGAAATGAATAGTGATATGTGAGAGTAAACGTATTGCCAAGAGCTGAACTGAACTGAACTGATCTGAACTGAACTGATCTGAACTGAACTGATCTGATCTGACCTGAACTGAACTGAACTGATCTGAACTGATCTGAATTGAACTGAACTGAACTGAACTGAAAATAAGCTGGGGAGAACAGGCCCTAATTAAACTACAATAAAATAGTATACGTGCATTTAGTGCTTTTAATGTCAATATTAATGTTAATATATCTTCGTACACATCGCGTGCATATGAGACTAGTATTGCATAATGTTAAGAGATTGCATTAGATTTTCCATTCACTATCACCCAATTCTTCGTGATCCCAATTTGACCCGTTTTCTTCTAGGTTCCTTTAAAATTGAAAGGGAACTTTTTAATACAAATCTCATTTGAGAAGGATTAGTTTGTTTATTTTTTTTTTAAAAGAATGTGTCTTAGGTGTAATATGTTACAATATAACTTATCTATACAAATATATATTAAAAGGCGTACATGATAATGTATACACGTCATGTGACACCTTTGTTACTCCACTAGAATTGTCCAATGTGTACATAAGGCGTGTTAATTAACGAAGGTAAAATTAACTTGCAACAAGATTTGAACCACTGACCTCTTGCTATAATACATGACATAATTACCATCTCAACCAACTTTAAATTATGTTTTAAGTGTCCACATTATTATATCTATATCTTTTAAATGTTGAGTTTTCCTTAATATATTTTAGTGGGAATGGAAAAAATATATATCAAGTTTGGAAACACGATACCAACCCGGAGCAACGCCCGGGCCTAAATACTAGTTATGTAACTAAATCTCGTACATACATAATGATGTAGACTCCAACAAAAATAATATGGACTAAACAAAAGTGACATGAAGTTGATGTCATTTATTTCATGCCATTTGAGTATTTTTCATAGAAAAGACAGTGATTTATAAATTGTTAAATCCAAGATTTTCTTTTTTTAAAATTGAGACAAGTGTAGTTTAGAGTTTATTGATTTGTGGTTACTGGACTTACTGCACTATGTTCTTCTTGTATATTACACATGTATCGTTAGTGTGTAGTTTCCACATCTAGTAGCGATACTCCCTCCCATAAGTAGTGATGGCAACCCAGTCCGAATCCAACCCTAATCCGCTCCAATCTGAAGGAAAAAATCTGAGTCGACTCCGATAAAAAAGTAATCCGATTCCGATTTTGCCGTTTAAATAATCCGACTCCGAGTCGGAGGAGGGTCGGAGTCGGATCTCATAAAATAATCCGACATCCGAATCCGCCTTTGAGTCAATCAATCTTTTTTTCTTATTTATATTAATGTATTATTTATGTATAATCTGACTTCGACTTTCAGCCAATTGTATTATAGAGAATTTTCCCATTGAAGAAATGATTGTTAAAAATATTAGTAATATTTAGATTATTTGTACTATATAAGATTTTCAATTGATGATTAGAATAAATTGTAATGATTAAATTATTGTATTAAAAAAAATTGGTTGAAAAATATGTCGGATCGGGTTCAGATATTAAGTCGGATCGGGTTAAGATTTTAAGTCGGGTTAGGTTCGGATTTTCAGAGTCGAATGTCGAAGTCGGAGTAGTCGGATTATGTATAATCTGGTCCAAGTCTGACCCATTATTGCCATTCCTACCAATAAGCCCAAAAATAGTTCTTATTGTTTTGTGCATGTTTTTAATACGTATCTTTGATCATCAATATCTTCACTTATGCATGAATAAAATTGATATTGATATTAAGAATCTAAACCTTGCTAATCTAACAAGATCACACATGATGAGTATGTTTTTCTTTTAGATATATTAATGAAAATATGTAGTCAAAGGTTTTCACCATGAAAAAATGAAACAAGTATATTTTGGGATGGATGAAGCATATAGATGAGGGGATATTGATATTACTAATAATTGGCATCCAATAAGTAAAGATAAATCAATACCAAGGACCATTGGTTCTAATGGTATCTCACACATGGGAGAACAAGGTTCAAATCTTGGTGAAAAAGCATAATTTCAATGTTGTTGTGGGGGTTGGGAGGTTGGGGTGCTTGTTGGGACTCTGGGTAAGGGTCTTGTGCAAGGACAACCTAAAGGTAAATTCTTCTTACCATGGGTTCCTGAAAGGGGGCCCAAAACAAAATTAAGTAAAGATAAATCGATATATTCATACTTGATGTGTATTAGTCAAGATAAGTGGTACTATCAAGTAGAGGTGATCAACATGGACCCCTGCCCACCCCGAAAATGAGCGGATTTTGGGCACACCTTTTCGGCCCGTGGTTTCGACATGACCCGATTTTTCAGGAAAACACGAGTCACGGGCAACTTAAATATGCAAAGCAAGTCTAATTTTTTCCATGATCCAGAAAGCCCGCTTGGCCCAGCCCAGATTTGTGGGTTATGGCGTGGGTATGTCGGCCCGCGACTTGGCCCGAAATGGACTGCTTTTTTTGGGTCAAGGTCGGCCCGTCCCATGATCACCTTTACTATCAAGAGTCAAGACAATAATATACCAAGGACACTTGGGTTTAGTGGTAACTGGTATGTATGGCTTCCTATCTCCTACATGTGAGACTAAAGTTCATATTTTAGTGGAAGCAAAATCAATTTTTTGAGGGGAAAAAGGGTTGGGTTTGTTGGGCCTCTAGGAGTTGGGGACTTGTTAGACCTTTATGTGAATTATCTTGTGTGAGGACTGTATAAAGAAAAAAAATTCTTAATAAGAGGTTCTTAGAAAGGAGGCCAAAAAAAAAAAAAAATAAGACAACAATATAATATAACACGAATCAAATTAAAATCTTCAATGCGACAATTTGCATACAAATTTTATGCTAATCGATCTATGTCATTGTTATCATTCTTACTGCTGGTCACTCACTTTATAATTTAAATATAAAAGCAAAGTTTATCAACCAATAAATTAAAATGACACATTAATTGTATACACTAATTAATGAGGGTTGGGGCTTGTTGGATTTATTTGAGTGAATCTATGCGAGGCAGCCAAAAGAAAAATTCTTCTTATTAAGAAGTTTTCTAACAAAGTCCAAAAAAAACGCAAGACAATAATACAATAGAACACGAATCAAATTAATATCTTCAATGTGATAATTTGCATACAAAATTTATGCTAATCTTATGTGATTGTTATCATTCTTACGATAGGTCACCCACTTTACGATTTAAATATAGAAGCAAAGTTTATCAACCAATAAATTAAACAATTGGCCTTGTAAAAAATCGCCTAGATTTAACTAATTTTAATTTAAAACTAGGCACGGCCCAAACTATGTATTAAGAGGAGAACATGCCACCTTTTAAATATAGTGACTAGTTTAATTCATTTAGTGACTAGTTTAATCCGTTTGGTAAAACTGCCGAGTTATTTTTTTTTAAGTTATATGTTGTAGTTTGATATGCAAGAAAAAAGGAAGGAGAAGAGAAAGGATGACTAGGATAGTATTGGGTTAGAGTGAAATGGAATGAGCTTTTAGAAAAATTCAATCTTAAATTCGTCCAATTTTATGTTCAAATTACACCGTCTATTCTAATAATTTATAATTTAAAATGACACATTAATTGTATACACTAATTATGAGAGAAAAGATTTGATTTCACAATCCGTCTTGTGTGGACCCAGTTCACATTAAAAATAGTGTGGATCAGGCCTAGGCATGTGCCTCACTACAAACTAGTCACTACCGCTTTCCAAAATCCGCGCGATTTTCTCTCTCTTCAATAAGATTCTCTCTCCCTAAAATTTTAACAAAAACAGTTGTTCAGAACAAAAATACACTATATCATTTTAAAATACACTAGATCATGTCAAAATACACTATCATGTCAAACACTATAACGATCGATTATGATAATTTTGTGTAATATACAAATAAACTACACTATAACATTTCAAAATACACTATATTATGTCAAAACACTATATCATGCAACACTATCATGTCAAAAAATACAGCAAAATACTATCATGTCAAAATACAATATCATTTCAAAATATACTATATCATGTCAATATACACTATAACATGCAACATTATCATGCCAAAAAAGCTCAGCAAAATACTATGATTTTAAAATACACTATATCATTTAAAATACACTGTCAGGAGAGTGAAGTTATCAGAGGAGAGAGAAGTTATCAGGAGAGAGAAAAGAGCGAAAGACTGAACGCGGCAAAAACGGAAAGTTGTAATCATTAAAACTCACGTGAGTTGGATAAAATATACACTAAGTTAGTGTATCGCGTCTATTCTAATAATTTGTAATTTAAAATGATACATTAATTGTATACACTAATTATGAGAGAAAAGATTTGATTTCATAGATGACTGATCACACCAGATTTACACCAAGTATAAGTTATCTCTTCGTGTTTCACAAAACTACAAAGAAAGAGATTAAAAAAAAAGTCGACTCCACCCCAACGGTTCGCATTACCAACACTGTCATATAAATCACTAGATAATGGAGAAAAACTGTAGTATAAATTCAGATTTAGCAGTCAACTTTGTTGGAGAAAATATACTTATAAAGCTAGTAAACCAATAAGTTTTCAAAGCAACCCTGATTATTTCATTAACGGTCCATTTGATAATTAATTATAAATGATGGTAATAAGAATAAATTTGTGCGTAAATTTGTGAAAAATATCATTGTCCATTCTCATAGTAGTGCTAATTTATCCTAAAGTGTCCACTTTGGCACTTTCCTTCTTGAATTTTCATTCTCATCCAATACCACCTTGCAGGTCGCAATGAGCGGTAATGAAATTTTATTCCCCTTAGAGACAAAAACACAAGTTTAGAAATGAGATTGCTTACTCATAGCGAAAAAATATTCCCCCATAAAAATTTTAAAAATGCTTCCCTAATAAAATTACGCTTTTAATTCATTCTTACTATCACAATTCATTAACTACTACCAAATGAACATATAGATTAAAAACACCAATTATATAGGCTACAACTTGCATAACTTCTTTCTAAAATAAAGGAACACAACGTAGTTATGGGTGAACATGATCCCACTACTTTGTAAGAGAATAATAAGCAACTGCTTACAAATTGACTAATTTCACTAAACCATTACATATTTTTTTGAAGTATTTTTTAACAAACTTACCCATGGAAAGTGTAACATTAAGCAGCCCGATATGTAAATATAATAATCTCTATTAAGATATACTTCTACTATATGGTACAAAAACAAATCTAGTCCAGTGTCAAAATAAAAGAAAATGTAGTCCTTTTTCACATGTGTGGCTGTCGTCGTAGTCGATCCCTACCCTACCACCTACGAAGAACCTAGCTAGAGCGAGAAAGAGAGTTTATTAATTGAAGTATTAATAAAGTTCTACTTTAGTGTTAACGTATCAGGAAGCCCTATATATTATGCGCAAACAACTTAATTTTGGTTACAAATGAGCATGCAGACTTGTGCATCATGGAACATATACGATATACCACTTTTCTCTTCCAAAGTAGTAGTGGAAGTGGCATGCAAAAGAATGAGGGGTCGAACATCGTTGTTTTATTGTTTTACATGAATAATCCTAGGTTTTTCGGTGGAAAATGTGTCAAGAGCTTATTAGTTCTCGAGTTCTTAGAACAACTATCCACCACTTTATCCTTGTTAAATAATTATCCTATTTAACCATTAGTATATTTAATTAAATAACTTATAAAATATATTAAGTTAAAAAGGAAGTTGGACAGATTAAAATGATTTTCCTGCCTTCTTTTTCTCTCGACGCACGATAAGAACACCCATTTTTTATCGTTTGCCATGACAAGGAAATTGGGTGACAAATCTCGAAGCTCTGATAATGGAAAAGGTTAGGAAAGCCTCGTGGTCCATCCTCGTATTCACAGGCACTGAAATCTCGATCAATGGATGAATTATTGGGAGTTGATGCAATTGATTTTGGATTAGGAATTGGAGATGTTTTGACGTCGAAGACCTCACTTCAGAGCCTTCAACAACAAAGTGAAATTCGTCATACTTTCAATGAATGGTTGCAATCTTTGCACTCGAAACCTCCAGGGAGGAATGTGGATATTGAATCAGGTACGATCATTGTTCCTATTTCACAGCAATTTGATTCTGTTACAGATGATAATGAGATTGAAATTGAGGATATAGATGGAAATGTTAATGAACATGTAGATGAAACTTTGCTTGAAAATAGCAATGATGTTGCAAACATTTCTAAGAATGAATGTGAACCAGTGCATATTGAAATGGATGATATAGATGACGAGATTAATTACTAGAATTCATCGTTTGTATGTTATGTAATCGGAGCAAATCCTCCGATTTAGGTGATGGAAGGATTTGTTAGGAGAATATGGAGGAATTTTAAGGTAGATAAGATTGCAGTGGTGAAGAAGGGATTATTTCTAGTGCGATTTCATGCTATGGACTCTCGTGATTTAGTGCTGCAGGGGCACTATTTTTTCGATAATAAACCTGTGATAATGAAGCCATGGCATCATGATATGGATTTTGAGAAGGAAGATGTTCAAATGTTACCAATCTGGGTTCGATTGAAGCTTGGGTTGAAATATCGGGGAGAGAAAACGTTACATAAGATTGTGAATCAGATTGGAGAACTGATTAAAAGGGATGAAGCCACTAGAAACAAAGAAAAGTTACAGTATGCTAGAATTTTAGTGGAGGTAAAATTGAATCAATCCTTTCCTGATTTAATTTCTTTTATTAATGAGTATGGAAGAGTTACAGGGGTACCAGTTAAGTATGAATGGAAACCAAGTGTATGTTCAAATTGCTAGGGGATTGGGCATGATACTCATAATTGCAGAGTTAAGAAGATCAGGAAAGTATTGGTACCTAAACAAGTTCAGTTCAGTCTGTGGTGCTACAGGAAACACATGGGAATTTAGTACAAGTAAAAGACAAGGAAGTGGAAGTAGATCAAGAGGGATTTCAGAAAGCTCTTACACCAATTCGAGTAAGAGTGTCAGCAGTAATGCAAACAGATACTACAAATACATTTCAGGCCCTGCACATGGAAAGTGATGTTATAGGAGATAAGGATAGGAATGGTTCAAACCAACAGGAAATAGGATGGGGGGATCCCTTCTAATCCTAATGGATAAGATTACATGTTGGAATGTGAGGAGGATCAACCTTGCTAGGAAGTAGAATGATGTTAAAGCCTATACTAACAATCACTCTATTGGTCTAGTGAGCCTTCTTGAAACTAAGGTCAAATCCCAGAATCTTGGTATGTTGTATCAAAGATTGTTTCCAAGATGGTGTTTTACTTCCAATTCAAGTGTGCATAATGGTGGCAGGATATTGCTAGCTTGGAAAGCTACCAGTTTCAATGTGAATATAGTAAGAATCTCCAGTCAATTAATCCATTGTTTTGTTCAACCTGTGAGTGGAAATAGTTAATTTTATTGCACTTCTGTACATGCCTATAATGATAGAAGTGGGAGATTGGAGTTATGGCAGGATTTGAGGAGACTCAATACACATGAACCTTGGTTATCGAGTGGGGACTTGAACCGTGTAATGAATACAGATGAAAGAATAGGCACCATATTCTGGTGTAATTGTTCTTTATATTATGATTTTTGAATGGGAAATCTTATTCGATAAGTTTTGAGTTAGAGTACATTTTTGGTGTTATTATTCTTTCTAGGAGAAATTGAAAAGAATAGTCTCAATTATGAACCCCCCTCCTTTGCCACCCTCACAACCTGCCCCTCTCCCATGCCACCCCAAAACAACCATTTCCCCTACTCATCCCCTACCACTATACCACCCGTCTCCTGCCACTCTAAAACCCTCTCGTTCCACCCCTAAATACCCCTAACCCCCTCCTCTGCCACCCTTCACTTTTTTGTTCTACTCTTCATTGATCATCGCAAAACATAATCAAAATCAATAAAAAAAGAGAATCTAAAAACATAGAAATAAAAGTTAATGATCTCGATTATCATTGACGAAACTGGAAGCAATAAAGGAGAAACTTCGATTACGATGGAAGGTTTTGGAAGTGACAAGTGAAGGATTACAATGGAGTTTATAGAGAGAAAATTAAAAGAATAGGAAGATGAATATATAGAGAAGCCATATTTGAGTAAGAGAGAATTAGACATGGATGCCATTAATCTTTAAACTGTACTGAACGAATATAGCAAATGAAATCAAATCAAATTTGGAAAAAAATGGAGGAAAGAGAAAGAGAAGGGTTGGTGACATTGAAAGTAAAGTGAAGAACACTGATGAATAATAGTTGTTGTGTTGAATAAAAAAAGAGGAAAATTAAATTAAATTAATTGTGAAATTCGGCTCTCATTGAGAGCCAAATTTCACGTTTTTGTGTTTCCTTTGGTCTTGTTGTTCAATTTGTTGTTGTTCGAAGAGAATTTCTCGAGAATCTTGTTGTTACCGGTTTTTTTTGTTTTATCTTTCTTTGTCTTTCTAGTTTGCTGGGTTTGTAATATTTTAATGAGAAAAATTGGTTTGCAGGAGCAGGGGGTGAAAGGGGAGAGGGAGGGAATGGGAGTGGCAGGGGAGGAAGGAGGAAGGTAAGAGACATATAGATCAGTTAATTGTAAAAATTTGAAAAGAAAAAGGAAAATGAGGGGTTTGCTGCTCAATTCACTTAACGGTTGTTGGTGCAGAAGACATCTTCATTTAAGATAAATAGAAGAATTTTTTTGGGGAAATTAATTATCTAATATTTTTTGAAGAACTACATTAATACAAGTTTTAAGGGCCTGTTTGGCACAATCTTTGAGACTTTTAGTGTTTTGACTCAGTATGTCTTCTGTTTCTTAAGTGATCAAAAAGTGTGAAAAGATGACTCTTGTGCTTATGAATGACGAGTTATGAAATGTTTGATATGATACATGTTCATGTATACTGAATATGTCAAAGTATAGCTTTTAATTCTGAAATATTCTAAAAGTGTGAATGACTCTTAAACGATATGAAGTACGAACAATCTGCTATGCTTCTGAAAGACACTTAAAAGGAAACAGAACATTATTTATGAAAACATGTTCTATGAAATCCTCATGCTATGAAGAGTATGTAATGTCTATTGCTAACACTCATAATCCCTTCCTGAATATGTTTTCTGAATCATTCGTATTACATTATGATTATATGGATTGTGGGAATTGAAACGTCTTTATGAATATGATGATTATCGATGTTTGGACAAATTTCATGAAATAACGATGATGTTACGAAAGCATGATTATGATTACGTTATGAGTATGATTACGAGTATGTATAATTATGATTATGTTTCATGATTATGGTTAGGATTATGTAATATAATTATGATATGTCAAAGAAACGAAACATGATAAAGTTAAGTGGAAAAAACGGTTCTTGGCAGTATTAAGTTATGTCGGGTCGTGCACATACCTTCTGACGGGTTAGCCACCTTCTGTCTATGGGGCATATGTCATTGGGCGGTTATGTGTTATGTTTTGGGCAGCCATACCGCTTTGGGTGGTGTGGAGGAGAAGGTCCTCTGATGGTAGCCTTTTGTTTACGAAAATAAAATTGGAGAGACATCCTTTGCATCATACTTAATTGCCAAGTTACCGATATGATTAAGTAAGATGAAAAGATAATGATGAAGTTTATGATATGTTGATGAAATGATCTGATATGTTTATAAGACGGTTTAATGTATACATCAATATGAATGTTATTATGTTGTTATGATGTGGTTATGAACAATGTGACCATGTTGATTACGTGAGAGTCGTAGACACCAAAGCATGTGTTAAAAATATTTTATGGGTTAGTACTCAGCATTGTGTTGATGTGTCTGTTAATATTTATTTTTTGTCACTACTGTAGCCTATCACTTGGTGGATGACAATATTACAATGGTTTCGGGTTAAACATCTGGAGCATCTTTCCCAAGATAGAAGCAGTTGCATGCTAAGAGTTCAGTTATGATCGTTTTACATTTCTTTTGAGGCGACATCCCACATTATAGTAATTAGTCTTAATAATTTAAGTTTTATTTTTGTTTTCTAGATGAGCGACAATGCTCGTGATTCTCTTTAGATGCTGCTCCGCGAAAGCGTTGAGTTCTAGATATGGAAATATATTTAATTGTAACAGGTTTTCTAAATATTTTCCTATTTTGGGTTATCCAATTTACAAATGAAACTTTGCCGAAATTTTTAGAAAATATTATTTAGTTATTAAGCGTTTCTTTAAAGAGTGAATAATCAGAGTAATTTCACCGTATTTTAATATTAAATGTCGCCTTGTATTTTTTCTTAGTGGGAGAGTACGACGGTAAGACGCTGACTAAACTAGATGTTCCGCTGCTAATCTTGATTGATTAACTTTATAAGGATGCATAAGAGTCGGGGTGTTACAATAGAGTTAGGGTTTAAGGTCATGAGTTGGGTGGTGGGATTTCGATTGGTGATTTTTGGGTGGTAATACTAGTGGATTTGGTGGTGGTTGTTGGAGGGAGGGGGTGAGGATTTAAAAAGAAAATAAGAAGTAAAAAAATTAAATTATAACGTAAAATAAAACAAAAAACTTGTTCAGATTGTAAGTATATGTATTTTGACTCATTAGAAAAGAATAGCTCTACAAGCTTAAGTCCATCAAGAATAATCAAAAGGTAGACTTAAAATGGCAAGACCATCAAAAATTGACTTATTCAATATAATATTTCCTTTTTTTTACATTTAAACATTATTTTTCATTTAAAAAAAAAGAAAATTGCAAAGGTTTCCTCGGGCATAACCGAGATTGGCTCTCGAGATTGAAGGCACTAGTCCACCTGTCCGGACCGGAATTTTCGGGTTAGGACTAGACCGAAAACCCAGAATCATGAATTTTTGGTGGACCGAGGACTAGATCAGAACGGTATCTTCGTCCAATCTAATCCAGTCCAAATTTCGATCCGACCCTAGTATTTGCATAACCCTACCTGTAAGTATGCATTCTCATATGAAATCACTTATATATATATATATGGGTTGGGATCTAGTGAGAATGCCCCTTTATGTGAGAACACTTTAAAATTTAGAACACAAACATATTTTTTTTTAGAACATGAGAGTATAATCAATATATATACATATATACATGTTATGAAATATCAAACTTATGTTCTAAATTTATTCAAACATGTTCTGAATTATTTCAATGATGCTATGAAATATTGCAAGTGTGTTCCAAATTTATTCAAACATGTTATTTATTATTTCAAACATGTTCCAAATTATTTTAATTGTGTTCTAAAACTTTTCAAACATGTTCTGAATTACTTCAAACATGTTTCAATTCATTTTAATTATGTTCTGAAATATTTCGAGTGAGAACATATATCATATTTGAGAATAAAGGTAGGTCTGAACATGATGTACATTGTTTTAGAACATGATGTACATCGTTTTAGAACATGATGTACAACATTTTAGAGCATAATGTACATCATTTTAGAACATGATCATCTACGTCGTTTTAGAACATGATGTATCCGTTTTAGAACATGTTACTTAGTATTTTACAACATGATATACATTAATTTATAACATGATATACATTTTGCATGCGTTGATCATGTATGGTGATAACGTGACTATAATCGAAATAATATAATGTGAAATACCAAAATTTCAATCAATACCACTATAATATCTTTTTGTTTCTCTGGTTGATGAAGTAGGAAGGTTTCCTACTTTCGTTCATTCATTTAAGTTGGTAAAAAGGATAAATCATATAGTAAGAAAACAAAAATCAAACAACAATTTGCACTTAAGATGAATGCTGCCATTGAAATCAAACAAAAATCTGCATTGAAATCAAAAAAAAAAATTGAACAAAAATCTGCAAGTCAAGAATATCAAATTAAAAATTTCGAATAAAACATGTTGAATTTTGGAAAGAATAGTGTGGAATCCGCAAAAAATCGAACTAAAACTTTGAAAAATTACTCCATGAATGATGCCATATAGGAGAGAGAAAGCTGTGCAAAACCTAGAGAGAGAAAAAAAAAATGACGCCATAGATGTGAAAGTTTGTGGGGAAGAAGGAAGAAGAGGAGTAAGGATAAACCTAATACAAAAATGACATTACTCATAAGTATATTTAGAATAGTTAGATTAGATTAGATCTAAAAGTTGAGATTTGTTCTCACATAAAAAAGTGTTCTCACATAGAGGAGGTGTTCTCACAAGAGCCCTCATATATATATATATATATATATATATATATATATATATATATATATCTATATATATCTATATATATCTATATATATATAATAGTTTTATTGTCTAAAACAAAATCTATAAATCTCAAATATTTAAAAAATGAAAAATAAAGAAAACATGTTAAAACTAGGGGTGATAAAGAGTCAAGCCTATTCGTGAACAGTTCGAACTCGACTCAATTAACATTTGGCAAAGATCGACTGGAACAAAGTTCGACTCGTTAAGATTCAAGCTATACTCGAACTCGAATAAACTTAAATGAACATAAGTCGAGCAGACCATAGTTTTGGCTCTGATTGACTGATAAGTAACCCTAAGTAGAACTTAATAGGCTATAAATTCGTCCGTTATTTTAACTTGAACATTACTTTGACCATACATGAGATCCAAATCGCTTAAAAGTACTAGAATATTTAATTATTAACAACCGCCACTATTTTTAAAAAATTACAAAAAGATCAAGACCCCGATCCCTACCTAGCATATCATGTAAGTGCAATACTTAGTTATACAATCACACCTTTCTCACATAATTATATAATCCAAACATAAACAAATTGATATAGTTTTTCAAGTTGAGGAGTAAACAAATTATGTACTCCTATGTACTTGCCAAGCTGAAACAAAATTAAAGAGACAAGTACTAAATTAGATTACATTGCTATCACGAAAAAGTTAATCGAATTACAAAGTTCGTGCACTAGAATTTGTAAAATGTTCATAGATACGCATATATCTCCTCCTTTTGTCTGCTTCTTTAGTGGAACTTTTAATCAATTATTAGTGGGAGAATATAGGCTAAATCACGACATTAATAGCAACTTCCAGCCAACCCAATGTTAATAATATCTTTCCACAAGTCGAGATAAAAGGCAAAAGCAATAAGCAACTTAGTTTACTCTCCTGCTTTATTGATATGATATATCATACTATATGATATCCATCGGTTAGAAAGCCTAAATTTTTGTTTTGCTTCAAATTCTACTTTATTTGGCCCTCTCATAATCTTCAACTTTTAAGAATCTAATTGGAGATTTACTAGTCAACTCAATTTTGAGGCTAACCATAAATCATGTATGCATTTTCTAATACCAATCAACTCTAAAATATACAAGAAATCTCCTTATTTTTAAAGGATGTGTCCAAATTGTCATCAGCCCCAATATTGATCTTTTAATATCCATATATATAAGTTAAAATCCGTCACCCCCTTTTCTAACACCAACCAATAACAGGAATTTTATATGCAATTTTCAGAAAGAACAAGAATTATATCAATACTACTTTCTCCTTTCTTTTATTACGATATTTCTTTTATTTAGAAATTTCATATTAATTACAATATTTTCTTATTTTGTAACTCTTCTCTCTTTTTCTCTTCTATCACCTGGATTCCATTTTTTTTTTATCTATCTCTATATTTATCCTCTTCGCATGAGTTTCTTAAAGGATGTACCAAAAGGATATTATGTTGCAATAATAATGGAACGGAGAAAGCATATATACTTCCTCTATTTCAAAATATTTGACACATTCTCCGAGCATGTTTGTCAACACGTTACTTTAACTATTAATAACTCTATTTTCCTAAATGTAAAAATTATATAAAGTTGATATTATGAAAGTATATATCGAAAGGAATCTAACAAGATCCCCACATAGCTATAATTTTTTGTACGTAAGAATCACAAAAGACGGTCAAAGGATAGTGTGTGAATAGTGCGAAATTCAAAATATATCATCTATTTGAAATCGGATGTAGTATTTTACTAACTCTATTTTCCTAAATGTAAAAATTATACAAAGTTGATATTATGAAAGTATATATTGAAACAAATCTAATAAGATCCGCATATGATTATAGTTTTTTGTAACTAAAAATCACAAAAGGATTAAAGGAAAGTATATGAATAGTGCAAAATTCAAAATATATCATCTATTTTGAAATCAGATGTAGTATATTTAAAGGTCTTCCACAAGAATTCGGCTTATAACAGTCACCCATTAATAACGACGTGGCAATATGTCAAAAAAAGGAGTATGATCTCTAAGGGCCCGTTCGTTATCGTTTTTTGTTTTCAAATTTCAGTTTTTTTGAAAATAAACTAAAAATCAAAAACATGAAACCAGAGAAAGTGGTTTTCACTTTTTAGTTGTCAGTATTCAATAATGTTCCCAATAAATTTGACTAATTTGTTATTTATTATAGGGCGTATATCATATGACTTTGAAAATCAAAAAACCAAAAAACAGAAAACCACAGTAATACCAAACGGGACCTAATATATTTGATTAAAAATTTATTTAGCTTACAGAAATAAAGAGTGAAAAGTATATGACAATCTTGAACCAAAGACCTAATGTTTTTCCTCTAAAATAGTAAAATAATATAAGTCCTTTTGTTATAGATAACCATTATGACAATAAATTAACTGATAGCATCTAGCATAATTAAATACTTTATACGTTTCATGTCAGTTGCAATATGAAAAGAGTCGCAAGTTTTTAAGGAGTGCACACTGAGCACATGTTCTTCCCAACTTATTTTTAGTTTAGTTCAATTCAGTTTAATTGGAATCAATTCACTTCGATTCAGTTCAGTTGCAATTAGTTCAGTTTAGCTCCAGTTACCATTTCTATTAATTATAATTTAATTCATTTCAGTTCAGTTCAGCTCGATTCAGTTCAGTTGCAATAAATTCAGTTCAATTCAGTTCAAGTATTTTATGTCGAAGAAAACAACATGAGAAAATAAATAAAGAAAAGTAAAAATATGTATCTCTATTTTTTTTCCAATAGATCATCTCTCTTTGTTCAAAAAAGAAAAACAAAATCATCTCTGTAGTCCAAAATGTGCAAGACCACAAACATACAGCTACTATGAGTACAAAAAAAAAACCATTGGCCCAAGTCCAACTGTGGCAAACTGGTAATGCCCAAATTCAAAACAAAAACTTCACAAAATCACAATTTACAAGTACAAGCCAAAAGCCTGTTACATAATTCTCCACGAGAAATTAGCATCAAATTGACAATCTGTTTATTTTTATATGGTTTTCGCTACATTTCATAGTATTTTCTCCTTTAATTTGAGAAGTTCCAAAGCGAAAAGAGCATAACTTTCTTGCAATTTATCAATGAAATGTACATAAATTTGGCCAATATTTTCAATAATCAGAACGTGTCTTTGCCTTAGGGTCTATATAGATGCATCTTTAGAATAAAAAAAATCAATAAGAAAGATAGATTTTACCCTCAATGGAGCTAATTATATAGCTTATCTTTTGTAAAGAAGAGAAAGAACATGGCAAATTTTTGCCTAGGTTAGAAAATTAGCCTAACCCTAATAGAAAAGGTAAAGTTGTTGTCTTGTTGAGCCCTATACATGTGAGGTGTCCAACAATATAGAGGCCATGCAAATGTAAAAGGAATCAATATGTTGAAGCTTAATAAAAAAAAAAGGCATTTTGTGAGAAAGAAGGAAAAAGGAAAAAAAAAAACTACACATATTAATTGAAGGAATTACAATAAGCCTTGGAAAACACTATTATTGTTAAGATACCAGGCCCAAGTTAACTAATGGGCCATGTGCCTGTTTTGATGTGCTGCTCACCATTTATTCCTCACCACTCTTCAGCAGATTCTAGGATGATACTACCTAGTACTACCTAGTAATGAGTCATGTTCTTTTCTATTTTGTCTTATTGTAGTATGCTAGTCGTGTACGGATGGATGGATGAAATACGGGCAATGCTACATCTACCCGGTGGGTAGTTAACCCACTAGAAATAAAGCATTAAAACTACTAGAACTGATGAGTTGGATTTCACTATTTATTCATTTCTATTAGTAGTGGGTTGTTGACCCACTGGGTAGATAAAATTTTTTCCATGAAATACTATCCGCTAGATTTAGGGTTGTTTTCTAAGGTGTTTGCTTCGTCAAATAGGGGCTGCTAGCATCTGTGTAAGTGATTGCAAAAATCAATGAATGAAAAGGTTGTTGTTGGTAAGAATTTTGTGAGCAACATATGAGTGTTCTTCCCACAAGATATTGCAATTGTCATTATGGTATTAGAGCTAGAAATTGGTCTCAGCTACTCTCACGTTATGCAATCAGTTTAAAAATCTTTCTTTAGTTCTTAAAGTTTCCAACTTTAGACAAAAATAGCTAGAAAAAGAAAAATAACCACCATAAAGTCTAGTAGCCTTGGTATCTCCATCCCTCAGATGAAAATAATTTTATGATCATTGAAAAATTACAAAATTCGTCTAACTATAGAACATGGAAGAGATCAATGGAACTAATATTAGCATCCAAGAGAAAATTGGGATTTGTTACTGGTTCCGTAAAGAAAGACATAGGCGATGTTGTAACAAGTGAAGCATAGGAGACCTATAATTGTATGATTATCTATTGGATGCTAGGATCTGTCTCAGAGTCCATCAAAAAATCTCTATTGTTTGTAAGCAATGCAAGACACATCTAGTTGCAACTTGAACAAAGGTTTGCCATCACCAATGGTTCAAGGAAATACAAACTCAACACAGAGTTGTATGAAGAAAAACTAACAAGGAAGAAAGATTAGTGACTACTATACAGCAATGAGGTCATTATGAGAAGAACTTGAGTCACTTTACACTCTTCCTGCCATCACAACAGTCACCACTGAAGTGACTTGTTTCATTGAAGCAATACAAAAACAAAAAGAGGAGCAAAAACTCTTTCAATTTCAGGTGTTCAACTTGTTGGGCTGAAATGAAAGCATTGTTGTTGCCTGAGTTGGAACCAACATCACTCATTTGACTCCCTTGCACATTAGCTGCAAATAAATTTTGTGCTGTTTGGTTTACCCTTGTTCCACATTGACTAAAAATTTCCTTTGTTGGTCTTTCCTTTTCCCTTGTACTGATTCCTTCCCCTATTTTTGTTTTTAGATTGGCCAGCAGGGAAGCCAACAACATACTAGCATACTCTGCTGTATGCCCACTCTTACTACACACACTACATTGCAATAGAGGTTGAGCATTCATCATTCCTCCCCCTATCCCCTTGCTATATATTGCAAGATTTTCTGGCTCCTCCTTCACTTGTCCAATGAGAGTCAATTTTCAAAACGTACATAAATTTGTCCAATATTTCCGATGTCTATAACGTCGTCGATTGCCCTAGGGGCCGTATACATGCATCTTAGAAGAATAAATTATTTTAAATAAATCAACTTTTGCAAGGTTCCCATATTAAGTCTACCTTTTGATTATCTCTGATTGAGTTAGGTTTGTATATATGTTTTCTTCTATTGAGTTAACCTGTTTATGACTTGTTTAGTAGGTTACTTATGATACATGTTACAATGTCTCACCCCCACCCTCGCCTGTTTTAGAAGAAGGAACATTGTAACACGTATCATAAGTGACCTATTAAACAAGTCACAAACAGGTTAAAACTCAATAGAAGAAAACAGACATACAAGCCTAAGTCAATCAAAGATAATCAAAAGATAGACATAAAATGGAAAGACCGCGCAAAGATTTTTTTTTGAGGGGAAAAGCACAGCTTATATTAAATCAAGAGCAACCAAAGTAGAAATACTTTGGGGAAAAGAACCAAACCATACAACCTCAGATTGTCTAGAGCAATCCCAACGAGCTAACAAATGGGCTACAGTATTGCCCCCTCGTTTGACATGAGAAAAAGAAAATGACACAAAGTTTAAGCATAATCTATTAATGTCACTAAAAATATGAAATAATGGAGCCCCACCTACACATTTGTTCTTGACAGCATTCACTACAAGCAATGCATCACCTTCGAACATCACCCGTTCATAGCCAAAGCGTTGGCCCAGGTCCACTGCATACAGTGCCGCCATTGCTTCCGCGGTGGTAGCATCCCATTTCGCCTCCACACGCTTCACCCCCATCGCCACCACTTGTCCCACCGAGTCCCGAAAGACCGCACCGAGACCCACCTCACCATTAGGACTAAGGTGTGCGTCGAAATTCGCCTTCAACACCCCAGCAGGGGGCTTGCACCATGACGCACTCGACGTAATTAACCCACCTTGCCGCCTAAACACACGGTCCGCATACAACCCATACTCCTCCACCAGTCTCACAAACCCGGAAGCCACCATTGGTGCATCTAAAGCTTCATTCTCAAAAATATGCTTATTTCGGCAAAACCATGCTGCCCACATGAGAGCACATATAGTACGCATATCCTCCTTTGTACAAGAATTCATCAACCATAAGAAAACCTCACTAAATGAGGCGGATGGCATAGTGGCTATAAGGGGATTGAAAGAACTAACCTGCCAAATAGCTTGGGCATACTTACACGCAAAGAGAGCATGTGGAATAGTTTCGCTAGGCTCGCCACATATCAAGCAAGAGGAAGTCTCACTCACATGCCGCCAACACAGCCTTTCCTTCACCCCTAGGCTACCCTTGCACGCCCTCCACAAAAAATGAAGAAGTTTTGGAGGTCCTTGAATCTTCCACACATGCCGCCACAATTTCTCCTCCCCCTCCCCATGCTGTAATCTCCACGTGCGTAAGTGCCCCAATTTACCAAGCCAGTAGCACGACTTTACCGAGAAGATGCCATTGCGGGATGGCCACCAAAACCGCCTATCCGGCACCCGAAAGCGAGATAATGGAATATTAAGAATCAAATCCCATTCATTTTCATGAAAAACCTGCTTTACCATATCAATATTCCATGTATCCTGATGAGGCTCAATCAAATCACAAACCCGCAAAGACATATCGCTATCCACCTTTGGTGTTGGCACAAAATGAGACCCCTCCCCCATAATCCATGCCTCCTCCCACACGTTAATATTGTCACCCGTTCCAACCCTCCACTTCAACCCTTCTAGCAACAAAGACTTCGACCCCCATATACTCCTCCAGGTAAAGCTTGGATTGTAACCTCTTCTCGACTCAAGGACCCCCACATCCTTAAAATATCGGGCTTTGAGAACCCGATAAAGAAAAGAAACCTCATCTTGACATAACCGCCAGTTTTGCTTAGCCAAGAGAGCTTGGTTAAAACAATGCAAATCTCGAAAACCAAGGCCCCCCATAGACTTGGGAAGACATAGGCCATCCCAACTATGCCAATGCATCTTTCTCTCCACCCCAGTAGATCCCCACCAAAATCGGGCCAACAAGGACTGAATTTCATCAATCAACCCACTCGGCAGACAAAATACACTCATCATATATGTAGGTATAGCCTGGGCAACAGATTTTATAAGAATCTCTTTACCAGGTCTAGATAATAGTTTCTCTTTCCACCCTTGCACTTTCTTCCAAATTCTCTCCTTGATACAAGCAAAAGTCACCTTCTTTGAGCGGCCAATGACAGTAGGTAAACCTAGATACTTCTCCTGTTTATCAACCTCCTGCACTCCCAGAACATTCACCACAGCATTACGACAAACTACATCCACATCTCTGCTAAAAACAACCTCCGTTTTGCTTAAATTGACTTTCTGTCCCGATGCTCTCTCGTATTTACTGATAATATCAGCCACCATAGAGCATTCTTGCACGGAAGCTTTTGTAAACAGAATACTATCATCTGCAAAGAAAAGATGGGACACCCGCGGGGCGCCCCGACAGATTCTAGCACCATGGATTTTTTTCTCTAGCGCTGCCTTGGAAATAAGAGTGGAAAAAGCATCAGCACACAACAGAAACAGATAAGGGGAAATAGGATCACCTTGACGAAGACCCCGAGAGGGGGTAAGCGAGCCATCCACCACCCCATTCACCTTAAAGGTGAAAGAGACACTAGAGATACAAGCCATCACCTTAGAAATCCATTCCACACAAAAACAATTTTTACTAACTAATAATAACCAACAAAAATATTAACGAGAAATTGCTTAATACCAAAGAAAGGAAAATTTGTTTACTCCTTCAAAATGTAATACAATTACTAAATTTTGGTTTCAACACATTACTTAAACCCTAATTTGGCCTAGTCTGATGTTAAATTACTCTACTCAATGGTTGTGCCTATTCGCTTACAAGAACCAATTTACAGAAAGGAATTTACAGTAATTACCTATGGTGAATATTTTGCCCAAACCAAACGAAGAAATCATGCATGATCTCTTCAATACCTCGAAGAACCGATGTCCTGTAACACTTAGGTTGTTGTTGCTAACTATATCAGTCGGATCAAGTTGATTACTCCCCTAAAAGATACAACGTCGATTAGCTAAACCGATACTTAATAATTTAAAGGATTAACGATAAGTAATAGAAAGTGTTGTTAACATTAAAACAAAACTCAACACACTTATACTGTATTAATATAAAAATAAAGTCCTGAACACCTAATACTCAACACAAATAATATCAAAAAAAACTCGCAAAGAATCATACTCTTGCAGATGCGCAAATGTGAAGCATATAGCATAAGATAATACGCCAAAAAAAAACATGCATACTGCAAGTCAATGCGAGTCTCTGTGCAAGAACCACCATGGACCATTCTTTGATTGAATTCTGCGAAAATGAGGCAAAATACTATATAATCAGGGAAAATAAGTAATAATATTGAACTAACCAACATAAAATCAACTGTCATGGACATTAGAAAAGAAAGCACTTGCTAATACTGAAACAAAATATAAGCAGATACTAGGCCTGACATTTATAGCTCATATATTACAAGCAGGTACAAGAAAGGCACCTGAAAAATCCAGCAGCCATGCGCAAGCCCATAAAGAGAGTCAGTCCGAGCCATACACCAGGAAGACCAATCACTGACGGAGCATAGAGCTAGACAGGCGGATGATATTGCTCCTACCAAAATCTGACATGCAGAAAAGTCAGTAGAATGAACTAAAACATTCTTCTAAAACCTACAAGCCTTACCACCTTACCATGGAACAAGCAGCGTAGGGGAAATCTGAAGCGTCGTACTGGAGATCGTCAAAAATGAAAGCTAGAGAGTTGAGAGGCTCACTTGCACTGACAAACTGTTACGAAGTGGTGGGTTATGAAATGCTACAATGCTGTTAGATAACAAACACTCATGGCTAGTTTGTTTTTTTTTTTTTGGTAAACATGGCATTTCATTCATTAACTAATAGTGTTAAACATATTACAATCCGAGAGAAGTTTTTCTGCGCAATAACTAGGGAGGGTGGGGAAAAAACTAGTTACACTGCTATCTCCATCCATTGTCCTACACGCCTTGACCATGAGGTCCGCCACAGCATTGTACCGCCTACTGCAATGCTTAATCTGAAGTTCCGGCCTCTTGGTTGTCCACAGCCTGCACATATTAATCAAATTGGAAACTCATGGCTAGTTTAGTAAGCGGTAATATTGATGGTAATATTAATAAAATTTATATGTAAAAATGTAATTTCTTCAGAAAAAAAAAAGTCATTTCTGTCCATGGGTTTGCTCGATTCCAGAATATCTCTTATTCATTAATTTTCATTACCATTAATTACCACTTTAGAGTTTGTATTGAGTGGTTTTGAGTAGTGATGGCCAATGGTGCGGGCTGGACGGGCCGGACCATGGGTCGTAGTGGGTTGGGTTAAGATTTCACAGCCCAGGACCAGACCGTGAAATTCATGGGTTTGGCGGACTGGTCCGCGGGCTGAAAAATCTTGGCCCACATCGGTCTGTTACCGATTTTCATGGTTCGTGGGTCTGATGGGCTGGACCGGGCTGACAGGCCGGCATGAGAATTTTTTTTCAAAATTATTTAATCATTGAAATTATTCATTATTCTTACCTAAAATCTTTAAAATAAATTAAAAATATATACAAATATTAATATTAATGAATAATTTCATTATTTTTAAATTTGATTGAATTATAATATATGCAATTTGATTAAAATATATTCAATTTGATTAAAATATACATAATTTGGTTCAATATTTACTTGGATTGGGCTGGTTTGGTTCATGGGTTGGGTTGGACCAGTTTCATGGTCAGGGCTGGGCGGTTTTAGTAGTGGGCTTTAGTGGGCTGGGCTCAAGAAATCTAACCCACGGCCCACCCACCAATTTCACGGTTCGAGCTGGGCTGGACCAGGCTTTTTTCTAGCCCGGCCCATACGACCCACGAGGTGGGCTGGGCTGGATTGGCCCGCACTGTTGGCCATCTCTAGTTTTGAGAATGAAGTTTCAATACGATGGGTATTGGAATTAAGACTTCTTCACAAAATGCGTGAAAATTCATTGCCATTACCACCATATATAAGTCGTTTATGTATAAGTGTGATAAACATGAGAAAATATCACTTACCCAAGTGCCAGATTTAACAATCTGCAACACAGCATAATCCTTGGTGAACAAGTTCGCTAAAGAACCAAAAGAGGGTCCCAATAACACAGCTGAGGCGGTACCAGTAAATATTCCAATCTGGGAGAAGTTGAGTACAAAGAATATTAAGCAATGTAATCAACACATCCACGTGAAGCATATATACTTGAGTGCTAAAAATCAAACATGCAATCATCAGAGTAAAAGACAAGTATTCGTAATAAAAGAACAAAACCAGTAATGCCTAACCTTTAACACAAAGTTGGTTATTAGCTCTTTCACTGTATCATAGTCACCTCTTGACAATGAACTAGCTACCAGAGCCTGAAATGAAGAGTCCATAAAAGCTTGGTAAATGGAGGTATCATATCTATTCTTATTTCAGAGACAAAATTGACGACTGGAAAACATATAGAGTAAATGTGTACCTGACCAGATGCTGCCAATGCATCAGTAAGAAGAGAGACAGCCAACCACACTTGCATACAGATTTGATGAGCAGCCATTGCTAGAGGACCTTGACGAGCAGCCATTGAGGTCCCGATCGTCATAGTTATCAGAACAGCTAGCGTTCTTCCAATAAGAAAACCACCTAAATTAAAGAGAAGTATAAGCAAAATCGATGACATACCAAACATGTAACCCTATAAAAAGCCACAAACTAAGCAAAAAATTTTACAAGCTAAAACCATTAATATGTTAGGATATTAAATAGATGCTGCGTGGTGAAACAACAAAACAACATGAAGTTTTTCTGACACTCACCGGACTTCAAATAGACTCCAAAGTTCAAATCTCCCAATTTTGGAGGTAATAATATTGCCCTCTTGCTAAGAAACCAAATCATCAAGAAGCTACCAACATATCTTGCACACAAAAAAAGCAGCATGGTCACCAATTCAGCCAAAAAAAAGATGATTAACAAACTCCAGGAAGAGTGCACATACTGAGAAACAACAGTAGCAGTGGCTGCTCCAGTAACACCCATCTGAAAATAATATATAAAGAGTGGGAACATGAAAACAGCTGCAAGATTAGCGACGCCTGCATATTGATATATAAAACACACACATCAAGAAAAAAAGGTGGGGAGTAAGAAAAGGCACAAAGAATTAGGGAAAGAGAGTAACCAAAAATCAAAAGAAAGTAAATAGGGTGTATATGCAATAGTATAAAGTCCGGCGTCCAGTCCAATACAGTCCTGAGTCCTGACTGGTGTGGCTGGACTAAGTGGATTTGGACGTGAAAAAGTTCGGACAGGACTGGAGATTTAGTTTTGGACTGGAATTTTAACTGGCCAAGTCCAATCAACCTAGAGGTAAAATCAAAACCAATGCTAAAACATACCTAGACAGAATACAGGGGATTTGGTGTCCTTGAAGCCCCTTAGGATTCCCTACCGAGCTATGACAGTACTACATCAGGGGCACCAAGAGCTCTAAGTAACGAAATCAAAAGCAATGCCAAAAACATACCTAGACAGAAAACAGGGGTTTTGGTGTCTTTGAAGCCTCTTAGGATTCCCTGAAGAGCTAATGACAGTACTACAGCAGGGGCACCAAGAGCTCTAAGTGATAAAAATCTCTGCGCCGGAACTCGCTTTGGAGAATCCTGCAAGAAAAAGGATAAAATGACAAATACGAACAGCAACAATAACAAAGGGCTCATGGCTATCAATTATCATCATGAGTCTTCAGTTTAGGATTCCTTTTAAAAACAAGGATGAAGATCTCAATAACTATATGATATTGTTTAAAACTTAATGATGAGATACCCATCAAACTGAGGAATAATCCAGTTCCCAAGAGTAAAGCTAGGGCCTCAATGATGCCAATGCCTGCAGCGAGTAACAACGCTGTAGAAACTGATGACAACTGTTTTCTTTCGAACTCTTCATGACCATCTAGAAGGTGCAAATGCAATACATCAAAATTCAGTTATTATAATAATTCAGTGGCCAAAAATGGTTGGAATGTCAACCTGAAGAAGACTTTGATATATCTTCCGCTACGAAAGAAGTAGCAACACTAAGAAGTGGTATGTTGAATAGCTTCGAAATAATATTAAAGATTGACATAGAAACACCAGCTGATGCTAGTTGTACAGCTCCTGCACACATAATAATATAGCTTTGAAACGCAATACTCATAATGCGAAGAAAAGAAAAATAACTTGTACAGAAAGCACTAAATAGGAAACATATGAAATTAGATTTTAAACCTAATCTGCCAATATAAGTTGTCTCCATCAGCTGCGCCATAGGATCAATGGCCTGGCTAGCTAATGCGTGGAAAGAAAGCATAATAAGCTCCCGTTTAACATTCTAAGGGGGCAATTATTGGGAGGCTGAAATACGAACTCGCTGCAAATGCATGAAGAAATTTAAACATATAAACTATCATTATCCTTATTCTGTATGTCACACAAGACAAAACTAACATATAAAAAAATGCATTCCTTTAAATAAAAAATTAGCTCTGAAGTTTAAAGATTCAAGCTAACAACAGTATCTGAAATAAGCTTTTTCATAGAGCAGGCACACATGTTATGAGACCGAGGGCTCAATAGTCGTACTACCCTAGGTGAAAAGAAGCACGTAATGAGCTAATTACACTCCTAAGACAAAATGGAACTATACAGGGGGTCCAACTCCCATAAAAGGCTTGTGATAGCGCAATAAACCAATTATATATTGACATAATAAGAAGCAAAATTATATAACATGCAGAGGAAGCTAAGGGTTATATAGGAAGATAGCATAAAAGAAAAAAAAACTGACAGCATAACAAGATAAAAGATATAAAAAAAAAGACAGTTATCTTCATGTTGTGAGTATAAACACATGCTAGATGGGGTTGGAGGAAGGGCAATGAAACAACAACATGGACATAAACTCTTCACAAAAAGGATTTATCATAGAACTTCAAACCTTACACCATTAACATCATCCTTTTTGAGAGAAGCCTCCTCGGCAACTGTTTCCACTAAGTCATGAGAATCATCCTCCACATCACAAGGCTCCATACTGCATTCGATCAGAACTCACCAGACTATATGTCACATTCTGAAAAGGCTTTCTACAACGAATAACGGCTTCCTGAGAAAACTTTCTTCTGTCAGCAGACAGATATTAGCGTCCAGAAACATCTTCACATCTCTTCCGAATAGCTGCTAATGAAGAACAAGATCCAAATGATCGGCACATGGAATTTGAACCAGATGTCTTGTTTGCCATGCTCCATCTTCTCCTAGTGCTAGCAAATGCTGCTGAGATTTTACCACCACAAAGTTGTGCAGCTGTCATTCTTGAAGCTTTTTATGTTGTCCCTCAGCCCATAAAAAATCTACATAAACCATGAAAAAATCAATGAAATGCGAAAAAGATTGTACATTGTCCATAAACTATTCATTCCAAAAGACCGCAATAATATTTTTGATTGAAGAGAAAACACAAGATCACTCCTCAAACCAAGCAACATCACGTAACAATTGTGATCCACAAATACAATAAATAAGGACGAGAATTGACATCAAGCCGGCTTTGTCTACTTAAAATTATGTCTTTGCCTTTTGACATTCTTTTCTGATTTTTTACAATGTGAAAGTAATCTATGTTTTCCCATTTATAATTTTTCCTACATTAGCCAATTTTTAAGAGATAACGATGCGGCTATAAACCAACAGCCCCAGCCATATTGTGAATATAGCTTACTAGTAAAATGTCAATCAAAGATCTTTTTTTTCGTCCAAATGGACAAGTAGATGTTTTGAATTCAAATCGATCCAAGGCACATGGACATATCACATGATACATCCTTCATTAACATTTACTTTGGTATTAAGTTATAGCTTCACCCTCTAATGTCAATGCTTCCTTAATGAATAATGCCTCTTACACAACCCCCCCCCCCCCCCTAAGACCTTAAAACAGACGCAGCAAAGATCCATAATTTACCAAAATACTTCCATCTCCATTGTACACACACAAGCGTCCGCACGCACATACTCAAACATAGAAACAACAATAACAAAATAGAAACATCCCATGAAGTGAAATTGACAATTGATGACAAATTTTGAGCATTTGTTAGATTAAGAAATACTACCTCCATTCCTTTTTAATAGTTACACTTTTACTTTTGATACTATTCAAAAATTTCTCTTTGACTATCATTTGTGATTTATGGTTAAGTGAAAAGATAGTCACGTGAGGTCTTCTTTGATTCGTCTCGTACTTTTAGAATATCGACTTTTTATATTTTTTACAAATACAAAATTAGAGATACAAAGGCTCAAAATAGTGCATCGGCATGCGTGAAAAGTGTGAGTGTAACTATTAAAAAGGAACGGAGGTGGTAAATTTATGTATATTTAAAGCAATAAAGCAGTGTGACACTACATACCAAGGGTACCAACAAACAGCAAAATAAATTACATCAAACAAACAAAATTATGAAAGATAAGATATTTACTTATGAACTCATTCAATATTTAATTACGCTACTAAAGCAACATATTAAGTTCTTTAATCTTCTAAGTTCTAACATCAGATTACATGGGGGACAATCGCATTCAATTAATCATTATCAGTTAATCACGCAAAATAATATTTTCCAGTAAAACAACAATTCATCACTTCCATTTTTTATTACTCCAAATGGAAATTTCTGGCAGAAGAATTCTTATAAATAGCAATTAGTAGTATGAAATAAGGGAGAGAATTCCCAGCAAAAAAAAAAGATGATATAAGCAAAATTCTTAAAGCAGAAAAAGAAAAATAAGGATATTAAAAGATATGAAAAGTAGAGAAAGAAAGAAAATACCTTAGTGGGTATTGTAGAGTGAATGAGAGAGATGAAGAAGTTGCAGAGGAAGCGGTTTTGATGTCGAAGTCTTTCCAAGATTGAATTTTTAGTTTGCGAAGGGGTAAGTTTTTTTTTTAAAACATGTCTAAGTCCTTCCCATGGGCCATTTGGATTCTGGAGGTGGTTTTGGGTTTTTTTTAGGATGGTTGTTTTTAATGTAAAAATTAATTCGTGAACGGCAGAGTCATACGAAATCTACAATAAGTGATACTTATAAATAAATAAATACTTCAATATAAATTAGCAATAAATAAAATTGATTCTTTAGGATAGCTGGAGTAATAATTTGTTCAATATAAAATTCTAAACTAGTAAAATCACTATTTTTGATTGTTAACTTGTTATATTTCGCAAAATTAACTTTAAAAGAAAATCAAAAGAATTATCCAAAATTGAGTTTACTTATCAATATAATTCCAACATATGATATTTAGGGTTGAAACTTAGTCTTCGGATTTTAGCTTCTTAAAACTTCACATACTATCTTCTTGTAATATTTGTTATTCGATAAGTTGGATTGTAGTGATGTTATTTGAACATGTCTGTCTGCTCAAGAGAAACTTGTACTTTACTCGGTTAAATCTTGATTTGAGTTGACTTAAGTTGAATTTAGGAAACCAGAACTTTACTCATTAAGTTTGTAAGTAGTTTGATATGTTTTAAGGCAATTCTTGGTAAGGTTAATAGCACCACTATGGTGGTAGGGATGGTGGTGGTAGGAGGGATGGTGGTGGTCGGAGAGGATGAGGGTGAGTGGGGAGGAGGAGTTTGGGTAGTGAGCGAGAGAGGTTAGGGGGTAGCAGTAGAGCTGTAGAGGTGTAAGGGTGAGGGGTGGGCTGCGTGCTGGACAAGGGAAGAGGGGAGGGGGGGTTTATGGATCTAGCAGTAGGGGGACTGGGCGAGGCCCAGTGAGAGGGATACGGGCCATAGGAGGACGTGGAGTGGGACGGGGAGAAGTAAGAGGGGGTTGAGGTGTGGGCTGGCGTGTGGGGTAGGATGTATGGGAGTGAGTAAGAGGGAATTGGGCTGAAAAATCTGGACCAAGGAAGGTGTAAGAGGTGGACGAGGGAGGAGGAGATTGAAGGGAGTGAAATGGAAAAACATTCTCATCAAAGGTAACATGACGGGATAAGATGACCTTGCCCGAATTTAAATCAAGGCAACGATAGCCCCGATAATTAGATGGGTAGCCAAGAAAGACACAACGAGAGGAGCGAGGGGCGAGTTTGTGAGACCTTTTGGAGGAGATGTTCGGATAGCACAAGCAACCAAACACACGAAGATGGTCGTAGGAGCGAGGGTTGTTTGTGATAGAGAATGGAAGTGGGGGAGCGGAAACGGGGGGACTTGATGGGGAGAATGTTATGAAGATAGACATCGGTGTGGAGAGACTCGACCCAAAAATGAGGTGGAAGTGAGGCATGATAGAGAAGGGCAAGAGCCATTTCATTGAGACGGCGAATCATGTGTTCGGCTTTGCCATTTTGAGATGAGGTTTGAGGACACGAAAAACGAAAGATGAGGCCATTTTTGATAGCAAATTGGTGGAATGGGGTGTTATCAAATTCACGACCCAAATCACATTGAAAAGATTTAACAATGAGATTAAATTGAGTCCTCACATAGGCACTAAATTGCAAGAATTTTGTAAACGCTTCAGACTTATATTTTAGGGGATACACCCATACATAGTGGGTGTAATCATCAATGAGCACAAGATAATACTTATAACCACTTTTACTAAGCAAAGGAGAAGTCCATAAATCACTATGAATAATGTCAAAATGAGCAATAGTGGTAGAAGTAGAATCGTAAAAAGGAAGTCTTTTGTGTTTACTAATTTGACATGAATCGCAAAGATAGGAACTTGATCCTTTATTACATTTGATACACAAGTTTATTCTAAGAAAATCCAGACATTGGGTCCCGGATGACCAAGACGTTAGTGCCACAAATCATGAGCTGAGTGAGTGATGTTAGCCGAAGGATTCGAAGCACTAGGTGTGGATGGCAAGACAGGATAAAGGTCCCCCTTACTATTGTTCCTCAGGATAGTAGTCCCACTCCGAAGATCCTTCACAGAAAAGCCATTAGGGTCAAATTCAGTAGAAACATGATTATCTTTAGTGAACCAACGAACGAAAATGAGGTTTTTAATAATTTGAGGAGTATAAAGGACATTTTTAAGGGTAAGGGGACGGGTTGTGGTGGGTAGGTGGGACATACCCGAGCCAATAACTGGAATAGAGTTACCATTACCAACATAAATAGAACGAATAGTGCTCAAATTAGATGAATGGATAAGAGTACCTGGATCCGCAGTGAGATGAGAGGAAGCACCTGTGTCCATATACCAAGAGTCATCCGGTTGTTGAAGAGACATCGTCTGGAAAGCAGTGCCAAGGCATCAAAATCAGTGAGATGGGCTTGACCATATCCATGGGTGGGTGGAGCCGAAGACCGAGCAGCCGAGCCTCGCCATGAGGGAGGCTGAGGCTGCCAAGGTGGGGCCCAACCGGCCTAAGTAGGATAGGGGCAAGGAGGAACACCCCAATAGAAAGGTGAGGTCCATGGGGGTAATAGGGCTGCAGCTGCATGGGCTGGCCCATAAATTGACGTTGTTGAGGTCCATAAGCAGGCGGGCGAGGACTGGAAGGGCGAGCAGTCCCGCGGCCAGAGGGATGTCGTCTTTAATGCGCTGGCCACCCTTAGGCGGCTGGCGGTGGCCACTGTGGTGGTGAGGTGGTTCAGACCAACCAGATGAATCGGACGGCAGCGAAGAGGGGGTGATGAGGGAAGTACAAGGTTGCACTACCTCGTCACGAACCGCCTTCCTTTGTTGCTCCAATTGAAGCATACTTCGAGCCGTTTCGAAAGACGGAATTTGTTGGTTAATGAAAGAGGCCACAATATCAAATTCCGCCGGTAACCTATGAACAAAGTTATAATCCCCCAAAGTACGGATCTACACAGGTTAAAACCATATTTCTTGAAAGGCGTCAAACTACTCTTTAGAATTATACAAAGACAATAGTAGAAACAAAAACTATAGAAAAAAAATAATGTTAACTCAATAGTACGTACTAAATTTTTATTGCTTAGGAATAATTTTAAAATTTGGAAGAAGTTTTTTAAATAATTTAAAGTACTATCTAATTTGATAAGGTCCCCTCCAATAAGATGATGGGATTAGCATCTAATATGACTAGATAGTGGATAAGGCTGTCTGTGTAGACCAATGATTTCAATGGTTTTAGTAGTGACGATACGATTAAGGTATTGTTAGTTCTTAATTACCCTTCCCCTTCCCCTTCCCGGCCCCTTCCCCTTTCCCTTCCCCTTCCCCTTCCCCTTCCCCCTACATGACAAAATAATACCGGCGGTCAAATCAGCAACTTCTACCACAACAATTCATCCAATTACCAGCAATCTGACTCCATCATCACTCATAAAAAATCACATATTACAACAATCACAACTATCTAACAATATCAATGAAGCTCGTGAACACTGATCTACAAAAGAAACAAAGAAAAAGATGAAAATAATACCTTGCAAAGTTAATTAATTGCAAAAATCCTCTGGCCCAAAAAACGAACAGAAAACCAATTAATTAAATAAACAAAAGAGAATTGAATAATAAAGTTTCATCTATGAAAATAAAGTTCAGTTTATCCCAAAAAACAAATGTCAGATTACATAATACCTTTTTGAAGAGAAATAGCAAAAATTTAAGGATCATAAATCGTTGCGGTGTGACCGGGCAATCAACGTCAGACAATTGATCGGTTAATTCCTTGAGACGATGACAATAATCATCGAGAGAGGGCATCGAGGCAAGCTTAAGATAATTGAACTCATGCTCAATAGTGGCGGCATGTGAACCTTTATTATTGTGAAACAGATTTTTAAGTTTCAGCCATGCCTCATCGGCAGTGGTTTTAGGTTCGAGAATACGTAAGCATAGATCATCGGAAATGGATCCGTAAATCCATTGAAGGACATGAGAGTCAATCTCTTGCCATGTGGAGAAGGTGGCATCGGTTTTTTCTGGAGGAGGCGTGCCGTCAATGTGATGCAGGACCTTATAGCCACGAAGATGAAAAGTTTGAAAAGCTTAACCCGTAAAGAGTAGGAAACTTTCGAACCATCAAGCACACGTACCTTATGTTGGATATTCCCGACGGTGTACACCGGGTGGAGGCTTTTGGTGGCAGAGTGGTCCGAGTGGTTCACAAATGGGTCGTCATTGGAGGAGCCTGCCATTGCCCGAGCTAATGGTGGGGATCAGGCAATATTTGGAGGTGGAGGAAGGGTGCCGTGGCAGCCTAGGACCAAGGAGGAAGGAGAAGAAAAATCACCTTGCTCTGATTACCATGAAAGATGGTGAATCTCCTGATTCGGGTTGTGATTATCATTCCCAATAAATAATATTACAAGCTAGAAAAGAGGTTACACTATTCTAGGAAACAAGATAATAAGCATAACTACCAAATATACAAAGATACCAAATATACGACGATTACTATCTAATAGAAAAACACGAGAGTTTCCCTGCACCATAATTCCTCTCTTCACATTCATCAGGTGACAATGAAAAGAAGTAGGATCACCATGTCCACGGTAATGGCATATAAGGCCACGGACACGCTCCTTAAATGGTACTCGAAGACACCACAATGGGATGCGAGGCAAGAAAGGTTTGTAAACATCGTTGCAATTGGCTTCTTCATCCATCATTCTAACAAGCACGGCCATTTCAAAATCATCTCTTGCTATATTCAACTCATAGCATATAGTTGTGAGATCGTCAGGAACCAGTGAAGCAAAAGTGACATCTTCTTCATCATCTTCATATTTGTCATGCAACTGAACACAACAAAACATAATGTAATTGTTACTAAGAGTGACCTCATCATCAAGTTCAACTTGTCTACCATGAAACCAAACAAGAGGATTTATCTCATCAAAACAGGACAACAAGGTCGTCATGTCATCAAAAACAGGAGAGTTGTCAATCTCAGAAGAAACTTCTTGAGACGAAACAACGAAATCCAATGCCTCAAACCTTGCAGCCTCATTCATCTCTGGAAAACTTTCCTAGTAAACCTGAACCAGGATCTAGTTAATATTTTTTCCCTTCACAATGTCACGTTTGATATTAGAACAATAACTGAGGGTTAACAACAGGATTATAAAAACTTAGGGTTACCAGTGGAAAAAGCCAAAAATAAAGGCTTATTAACGAGAATTTCCCTTCATAAATCGACATAACTCCTAAGAACAGAACATCCAATTCCCAATCTTCAAACCTTTGTCTCATCATCCATATCTACTCCATATTATATCCTTAACATTTACAGAAATTCAACAAGAGATCACATAAATACAAATGATTAGAATAAAATCAGTACATTTATAAGTATTAGGAATAAATGCCATTCAACAAGAGATCACATAAATTTCGATCAAAAAAGGGTCCCTAACTGCTGGATTTAGTGAAACTCCTAACTTGGAATAATTGCCATCGATCAAATATTTATAGTTACAAACGAATGATAGTTCTAAGCGTACTAGGAAACCTATCTATGTTATAATTCTATATATAAGACCTTTACGAGAATGATCGGAAAAAAAGCCGCTTTTGCCACCAAAACATATACGGTCTTCTTCTGTGTGGAGAAGTTTGCAAACTATAAGTATAAGCTTCAGTAACCCTAACCATGGAGGAATTATCGTATCAACAATTTTCACACATTAAAATTCGAGAAAGGACAGACGACTACCTGAAATTCGAGCTATGTGACACCGATTACGCTCCTTCAATTGCCAACGAGCCTCGTCTTTGACGTCAAAGAGTTTCAATCATCATCTCTACACTAGTATTGCCAAGTTACTTGCCTTTAATTTGCAGCTCTGCCTTGGTCGGTTTATGGGTCATCTTAATTAATCACCAGTAGAAAAACGTTGATTTGCGTTTCATGAATTGCATCGAACAACTGAAAAACAGACGCAGAAATATATGGGCGCATCATTTGCGTCGGATACTAAGGTGGTCGGGCGCAAATTATGAGTCATGTGTGTTGGATATACGGGTGCATTCGACACAAAACATTAAAGCAAATAGGTGCGATTTGCATCAAAGGTATGGGATATGCATTGGGGTCAAGTTGATCCGTTACTTAAACGGAGTAATGGGTTGAGATCCTAAACCCAACCAAACTTTTTAGTTAATTGGATTAGGGTTCTCAACCCAACCTAACCTGATAACAAATGGGTTGACATAAAGTCGACCCACTAATCAATTTAATAACATTCTCCGAATTCCATTGACGGCCACCTGATTAGTAATTACTTAAATGCCCTACATTCTAAGAATCTCGAATTACAAAGAGTCTATACATAAGAAGAACACAAATCTTAACAATACAACCATTCTTATTGTTCATTGAACTTGGAATTTGGTTTTTTGAATGGAAAAATAAACGGGTTAGTGAGTCAAACCAACACGAACGTGACATATATATCTCAATAAACAGGTTAGAGGGTTGAATTTAAGTAGACGGGCATCTCCCGAGCCAAAAACCTGATGCATTACAAAACAATATTGAACCACACAATTCTCATACAAATGCCACAAAATTATTCACTTACAACTCTTTCATAAATCCCCCCCTTCCAAAAAGAAAAACACTAAGAAAGAAAAACAAAAACTAACTCCTAGTGTACTAGAACAACACACAAAAGTCCAAGTATAAACGAATCATAGAAATCTTTGGAACATGATCACCTGAAGACAAAGCAATACAATAGCCAAACTCCAACCTCTCCAAAGAACCTCCGGACCTTGGTTACTGTCATCCGTTCCCGGGGCTGCATTACAACATTCAGGCAAACACAAAGTTTCCATCCATTAATAAACGTTGTTGAAAACATTTTTGTAAATACACTACCTCTATTTTTTATTAGCTGCAATAAATGCCTTTTTGCACAAATATTAAGGAAAGAGAAGATAGTATAATTTGACTCAATTTTTGCATGCGAGGTAGTGAGGATAAAATTGTCAAATTGCCTCAAAATGGTTACCAAAAAAGCAATTGTTACAACTAAAAAAACACCTATAAATGAAAATTATTGCAACTAAAAGAAAAAACAGAGGAAGTATTTATGTTCGGTACTTTGGTTACATTTTTGCATGCATAATTGGTATTTGGACCCGGGCATTATTCCATGTGTTATTCGCATTAAAATATAATAAAGAAAACTCAACATTTAAAAGGTACAAATAAAATAGTGCGGCCATTTAAAGCATGATTAAAAGTTGTTGAGATGGTAATTATACTATGTATAATAGCAAATTAGCAATATGTCACGCGTTTAAATCCTATTGCAAGCCAATTTACTTTATAAAAGTCATGGATATTCCATAAAATTTGTCTGAATTGTGAGAGTTTTGCTCAAACTTTTTCTTAATCAAAGACAAAAATGTCCAGAAATCTTTAAAAAAAAACAAAAATTTCAAAAGATGGTTAATTTACATATTTATGGGTGTATGAGATTTATAAGAGCAGGAAAGTAAATAACAAATCCAATTATGCTATGTTTGGATAGCAAGATTTCATTTCAAATCCTGAATTTGGATGAAATCTATTGTTTGGATGACATGGAATTTGAAATTATGAAATTTGTCCAAATTCTTATCAAAAGCCTATATTAGTAGAATTTCAAATCCAAGCTATTACCTTGTCATTTTAAATTCTCTCTTCATACATATCCCAACTCCATGACTATCTATATCCCAACTCCAGTCATTCTTTTTCTAATATTTATTTCTCTCTCCTTTAGTTAACACACACTTTTTCTCTTTCCTCCATTAAACTTCTATTTCTCTCTCCTCTATCAAACTCCCTTTACAAAATCATGATTAGGAATTGAAATACAAACTTTAAAATTCCATATTTCAATTCCATTATTTGAAATGAAATACAAATTTCCAAACACTACCTTATATCACATGTTTGTAATTGGTTACCATTAGTCTTTACTATCTGACTTATGTTCTCTTTTGAGCATTTCATGAAATGAAGCAAAGATACACGAAAAGGCATACGATCAAATGTCTTCTTAGACAGAAATTTGAAGATTACCTAGACAAGTATTTTCATCAATGACGTCTGTGAGAACGGTTTCTCTGTTGTAGCCAACATAGGCACAAGTTGAGCGGTTGCAGCTCGATGTAGTCGAGTTACCAAGTGACATATTCGCAGCATCACATCTCATAGCAGGACATGTAGGCCAATTCATTGCACTTAGTCCTGATGGGCGACATTGCAGCCTAAAAGAATCCATTCAAGTTTCACATTAATCATATCATAACCAAAATCTTATAGTTTATGTGAAACAAACATATATGAAGATACTATATCCGTTCTCAAATAATATTTATGTTATGTTTGTACACACATGTTAATGATTCTTAATAGAGCATGTAAGATTTTTGGTGGATAATGTGTAAGTGATAATAAAATTATTGATTAGAGACCGGGTTACTAGGGAGTCCCACTGTCCCACATTACATCGGATATGAAAGAGAGTATAAATGAGAGAGAGGTCGAATTAACAAGTGGGATAATACGAAATTTACTTGTGGATTAACCAGAAATACTACGCAAAATATATTTGAAGACGAGAAGAGTATATATACGATACAAACAAAGAACTTACGTATAGTTATTTGACGCATCACAGTTGCACATCACGCAGTTGTTGGCAGTGTAAACGTAACTGCCATTAGAGAGTAGCATGGAGGAGTCAGGGGAGCTGCTCCTCAAGCTTGAATTACAAGCTGCGTCAGGGAAAAACAAACTAACCATAAGGATGGAAAAAAGGGAAATAAAAGCATCATATGAACAATATCATTTTGAATCTTGTTGGATTCGTTTCAATGTGTAATTTCGAAATATCAACTTTTCTATAATTTTTTCTAGTCTAATTTTAAATGACCAAATATATGCATTGGATATTATAAGCTAACAACTACCTTATCAGTTCCAAAATCTTATTAGTTCCAAAACTTTATCAGTTTCATTTTTATCTTATCAGTTTCAGTTCATTTTCAGCTAATATTGCCGAAACAGAGCCACACTATGATGCTATTGTCAAACCAGTGAATTTCTCCTTATCATTTCATCCTTATGTAGGAAATGATATGCAAATAAAGAACTATCATCTCTGAAATGGGTTTAACATAACTATTCTGGCATGACCAACCAATTATCTTCCCAAAAAGCTTATTGTAGCACAAAAGGCACTAGTTATTGCTATTTGCTATTGGAGGAGAATGTGGTAGCTAATTTTCAAAAGCTACTTAACTTGTAATAAGTGAATGGGTAGGTGAAATGAAATAGCAATCACTAAAAGAACGACTAGTTCAATTACAGTGAAGTCAGTGATGATCATCTCGATTCTCGCACTAAACTATATGTAATTATGTATAAGATACGGGAACTCGTTGAGACATAGAAATGAAAATTATATATTCACATCTTAAAAAACAAAATTCCTAATTGAAGAAACTACTTACTAGATAGGACATTAGTTTTAGCAATTTATTAGTTTCAGTTACTATTACATTTCAAACGATAAATATGACATTAGTTATAGCAATTTATCAGTTTCAGACTTTCCGTTATCACATTTTCAGTTGTATTGCCGTATTGGTGTTTACTGTTTAGTGTTGCTTGCAAACTATTGCAACAGATGAGACAACTGTGTAACCCGTGAAAACAAGCAATTATTAAGGGTTAAAAAATATGAACTTGGGCCCATATTTGCTCAAATAAAGTGGTTGGGCCCAGAGCCTTTGCTGTTATTCGTCTAGGGCCTCAACTTGCAAAGTTCCACCCCCCTAGTTCTCCGAGTAAATCATCTAGTATTTCGCTCATATAATTCAACAACTACAAGTATTAATCTCTATTCTATATGGGAAGAGGGGTAGGACACCAAAATATTAGAAACCCTATTTTACCCTCATTACATCTCTATTCTAACTGCTTACTTTAATTTTAAAATAAAAAATTAAAAAATTTAAAAGAAAACTACCTAATTAATTTAAAAAATAAAAAAGACCTTACAAAAAGAAAACCATCAACAATTCAAATATCCCTAATTTATTAAATATAATTAACAATTAATTTTCCCCTCAAAAAAAAAATTAACAATTAATTTAATTTTCTACATTTCCTAAAGAAATTTCTACGCAGCTTCGCACGCATCGCGTGCATATAAAAACTAGTTATCAAATAAACTAACAGAGCCCCACATCATAACTGCTTTTCTACTTATTAATGAGAGTTACCGTTAAACTAAATTTGTAAACTTAAACTAACTCTTGAAAACGCAAATTTCGATTCTGTTTTTTTTTTAGTCGTTTTCAGTTCAATTCAATTAGTCTTTACAATTTAGTATCTGTCAATTCAGTTTAGTTTCTGTCAATCGAAATGAAACGGAATCGAAGTTATAGAATAATAGTTTATCCATAAGTAGTTTGTTGAAACCCATTAAGTGCCCACTTGTGAGTGTCCCACATTGGAGAAAGAGGAGAGAATAAACCACTTTATAAGATAAGAAGTTACTCCTCCTATCACCAATTGGTTTTAGGATGGAACCTCCTACCTTGTAAGTGGACTAAACTCTCCTCTTCCTTAATGGGTTACCCAGGCCCATTTTCATATAAATCTAAAAATTAACATAGTTAATTCAAATATAGCGACATCATGTCATCACCTTGGTAATCCTAACTTGTCTGTTTCTTTACCATTAGTCATTTTAAAACTGGTTTTTACTTCTTCTAAATAGAATATGATACTTGGATGTCACCGGCACAGTAAACAAAGAACTTTCACTAGTACAAGGCCTAATTTGTTTGGATTTTTATACATGTTGAATGAAATTTTAGGACAAAAGTATAGAAGTAGGCAAAACGCAAGAGAAAACACGTGCACATGCAAGCCACGGGAGGAAAATAGCAGCCTTTTACTGACTACAAAATCCAACTTCGTAACTGTTTTTCCTTTGTCATTTATGCTCGAATTCGAATCTTCATTATTATCCGTTCGCTATCTTAAGGTCACCAGAACTCACCACCCATAGAAAATGAATGATTCCGACTTTTATAATTTTGGTCTAGTCATGTGTGAATACATTTAATTTCACACCCTCATATTATTTCTTTTCATGAACAATCTACTAACAATTACGCATGCTAAAATATCTATAACAAAAAAGTCATTTGTTATATAATTGATCATACACGTCTACTTTATCGGATGTATTTGGCAGCAAATTTTTCAAGTATTTTTAAGAAATCCAATAAAAAAAACTCTATTTAATATGTAAAATTAGTCCTGAAAAGTTCAAAATTTTCAAATGAATGTGATATTTTCTCGTCTTTCTTAAATGTCGGACAATTCATATGTGCACAACAAGCCTGTGCCTAATAAATTTAACTTATAATAATATGATACTTGTTCTCTTTTTTCTCCAATATGGGATAACTCACATGTACACAACAAATTCGAGTTTCAACAAACTTTAAATAAGTCCGAGGACAAATAAGTTGCAGAGAACTGACCTTTTGGTGATTGAATTATTTGAGTAAAGAAAAGCAAGAAACAGAAGATAATAAAAAGAGAGAAGAATCACCTCTTAGAGGAACATCAAGCACTTGACCAGCAATAAGTTGTTCAGGATCAGTCATATTATTCAGCCTCATCAAAGTCTCCGACCTAGTACCAAAATCAGCCGCAATCTGACTGACATTACTCCCAGAAGCCACAACATGTCCATAGTGAACCACCTGTTGTCCATCCACGTCATCACAACTACAAGGAAGTGGGATCCACAACCTCTGTCCCACAAAAATAAGGTTGACATTTGTGATATTATTAACAGTAGCAATTTGATTATATTCCACTAGTCCTGAGAAGACCGAAGCAGCTATATGAGATAAACCATCATCTTGTACTACAGTGTAGTAAGGTACACGGTTAGAGATCCCTGTACCATTGTTGCAAATGCAAGGGAAAGGGATCCTGACCGTTGAGTTACCAAGGACGGTGTGATTTGGTGGGGTATTGGGAGGGAGGTTGTTGACTCCTAGGAGAGTACGGAGAGTTCTGATTTGGAACATAGTTTGGATGTGCCCAATTGTAGTGGTGTTGGGGGAGATGTAGCCTACTAGAGCTCGGCACGTCGATCGGGTTCTACATGTGAAGGCGGGTGGTTGTTGGGCGGTGGTTAAGGGTGGAGAAAGGAGGAGGAGAGCAAGTGGTAGTAGGAGGAGGAGTTGAGCTGGGTGAAGAGAGAAAGTGCTCATTTTTGTTGATGGAAATGAAACTAGATATGTGCTTACTAATAAAAACTTTAAGTTTGTTTATGAAAGAGGTGTAAAGTTTGAATTTTGAAAGGAGGTATTTATTGATGTATGTTGGGTTTAGGTTTGTTTGGTTGGTTGAGGTTTTCATAAGTGAAAGAATAGAGTGGACTTTGACTAGCAAGGAATGAGAGGAGTAGGGGACCTTTCTTTTCTTGTGTGGAAACTTGGAAGGGGAAGCCCTCAGTTTAGAGGCTATTGATGAACAAATAAAATTCTAGATATGAAAGTTTCCGATTCAAACCCAAGACTAACGACTGTCGTTGGTAGAATTTACTTTTAGTAGAGCTCAGATTTGGATTAGTCAAAGATTATTTTCAAACGAAAAATGAAAAGAAGATTATTTTCGTAAATTTTATTTTGATTTTGATTAGAGTCGATCGATTGGATTTAAACTCGAGATAAATAATTTATACTGAAACGGATTAGACTCGACTAGAGTTATAAAAGATTTGGATTAAAGTCGACTTAAATTTCCGAGTCTACTCAACCATAATTGATAGCTGATTGATATTTAATTGTGGGTTCAAAGACCTTATTAGTGAGAGCCAGTGGGGTCGATATCCAATGCTCTACTGTTTTTCAACATTCATTACGTCGGCGAAGTGGAATGAAGTTGCGTGGAAAAGTTGCACTTTCGCAAGGAAAATGAATGAAAACTGAACTTAAAAAAGTTAGACAATTCTTGTTCCTATCATAAAGCTAGTATAGTCAGCCTTTATCTTATCTTTTTCTCATTTTTGAAGTATCAGCCTTTTATCTTACTTAATGCAAATAATATACTACTACTATGTTGTTTATCTCATAATAATTTCATACTAATAATTACATGGTGCAAAACTTATACCACTGAATTTGTTAAAGAATAAAATACACTAACGCCGGGTCAAGATTGGTTGTTTCGGCTAATAATAATATCATTTATACGAACTAATATATTATTAACAACCTATCATTCTGATGAGCTAAAGATATATGATAATCTCGGACGGAAATAGTTTAAAACTATTGAGTGTGACACCCGGAATAATAACAGAGAAAATAATGCGTTTGAAGGATTTATATTTGGACAATAATGGCGTCCCAAGACTAATACAAGTCAACCCCGAAAAAATAAACATATAGCGTGTGAGTTGGACACTTCTCCATTCTACTTTCTAGAAGTCAAATCATATGGTTGTTCACACATTATTTTTAAACATACCAATATTGATCATCAATTAGTTAGTTACTTAACTCTTAACCACACTATTAAAATAAAGGATTAGAATATTAATCATTTGCTTTAAGTTAATTAACCAAATAACACTTTTTATTTTAATGGAAACAGCCCCACAATAGTTTCAGAACAGTGAGGAGAGAATCAAGTCAAATTACTCAATTGAATAAATAGACAGTGCCCACAAAACATAATCAAGTTTTAACTAGTATTTTGACCCGGACGATGTCTCGGATCAGTTATATTATCAAATATATTAATATTCATAATTTCATAATTAATTCTATTAGTTTTTCGTAATATTCTTTTTAGTGCAAAATTGAGAATTGGACATTATAACATGATAAGTTGTTAAAAAAAGGGATTTTGGGGTAAAAATAACAATTACGATAAAATTTGGGTAAGAGTGTTATTATTACTTAATAAAAAGGTTAAAGATAAAAAAAAGTTATCCACATTCTTATAATTACATATAAATATATGATTATAAGACTCTATTATGTTTTACTTTGAAAAATTAAGCTTTTAAATTGTAATAGATTAGTAGTTAAACTGTCATGTTTCATTTAAAAAGTCATGTGTTTGAATTCTAGTAACTACACATTGTTAATATTTCTGATTGAGATTATAAGCATGTGTATTAGAAGTTTCAAAAGAGTGCCACGTGACACCATTCCTTTGATAGGAACGCATATTAATATATTTGTATAAATGTGAGAAGTGGAAACTACAAAGAATTGCAGTTGAAAAAAAAAAAGGAAATGAGAAAATTGAATTTGAAAAAAAAATGAAATATGTCATATTTTTTTGGTGCCAAATTCCCAATTCTTTCTATACTATTTGATAGAAAGTCGAGTAAACACAAAATGAAATAACATAAACAAAGATTAGAAAAATGCTTGCAGAATTTTTTTTTACTTTTTTTATAGTCATGATAGACTTGTAGCGTAGATAAAAGTCACCATGTGAGTAAACAGGTCACGTTCGTATTTGTTCTTCTTTCTATTTATCTTGAGTTGTTCACGGACCACGGTAGATAATAACACATGGTTGAGAAATAGACTCGGGTTTGAGTTTGATTTTGTGCTCATGTCATGTCCATACAAGGATCACTCATAATTTCATGTTTGTGACATTGCCGTATTGCACACATCGGTTTTTTCTCTCCTCGTACATATCCAACATTAATTCACTAATAGTACATTTTTTATTTCGATGTTGCTACTTGCTAAACTTCATTTTACCAAAGTGATGCAAAGCATATTACATCATGTCCAAAAAACATAATATAGTTTCCTCCTTCAAGGGGGACTATTTTCATTGTCACAATGTCAGTTGTCACCCAAACATGTACGCAAGTATAAGACAGCCACACAGACACAGTGACAGGTACATATAGAAGTACCAAGTTTTTGGCACCATCTTCATTCTTCAACTCTGAAGATAGATATGCTATAAGACCAAGGAGGCAAGGACTCGAGCATATCAACATATATTTCTACTTAGCTAGCTTGTAACTCTTATAAAATTGAATTTCTCAACCACTAATGCCACCACGCCTCAAGGTATAATAGCCCATTTCAAATATTAGTAACAGCCATGAATTTGTACGTAATTTTTGTAAAAAAAATTCCGTGACATATTCATAAGAATAAGACCTCATTTTTACCCAAATTAATACATACCCACATCTGTATAAAGAGGATCATAAGCAAGATGAACATACAACACTAGATTATGGACACATACCAATATCAATGAACATGTACCAATAGTGATGTACATATGTTTATTTGACTTGTTATCTATACACATGTGTTCATTTTAACTTGTTATCTATGTACATTTAGTTTGTTATCCATGTACATGTTCGAAATGACTGCTTGGTTTAAAATCTTAAAACTATCACACCATTCGATTTCCAAGATAAAGTAGAGGGTAAATGTTTACACACAAAAAGACAAGCAAGAATTACTAATTCGCAAGTTGGAACTCTCTGACAATCCAATACCTCGAGGTTACTGTCAACAGGCAATACTTAACAATAACAATTCAGAGAAGAACACTGGAAAAAATGTCGCCTACCTAATTTTGCAACATCAAAAATCCATAAATTTTGCTCCTTTCAAAGTTATTCAGGGGGTGCATGATATTGTGTGCATTTGCTTGGAGATTCGTTTACTATGATCGAGCACAAATTTGACAAGAGTAGAAACAGAAAGTCTTCACTCCTTCCTAAGAAAAATCCCCCTAATAAATGCCATGTTTGGCGGCCGTTCCAAGTTTTTTTTTTTTTCTTCGATCTGCTAAGCAGCAGATGGGTTTATGCCATACCTAGGAGCCAAAGAAATCTTGGGGTAACAATAAACCAACATTTTAAGACAAACCAAAAGTAGAAATCAAGAATCAAGATCATTACAACTGAAGTATCAAAAAGAATCCCCAAAAAAACAGCAGAAGAAACCTGGTTTTGTCTCTTCTTAGTGCGCCAGAGGAGTAAGCAAACAAGTTCCAGCATTAGCATTTCACAGTTACAAGTTTATATTTATTTGAGAAGCTTTAAATTAGATATGTCCTCCAATTTCAAGTACTTTCCGCAAAATGTCTCAAGGGGAAGTTACATACAAAGTCACATGTAACAAAAACTTTATACCGTATATTAGGAATCAAGAGGGACAAGTAATATATTGATGGCTAAATACACAAAAAAGTTGTTGAAGGGAAGAGCTAACCGAAAGGAGGAGATAAAGCTGGGATATGAAGTTCACTTTCATTGACAGCGTCGCAATATTGAGTCAGCAAAACTCTGTTGCCTGCACATCAACATAGCAAGGGTCAAGCTCTGTACTCTGGATTTAGAGGTAAACCTGAAGTCATGCATGCAATGATCCAATGCCTTAATCAAACAATAAGATATGGAGCATTAAAAAATCTCAAGGCTTCAATGAACACTATTCATGCTTAACTCCAACAGCCATCCTACCCCCCAAACCCAAGAGAAACTTAAAATTGGAAGACAGAAACCAAATTCTAAGAAATCCTTCTCAAAGTGAGGGTACAAAAAAAAGAGAAAGAAGTAAAGGTCATCATATGAGTTGCCAAGTTGGTGTTTGCCCAAATAAGAGGCGTAGATTTGGCTGGGACAGACCTATATGTAAGAACCAAAATTTATCCACACAAACCCGCTAGAATCAGGCTCCAAATAAATCATGCCCAGATCCAGAATACTTGCCCAACAGAAAGACGATAATAATCATTCATAGGCTGAGTATCGACAAACTTATTGAAAGTTGAAACAAGTGACTTTGAAGGTATTGAAAGTCATTAAGACGGCACTTGCACTTTCCACATTTACAAAGCAATCTAGATAGTGCATCGATGTTCACCAATAACTATGAGCCTAGATAAACCCAGACAGCAGTCGAGTTGCATATTTAGCTTCTTTAAAACAATGTGAACATAGGCTGAGTATCGACAAACTTATCCCATTGGCAATGTGAGTTGAGCATCTATGGCCCTTCTGATGAGTGAAGAGGACGGAATGGGGAGCAGTAGAAATGACATTAAAGGTTAACATTAGAAATGCTAAGCCCAAAAAGGTGTTAGATATACTAAAAGAAAATTAAACATACTTGCTCTGTGTGAGCCTAGGGCTAGGGCGTGAATACTTCAGGTACCCATCCCAAGGAACCATTTTCAGGCCAGCTCTATGAGAGATCATGCGCCTAACCCTGCAAAAAGAAACAGATACATCAGGTAGCGAGATAATAGATAAATTCAACATAAAATATGTATACAAATGAACAAATTATAAGTTCTGTTACGAAAGGGGGAGAGAATCACCTCTCGGCAAATTCAATGGGAGTTTCATCAGGTTTTTTCGTCTGGGGCTCGAGATACCAAACATCACAAACAACAGCCCAAGACGTCATTAGCTGAAGAAGATGCGTAGTAAATGATTGCCTGCATATTTGAAGCATAGGACAAAACTCCCCTAAGAATACGTCTAGCATTCATATACCAAAAACGTATTGGCATTTGGCAACAAAATTCAGGATGGTTTTTTGAAGATCAACATTTGCTTGTTTCTCATGCAACAAGCACAATAAAATATTAAATATAAGTGTTGGGCATATATCCCAAGTCCCACATCGGAAATATAAAAAAGAGTTTACAAACTACATTAGGATGCGGCCTTTTGGGAAGGAGCCCAAAAAACAAATCCATGCAGACTAGACCCAAAGCGGACAATATCATACTAATGGTGGAGTTGTAGGTATACTCGTGGGCCCTACGAATGGTAAAAGCCGACGGTTCGGCTGGGAGAATGCACAGGTTGGCGGCGGTACAAAGATGATAGACGGATTATTGCTGGACGGGAGGCTTGTGGTCCTTGGTTTGAGGGGAGGATTGTTGGGTATACATCTCTAAGTGCCACATCGGGAAGATAAGAAAGAGTTACCTAGTTTATAAGAGTTTACAAACTACATTAGTATGAGGCTTTCTGGGAAATAGCCCAAAAAACAAATCCGTGTGGACCATACCCAAAACGGACAATATCATATTAATGGTGGAGTTATAAGTAATACTCGTGGGCCCTACAATAAGCATTTAGAGAAAGATGGAATATCTGCCAATTTTCACTTTTGCCATATTTTTTCCCAAACCTTTGCTCCAACAAGGCATGGGTACTTAAAACAAGTTAGATTATACATACATAGACGTTTCTCCACTGTTTGTGGTTGTAAAAAAACATTCACAAAAAAGCAACTGTTTGTGTTTGTGGTTGTTAAACGAAGATAATCCAAAAAAAAGAGTTGCCATACACTTCCTCCGTTCTTCTTTAATTGCAATGATTCCCTTATTTGGAAGTTTCACATTAATTACAAAGTTCCTTTATTTGGTAATATCTTCTCTCTATCTCTCTCCTATAGTCCTATTACATGGGTCTCACTTTTCATTTATCTCTATCTCTCCTTTTCAAATGGCTTTCTTAAATAATGTGCCAAGGGGTGATGTTGCAATGATAATAGACGGAAAAAGTAGTTTACAAGATTGTAAACATAGCCTAAAAACTAAAAGCATGCCTGAAGAAGCTAAGTAAACAGAAATATCAAACAAAAAGGAAAGACACAATAAAATTAGCACTTCCTTTGTTTATTATTACTTGTTCGACCTTGAATTTCACATTGCCAACATACAACTTTGACCATTAATATCTTTAAGAATCTTTTAGTATAGTTTATAATAGTTAAATATTTTGAAAATATGAATTCAGACAAATCCAATAAGATAGTACATAATAACATATAACTTTATATAATTGTGAAAAATAATATGGTCAAAGTGGGGTGTGTTAATAGCGTGAAAAGTTATAGTAAAAAAAAGGGTAATATAAAATCTCAAGAAAGAAGGCCTTACTTCCTACTGTTCCAGAAGGCATCAACAAAAATCTTGTTGTACTTGATTGCCACAGGACAAACAGTGACATCAAGCTCAAATGCACCCTAAACAAGAGAAGAGTTATAAATGATAGTTATGCTTTTAAAACAAGAGTTACAGTCCACATAATTTCATTCAAAATTACACAGCAGTCATCTAGAAACCAAATGAAAGTCCACTTACCTTCTTAAACATGACTGTATACTCATTATTGACACAAGTTCCTTCAGGAAATATCAAAAGAGGGTTATTGTCGGCCCCATGCGCATGTTCTCTTAATCTGAAACATGAAACCTTAAAAGTATTAGAAGAGCCTTGGTAAAAGACCAATTTTACATTTTTTTTTTCCATTAAGAAACACACTTTCTAGATACAACAACACGATCATTTGCTTCTGTACGGTTGAACCAGATACATCCAAGACTTTCCAAGATAGTACTTTGCAGCAATCCTGCACCAAAAGGAAACAGAGGAAATTAGGACATCATAGCATGAACTTCCCATTTGCAACCAGAACAATAATATCAAAAAACCTATGTTTGATATTAGGAAACTAATGCTTCAGCTCTCTAATGTCTAATTGCAACTTGCGACATAAGACATCCAAAACTATACAAGAAATAAAGATGCAATGCTTCACCATTCAGATCACTGAATTTGCAGCCAGAAAACCACATTAAAAATCTATAAATTTGACCAGCTAGCTTCGTATTATATATCAGTATTACATATCTATTGCACCATAAGCCTTACCAACCCAGCCAGGATGCTTCTGCATGATGACAGCAAATGCAGTCATTTGTTCCAAAATAATAAAATCGATCATGGAGGTGTGGTTGGCCACAAAAACCTGTTTAATGAATAAAGAGTAAGAATGCTTCAGCCTTGTTGTCAGTACAGCTTATCTGTATAGCACAGGACAACGTTATTGAAAACAGGAAAACAGAAAAACTAACACCTGCTTAGGCCTCATACTTGGCCGAGGACCATGATACTTTATCACTCCCGTCCATGATGCAACAAAAAAACTGCAGATCAATTCCACCAAAGAACGCTGGTAGGAAGTTCAAGGAAACAGGAATTACCACAGTAGATCTTTGAAGAACACCAAAATAAAAGGTGATAGAGAACCCAAGAAACACATCTATTTTAAATTAATACAGTGTCAACAAATCAATACAATATAGCTGCAAACTTGTAAATGATGAAATAAAGTACTGAAGCTATTCAATTCGAAACCATTTTAATAAAAATCTGTTTAAACTCGAAGCTAAATTGTATGATACATCTCATAAGGTCAGCTATTCTTTCTACATCATTTCTGTAGTTCAGGAATTCCTCAAATCATTAATACCTAAAATTATCAATACCTGCATATTAAGCAGAAATTTGGCTCGACTAGACCTTGTCCTCCCTCTATCTGGAAATGATAGTCATGTACGCTTTTGGAATTTCCAAACAAATTCCAACTTTTTCATAAAATCATTAATGATAAATTGTTGTTGTTGTTGTTGTTATTGTTATTGTTATTATTGTTGTTGTTATTATTATTACTACTATTATTATTTTCTACACTTTTCCATAATAAAAAAAAACTAAACTGCCGACAAGCATCACATCAACAATTGTTCCTAACATGATTGTTGCTGCTTTATATACAAAACATGCTTTTTAGCACATGCACATAAATACCTAATAGGTGTTGTTTTCTGGCAATATTCACAGTTTAAAAATATAACTGAACTCACAAGATATATTTAAATAATTATTGGACTAGACATGTGTATAAAATTTAAAATGCACAAGAATCTAGAACTGTACCTCTAAGTTTTTCCTCAGTGAATCCTGCCCTTTCAGTAAGAAATGAACTGGCATGTAGAGAGAGAGGAATATAATCCATCCTATCGTCAAAACTAAGACCCTGTGTTAATTCAGTAAGCATAAGTCAGTCGGAAGAGTAGCACCAGTGCATAAGTTCAGCACCATTACACGACGGCATGCCATATGATGATATTGTTGGGGAAGGAATTTGCTAATTCCAAAGTATAAGTAGGAGAAGATAATTATAAAGTGCACACAATATACTTGTGTTTCTTTATTAATATCAAAAGAATGATTTTACAACATTATTTATAGTTTACAACGATAACTAATACCCTCTCATTGCTATGCTATTATTTATGAGGTTCGCATTCTTTTAAATGAATACTAGCAACTTAAGTTTAAATATTTGCTAAATATAGTATAGCTAATTCAAGTTTGGATTTTTCACTCCCCCTCAAACTTGAATATTACTTCTGTTATACTTATAACTAATTATGCCCGGCATAGCTTTAAGCTTTTCAAATTCATAGAGGCTTAGTCTTAATGTCAGCAACTTGTTCTTCAGAATTGCAAAATTGGAGCTCAACTTGGAGTTCAACTTCTCAATTTTTAACAAGCTCTCGAATATAGTGATATTTGATATCAATATGCTTGCTTCTGCCATGGAGTACTGGATTCTTGGCTAATGCAATGAGTTATTATCACAAAATATTGTCGTTATAATCTTTTGAGTAAAATTTAAATTCTCATTATTCTTCAAAGCCATATTGCATGACATACTCCGCTTGTTATTGCTATATACTGAGCTTCAGAGAAAGCAACCACTTGTTGCTTCTTGGAAGATCATGAACCAACACTATCTCCTAGATAGTAAACATAACTAGAAATACTTTTACGGGTTTCAAAATCACCACCCGAATCACTATTGGTGTATCCAACCAAATTTGGTGTATTTGAGTTGGTGTAGAAGATCCCATGATCTCGAGTACCATTCACATATCGCAAAATTCCCTTTGTCGCTTGCAAGTGTGGTTGATGCGGCTTCTCCATGTACCGACTAACCAATCCCACTCCATACACTATATCAGGCCTAGTGGAAGTCAAGTATTGAAGACTACCCACCATACTTTTGAAATAAGTTGGATTTACCAACTCTCCACTACCTTCTTTTTCCATTTCGACTCTTTCTGATATTGAAGTCCTAGTAGTTGTGGTTGCATCCATCTTGAATTTCTTCAAAATATCTGTGGAATATTTTTGTTGCGACATAAATATACCTTCATTAGTTTGTCGTACTTCAATGCCTAGAAAATACGACATCAACCCCAAGTCTGTCATTTTGAAATGTTCCTTCATAGCTTTCTTGAATTCCTCAACATAATTTTATTATCGGTTTTTTCACCAAATACCCCTAACAAAAAAATTTATTCACTAGATACCCATCTTTTTTCAAAATTCACCAAATACCCGTGACTTTTTAAAAAAATGACACAAAATGCCCTTTTATTGACGGATGTTAGTCCTCCGTTAGTGTTTATTTACAAGTTTGCCCTAAGTCAACCTAAGTAACCCAAATACACACTCTCTCCCCTAACCCACCCACCATACCACCAAACCCTAACCCAACCCCAGCCCACCACCCCCCAACAACCCCAACCCGAATCCCCGCTCCTCTCCCCACCCCTTCGAATCCCAAGCTTAGTCGCTCCCTCTCCTCATCCCTTCCCCCCACCCCATCGAACTCAGCGGCGAATGGGTGAACTGACAATAAGGCGACAACTAGGGCAATGGCCGTGACAGCGACCGAACTTGCGGGGTACGGCATACTGGAGGCCAGACTTGGGGTTCACGCGTTTGGATTCCTTCATTTCTCTCCATTCGTTTTTGGTGTTGACGACGCGCCGGCGAGAATAAGGGAGGGGGAGGCGCGAGGGAGGTCGAGGGGAAGGGGGCTTGCGTGGGGGCTGCCGGGGAAGGGGGGCAGCATGGGGGCTGCCGGGGAGGGGGAAGGGGAAGGAGGGCTTGTGTGGTTGTTGCGGGGGAGGGGGGATGGTGGGGTTGGGTCAGGGGTTGGTGGGGCTAGGGTTGGGTTAGGGTTACTTAGGGTTTTTAGATTTATTAGGGTTAACTTCGAATTTTTAGAGTTAATTAGGGTTTTTAGGGTTAATTAACGCTAATAACTAACGGAGTTAACCGCCGTTAGTCATTAATGGCATTTTGTGTCATTTTTTTAAAAGTCAAGGGCATCCGGTGAATTTTGAAAAAAGTTGGGTATCTAGTGAATAAATTTTTTTGTCAGGGGTATTTGGTGAAAAAACCGTTTTATTATTTCCACTGGAGATCAAATCATCAACATATAGACATAAGATCAATATGTCACCATTATCCTTTTTCTTCACATATAATGTGTGCTAATGTGGACATTGTTGAAAACCATCTTGAAGTAAATATAAATCAATACGTGAATACCATGCACGAAGTGCTTGCTTCAAACCATATAGAGCTTTATTGAGTTGATAGATTTTGTTTTCTCACCTTTCTTTGTAAAGCTTGGGGTTGCTCAGACATATACTTCTTCTTCCTGATATAGTACATTTAGAAAAGCAGTTTTATCGTCCATTTGATAAACTTGTCATTTGTTATGAGTGGCAAGTGACAGAATCATTCGAACGGTATCCATTATAGAGACTGGTGCAAAAACTTCAAAGCAGTCAATTTCATGGCTTCTTCGCTTCTGCTTATCGCCTTTAACTACCAATCTCACTTTATAGCGATCGACTTCACCGATAGGTCTATATTTTGTTTTATATTCCCCTTTCAATCCTATGGGCTTTTTCTCGACGTGTAAAGTAGTCAACTCCCACGTATTACTCTTTTCAATGGAATGAATTTCCTCTTCCTTTCCTTGATTCCACTTCTCATTAGCTATTGCTTCTTCATAGAGATTGGATCACAATCGGCAAATAAAAAGAAATTTACCATAAATTCATTTGCTATCTCTTCATTTGCATCATCATCATCTCTTATAACTATAAAATCTTTATACCTGGAAGGCATTACACGTTTCCTAAGAGCAAGTTATCCACTTGGGTTGTCTCAATAGGACTACTGTCTACTATTGGATTCAGTAAAGACCTCATTTGTTTCACCCCCACTTCCATACTTCATTCAACAAAGTGAACATCTCTACTGATTATTAGTTCTTTTTTGGGATCATATAATTTGTAACCCTTCTTTGAATTACTATAGCCGATAAAAATACATTTTTGACTTTTATCATCAAACTTCTTCCTCCTTTGATCATATGCGTGCATGAGCGACACAACCAGATACTCGCAAATGAGATACATCAGGCTTATTACCACTCCAAGCTTCTTCTCGAGTAATTTCATGAACACTCTTTGTTCGACTTATGTTCAACAAATACGCTGCACAACAAACTGCTTCTGCCTATAATGGCTTTCGCAAAGATTTTGCTTTTAGCATACTTCTTGCCATCTCAAACATTGTTCTATTCTTTCTCTTCACTACACCATTTTATTATGGTGTAGAACTTGCAGGTCAATTGCCAATGAATGCGTTCTTTCTTCGAATAATTAGCAAACTCGTTGAATGTGAATTTACCTCCTCGATTAGATCCCAATATTTTTAAAACAAAACCACTTTGTTTTTCAACAAATGCCTTAAACTCTTTAAACTTTTCAAATGCTTCGGATTTTTCTTCATAAAATAAATCCAATTCTTTATGCTCAAATCACCTACAAAAAGTAAGAAGTACCTCTTTTTGCCAAGAGATTCAACCTCTACAGCATATATCTGTGTGGACCAATTCCAATGGGTTCGTAGCACGTCTTGATTTTCCAAGAGGACCTCGGTGATGCTTTTCGAGTCCACAACCTTCATAAAGGTTATCTGGAGGAGGTAGACGTGTCACCATATCTTTTTGAGCTAATAACTTCATGCCTCTAAAATTCACATATCCATACCTTCTTTGGAGGCCAAAAGTAAATTGTCTTCTGCTTCTGCAACATTGGCTCATTCAACTTGATTGTTATATAATTTGGTATTTGGTTCGACACTCATATGCATAATGTCCAAACTAATCACACCAATGGCATTGGATTTTCGACTTACCCCGACGTGCAAATGACGTCGTTTTGTGGTTCACCGTAGAATTGCATTCTACATTTTTATTTCTGTTATAAGAAGAGTAATTTCCACCTCTTCCTCGACCACGACCTCGTTCACGGCCACCATAATAGCCACCGCGATTTAATACATTTGCAGTAAAGCATGTTCTACATTGGAACTTTTCCCTCGTTGCCACATTCTTTACTCATGTGAAGACAACGAGACCAATAACTTTTTAATAGATAAGGTTGATAAATCATGTGCTTCTTCAATAAAGGAAGCGACATTATCAAAATCACTATTCAAAGAACGGATTACTTTTTGTACAACTCTTGCATCACTTATATCTTCTTCGTCGATATTTATTTGATTAATGATCGCTTGTACACGATCATCTCTGAGTCATCCTGGATGACTTAAATTCGTCAACCAGTGTTTGCAAACGTAACGTACCTGCTTAACACAATCATCACCTTCATAGGATCTATGCAAATATCCACACTACATGTGATGTCTCTACCATTGATATCTTCATAGAATACAGGCTCCTTAACTGCTTAAAATATATAATACAACGCCTTATGATCTTTTTTCCCGGTTTCTAACAAAGCGGCATTGGCATCTTGTGCCAGTGCTTCAAAAGATGTTCGATCTGTTATATTTGTAAATCCTTTCTCCACAATGCTCCATAATTCTTGAAAACGAAAAAAATACTTTTAATTGAATAGACCAGTCATAATTTTTTCCATTCAACTTTGGAAGTTGAACCTGTGTCATATTATTTGTAGTTGCTGCCATTATTCAAATATAAACAAGTATGAGTCTACCAAGCTGGTGAAGGAATTTGCTAATTCCAAAGTATAAGTAGGAGGAGATAATTGAAAAGTGCACAATATATATGTGTGTTTCTCTCTTAATATCAAACTAATGATTTTACAACACTATTTTACTTTATATTGGTAACTGATACCCTCTCATTGTTATTCTATTATTTATGAGGTATGCATTCTTTAAATGAATACTAGCAACTTAAGTTTAAATATTTGCTAAATACAGTATAACTGATTCAACTTTGGATTTTTTCGGATATGAGCTTATCTATATCTACATAAATCGCATAAACCTATGAGTAAAACTTTTTAGATTCCAGAAAGCCTCACCCTTCTAATTTGGACAGTGGACTCACCCTTTTAATTGAGCGAGGACTAACTTCTTTTGGACATTAAAAAGAAGTCAAGGACATAAAGCATTTCCGATGCACCAAAGAATTTTCAAGATTTAAACTACCATCAACCCTGGCATGACTTCAATCATCTTTACCATGCCGCTTCCCATGTAGCTAAAGACACCAAAACCAACTTCACCACAGCATATTGTATAAATTTTCAAGCAACATTTAAAGCATATCACTTCAGTATGGCCATTAACATAAACTTGCACCAAAGCATACTAAACATATTTGACTTAACAAATTCGAAAACATGAATCAGTTCACATTCTTATGAGGGTAAAAGTGACTTTGACATGAGTAAGAAAGCCAATTGCCAAATTCTTGAACATTGAATATTCTCATGTCTTCTTGTTACTTCCTTATAACGGAGATTCAGATCAAAGAAACTTTCTCTAATGCCCTTTGACCTTATATCAGAAGATTATTAGACATTAACATCGAAAAATAACGTGTTCCAAAAGGTTTTAAAGCTAACCTTATTGGGAAAATGATTAAGTATCTAACAACAACTCCAAAACACCACAGGGGAAGTAGATAGATATTCCAGTTCCAGGGCTCTGGAGGATTTGATTTAAAGCAACGCGTAAAAGAATCCTGGACACATAATACATAACAAGAGAGTTGAAAGAAGTTAGTAACACAAACATGTAAACTTCAAAGCATTAGATAAGAATCCTACAGGTTCGCTTCGTTTTCCATTTCATCTATTCTCCATCAAGATTTTGAGCTGGGGCAACTAATGCCCATATTTCGAGCTGAGCAACTAATGCCCATATTTCGAGTACAGGAGTACAGGACAAAACAAATACAAATAACTCCTCAAATAACAATAGCCAATAGTATAACCAAACTAAGCTTATGAATTACTGGCAGAAATTGCAAAGCCAAACATACAAACTGAACCCTATATTGAACTCCAATTGTCATTAAGCATGTTGGAAGAAATTACTAAACATAATAATTATTTAAAATGACTCAAAGAAGAAAAGGGCATAGACAGCTAAATTCAAAGTTTGAAAGTGAATGAGTGAACATGAATGATTTGGGATTAGCTAACATGAATTGTTTCCGGGACAAATGAACAAAAAAGTGAAGGACTTAGTTTGAAGATTTGAAAAAGACTAACATGAATCGTCATAAGAACCCGTTTCCGTGACAAATGAACAAAAAAGTGAAGAAAGAAGTTTAACACAAAAAGGGAAAATGAAAAGCCAACACTGAGGGAAGTAACAAGGAACAAGAATCAAATGATGTGTAAAGAGAAAACCAAAATAAAAGAATGAAGATAAAATTTGAGGGATTTTTGAAGAAGGTAATGAGAAAAAACAAATGTGAAGAAAAACAAAGTTTCTTCATTACAACCTAGTTAGAGTTTCATAGACCTCTTCCATAATACCCCTATCATTTCCCTTAGGGGGCATTTACCATGTTCATCTATATTGGTAGAGTTTTTCCGTAAGTTAATACAGTTGTCCTACTTTAAATGTTTCCTATGTTGTTTCCCTCTTTCATACCAACATATGACTCAAATGGTTCAATACTAACACACTCGACCATAGCAACTAGTTTAATTTATTATATCCTAAAAAGCAAGAAATTTATAGTACCCACACGCTCATCATCTAGCAACCACCCAGAGAAACAAGCAGATCCACCTTAAATTAAGACAATCAGGGGCACATGAAACAAGGAAATCAATCCCTCTGTTCCTATTAATCTGGAAGTTCCTCTCATATACAAGGAAATGATTCAGTTCCAGAGCCAAAGATCGTAGTTCTCGAACGAGCAGTCGAAAAGATTCTGGAGCATCTTCGGGGTTAGGTATGGTTCCCCCAATGATCGTAGTACCAAGTACTTCCTGGCGAGCTTTAATATGATCTGATTTATAAGGAAGCATCTCTTGTAAATATGAGCAACACCAAATCCTTCTAAAGCCCAAACCTCCCTTTCTCCTACTCAATGTCCTTGCTTGGCTCTTCCCGGAAGGGGTGGTTGGAACATAAGACCAGCCTTTATATCAGTAAAACCAAAATTCATAAACTCCCATCGTTCCCATACACATATACTGGATGAGTCTACTTCAGAATTTGGGGTTGGAGAAGCCTTTACCCCACCCCCCACCCCCCAATCAGACCAAAGCCTTCTTTCCATCAAAATCCAAACAGAAAGGTGAAAGGTACATGAGTTTTTCAAGGGTTCCCATATGCATTTACGACCAACAAAAAAGTTCTTATACATGACCAGAATATGGAAAGACATTAATCAAATTGATCTAAATTATTATACTAAACTAACCACACCAACCCAACTAAAAGAATTCTGAAATCGACATGTGTATGGTATAATGATGCAATGAAAACTGCCTCCCAAGCAATAAAAAAGAATACTTGCAATGTGGCAATACAGTCAAATTTCCTAGAAAGCAAATCACAACCAAACAATAAAAACCCAAAAGACAAAGTAGGCAGCAATTAACAAGAAATTCTAAGAGGGTATATCATAAAGTTCGCATAATTTTGTTTTTCAATCAAAATTGGAATACTCACATCAACAATGGCACCAGCAGCCTCAGTAAGAGCAGGAGAAATATCAATTAAGTCCCTCCTGAAATGAAGTTAATTCAATGCCACAATGACATCAACATATACCCAATAAAAATAAAAATATAAAGGTAAATTGTAGAAAAAAGGAGAGAGAGAAGTACAAACGAAGCTTGCCATGAGGCTCAGGGAGGGATTCAGAAGAGAGATAATCTTCGAGGTTAGGTCGATCCAAATCCAATTCAGAGTTTACTGATGAATATAACTTCCCATCTTCACTCTTGCTCTTATTCTCACTCATTTCTTCACTCTTATCTCCTATTAGGTCTTAGCACTACCTTTTCTTTAGCTGGTTCCACAAATTTGGATACTGAACATTGGAAAACGCCATTAGAGGACACTTGTATGGTAAAGTAGAATATCACATGATCATATGATATAGCAAACATAAAATCATGCTTTTTCAATAAATCATTAGAAGAAAACATAAACATCCGAATAATATGAGAAAACCAAAGAACTACAAAGATAAAATCGCATTAGCATAAAAGATACTAAGTTAAAGATAAAAATGCAAACACAACTGCTATGGAGTGGCGGATCCAGGAATTTATGAATAGTTGATCACTACCGACTAGGTTGCACAAACAAACAGATACGGGTACGGGTACGGGTTCGGATACGCGTATCTATATAAGATAATCCATGAATTTAAGGAAAACTACTTCAAATAAAATCAATTTATGACTAATAATAGTTCGTATTACAATAAAATAGTACCTAAAAATAGTACTTATTACAACCAAATAGTACTTAGAAAATATTACAATTGTTCTCGACGAGTTTTCATATTTTGATATCGATTTATAATATCATCCTTGATAACCTTCAAAAACATTTCTTTCTCCACACAAGTAATCAAGCAAGCAGTCAATTGTCAATTTCGCATCCTAATCTAATTCCTAAATCACAACACAATCGCAATGAAATCCAATTGACAAAAATACGTAAATACACAATCATTTGTCAATTTTGGCATCCTAATCTAATACCCAAATCACAACACAATCGTAATGAAATCCTAATGAAATCCAATTGAAAAAAATACACAAATACACATCAATTCTCAGCAACAACCCAACAATGATTCAATGAAGAATAATTGAAGAAGCGGTTAAGCGAAGATTAAGAAGGTTGAATTAGAAGAATACCTAAAATTTGCCGCCCTTGCCGCCTGCTGCCTCCCACTGACAGTGAAGAAGTGAAGAAGTGAAGAAGTGAAGAAGTGAAGAAGTGACTGTCGCAATTCGCAAATCAAACCACACAATTACACAAATCAGATTCTTTGAGACAAAACAAAACCCTAACAAAATCAAACAAAACAAAATCTACTCATCGAAATTCGAACAAAACCATAACAAAATCAAACAAAATCAAACAAAATAACAAACTCGCCGGCGACTGCGAGTCGGCTGCTCAGCTGCTACTGTGCTCCGCTGCGTTCGACTGAACTGCGTCGTTGTCGTGTCTGAAGATCTACTCACCGGCGAGGTGGCAAGATCTACCGGTCGCGGCGTCGCTCGCTGCAGCGCTGCTAGTTAGTACTTCGGGTTTTTCGCGAAGGAGAAAGACAGAGAAGGAGGAAGTGGTCAGTTCGCGTGCGGCGTGTGAGAAAACGCTTCAAATGAATTTTTTTTTTTCCAGAAATAATAGTTGGTCACGTGACCAACAATGACCCTAAGTAAATCCGTTATTTATTGTGAGCTATTACAGACCAGAACTATTCAACGTCAAAACCAGTAATTAATTTGAGATTCATAACCCAGATGCAAAGCATACACATTAAACACCCAAATCACAATTGAAGCAGCATTTATCCATAACTTCCACATTGTACAACAGAATTTCAGTAAAATAAAATATAAAAAAAAAAGCAAGAAACTTTATGAAAAGAAAAGGAAGAAATTAGCACATAGGCTTGATGAAAATCATCAATTGATGAAGATTGAAATGCAAAAACTGATAAAAGAGCCGAAATTACCAAAACCCAGCTCGAAATCTTCATCATTTCTTGAATCAAAATTCAAACACAATGCTTTTTTCTCTGAGATCCCAGGTGGGTTTTTTCTAAAATTCAATCAAGAACCCAACATTTGAATTGACAATAATAACAACCCAGAAAACCCACTTCAATTTAAAAGGCATCAAATTTCTCAAATTTTTGCAACTGGGTATTATTATTATTACTAATTTACTATTATTACGTTTAGAATTCCTTGCCTTGCACCCCGCTTGTTCTCTTTTCGGCGGATTTAAGTTTTATTCCTCGGAAAACTCAAAGAAAATAATAAAATAAAATAAAAAGATGTGATATAAAATTATAGGATTTTTTGGTAAAAACACCCTTATGTTTGGTGATTTTTAGAACAATCCCCCTTATGTTTTTTCTTTTGAAATGCACCCCCAAACGTTTTATAAAAATTTTGGTTGCACCCCCAAAACCTAACGTCCGTCAAATTCAGACGTTTGTGGGGCCCTTTTTTTCATTTTTCCTCCTAAATGTTGCGTGAAATGACATTTGTATCCTTGGGTAATAGAACCCTTCAACTAACCTCTTCATCTCTCTCATTCAATTCCTTCGTTCTTTGAATTCATCTCTCTCACTTGCTTCAGTCAGAAATTTTCAACCTTTGGCTTAGTGTCTTGAATCCTTGCTATTTCACTCTTTTAAAACGTTACTTCATGTGTCAACAACCTCTTCTCCAGCACCAATTCATTAATGACCACCTTCTGCCACTCCTCATGGTTCTTGTCAATTCACCCAAAGAATCCACACCCTTCTCTTCCAGTATGAACATCTGAGAATTCGCAGGCATAGAAACTCCTCCCAGGATTGTCATGCATCCATGACCTCAAAATCTTAGCAGGAATTCGACAATTGCATTTGGTTGCTATAACCCTAATTGAACAATTAACCCAAATTAATTGTAGCAAATAAACCCTAGAATCGCAAAATTACCCAAAATTTAATGCCTAGAAATGAATGTAACACTTACTTGATTTGAAGGATGTCAAGAATTGTCAATTGAGAGTGGAATTGCAATTTTCCGTTCGAAAATTTGGATTACCAGCTTCAATTTGGGGTGTTGGAAAATTACCATTGTGAGAGAGGGAATGTCCTGATTTGGGGATAAAGTGGTTGTTATAATAGCTTAGATGGGCCCCACAAACGTCTGAATTTGACGGACGTTAGGTTTTGGGGGTGCAACCAAAATTTTTATAAAACGTTTGGGGGTGCATTTCAAAAGAAAAAACATAAGGGGGATTGTTCTAAAAATCACCAAACATAAGGGTGTTTTTACCAAAAAATCCAAAATTATATAATAAGGTTGTTTTGCGCTGAAGAAGTGGAAGATCTCGACCACCCCCCAAATAATTTGTTTGACGAGAAGAAGATTAAATTGCATGAAGTGAGATTGCATACCAGAAATAGTGAAGAGATCGAGGGGAGGAGAGAGAGAATATTTTGAACAGTTGAACCAGACAATAGAGGAAGAGTCCAGAGGAGAGAGACTTGAAGACCACATAGTGTTAAGAGAACGGGCCCAGTCCAGCCTATTTTGTGCAGGGTATGGTCTCATCTAAGTATTTGGTGCTCATATCATATGTGATATGACTTGCTCAGCCCACACTTCTTCTTTCATAGGCCTTGGGGATCACGTATTCGAGTATGATAATCCCTAAAATTGAGCGCACATTTTACTTTACACGATAAGTTAAAGGCGATTATTGAGATGTCAGTGAGGCGGATTAAGTAGGAGCCTAATTGTTTGTCTCATCCTCGTCCAATGAAATTAGGTTTGGTGGATGATAGAGTTGAGATGAGGATGAAAATCATATTTTGTTACAGTTGATGAGGTGATGCAGATTTAATGTTTGCTACCATGTTTGTTGGACAAAAATAAGCAACTTTAGACATTGTCGTATCCAAAGTCACATTTATTGTGGCATCTAATGGTTAAGAGGTACACTTATGACTTATGGCATCCCCCTTCTCAATCATATTTCTATGTTCGTTTAATCGGCAACTTCTAGATTTGTCAATTCAGCATCCAATGATCAGAAAGGTTCGAGGTTTCGTCATTTTCACCAATTAATTTTAACCTATGACAAAAAAATTTACAGCAAAAATATGTTTCATTAAAAGATTTTTGTAAGCATTAATTAGATATAGGTATATTTCCTCCAATAAAAAAATTATCAAATTTCGTACATATTTGTAGAAAGTTTTGTTAGTTAAGCTATATTTGCATCTTTGTACCATATACAATTGAAAATTAATTTGTATTACCTGTAATGGAGAGCCTTCCTAATCCTAGACAGAGCTTGTCACCCAACACAAAATCCAAAAACTTTGCTAAAAAATCCAAAACCGTTTTGATGATTTTTGGTTGGGCCAAACCAAACTAAACTTGCAAATTTCGAAAATATACTCTACTTAGCCCAAGATTGAAAGTAACACTCTGCTTTGGCGGAACCTATTATTAAAGATCAAGTTTTAGTAGGTCTTTGTTTGGAATAGCAAAAACCTAATATTTTATTTAAGGGACCTAAGTAAAATATTATGTTGATTTAATTACTAGTGATCATTTAAATAATTAAATCACAAGCATAATAAACTTAGAAAACATTTAAAAGCAATATTTAAATGCATGAAATAATATGTGATCCTAGTATGACCCCTAACCCTAAAGACTACTCTTTAAAGCCTCCCTTGTTGAATCACCATGGAGCTCCGTCCTTGTGCTTTATAGGATAAGATTGAATCACCATTCTTCTTATAACTACTTGAATAAATATTTTGGAATTATCAACTAAAATATTACAAAAATACCAACGATGTGTAGATCGTATTTAGATTACAAAAATAAATTAACTATACGCAGATCATATTTTCTATCCAAGTTTGGGTCATACTAGTCACCGCATGCATTCATAATATCAAATATATAAAACATGCATTTTAATCAACTATTAAAAATAATAATAATATCATGCTTAACAACTTTAAAACATAATAATACCATCAAGATTTAATCTCATATTAAATCATATGGAGAGTACCTTGGATAAATTTTAAAAATTTGTCTCTCAATACCCTTTTTAAAATAATTTAACCTCACGAAATAATCGACTATTAAATTCAAAGAAGAAAAAAATAAAAATAATAATAGTTACTAACTACTTTAACCCCTTTAAAATTAACTAGTCAATTATCACATATAATTAACTAATAGAATTAAAGCTCATTATTTTAATTCAATTATGACTTAAATACTCCTCCGTTTCATTTTAATCTACACACTTACACTTTTCACGCATGTCAATGCAAAATTTCGAGGACATATATCTTTTGTTTTGTATTTGTAAAAATTATAAAAAGTACATATTAATAAAATACATGTTATGGTGAATCTAACAAGATCCCACACGACTATATTTTCATCCGCATGTGAATCACAAATGATGGTCAAAGTAAAAATTATGAATGGTGTAATATATCAAAGTGTAACAATTAAGATGAAACGGAGGGAATATGAAATTAATCACCATTAATTAATCAATTTACAAATTGGAATATACTCAAAAAGAATTTTTAAAAAACAAAAACAAAGTTGTCAAGACAGCAGTGTGCCAAGCACAACTGCAAGCCCAGCAGCCGGCCCACCATCGCGCAACCACCAAGCATAACCGGTCAGCACCGGCGTCGTTGGCCACGACAACCACAGGCGGCGGCATGTGCTGCGCAGCGCAGGAAGCAACCTGCGCGGACAGCAGCAACTGCCCAGCGCAAGAAGCGACCCGCGCGCCACCACCACGCCGGTCACAGTCCGACGATGCGCCAACCACCACGTCGGGCGACTTTCCGGCGGTCCTCCACCCTCTCACTAAATTACCAACAACCCTTGTGCATAATTGAATGGAACTTAACACAATTATTTTGGGGAAAAAAAATTAGGGTTCATATCATTTTTGTTTAACAAAAGCAAAAAAAATATAAACTAACACACAAAATCTGACATTTTGTGATGTGAGTTTTTTAATTTTGAGTATAATATATATATATATATATATAATATATATTATATATATATATATATATATATATATATATATAATTATATATAATATATATAATTGAGTTCAGGTGAGAATGAGGTTTTACATGAGAAATGAGAAAGAATAACAGCCCTTAGATCATGTTACATGTAACGGTCAAGATTAAAAATAAAAAGGGATTACCCTAATCAATCTTACGCATAACTCGCTGACCCTATCTCTCTTCTCTCTCCTTTTCATCCTCTCCTCTCCTCTCTCCTCTCTCCCAACTCTTAAGTTTGGTTCTTATGCAAATACTTCGATTTTCTGCAATTTGTTCATCAAGTTTCTTCTGCAATTCACCAAATTCAACTAGTTCGACGGTTTCAAGTTTTTTTCTGCAATTATTTGTTCAGCGATTTGCTTTCTGTTCAGCGATTTTCACCAAGTTTTTTTCTGCAAATACTCCTCTCTGTTCGACGGTCGAACTTGGGTTATCTAGTTCAGCGAGTAAATTTTCTTCTGCAATTCAACCAAAATCAACTAGTTCAGCGATTTAGTATGGGAGAGAAAGGTAAGTTTTTTTTTTCGTTCTAGTTTACTTCTTGAATTTTTTTCAGAATTGTGATTATGATTTCTTGACATTAATTATGCGAAAATTTTGAGAACTTGATTTCTTTCTGATTAATTTTCGAGAACGTGACATTTAGTTTAATTACGATTTCTTTTTCTGATTTTTTTTTCAAGAACTTGATTTTGGTGGGTTTAGTTATATAGTTTGAAAATTTGTCTGAACTCTGAAAAGCAAATGCAAGTAAGAAAGCAAAAGCAGTGATTATGATTATGTTGTGATCTATTGGGTACTCGAATCAAGTTTTTCCAGCAATCCCCCACTTCCAAACAAAAACTTGTGCTTAAAAAACTTTCTGCTTGAATATTTTGTAAGTACTGTGAACTTATATTCAATTCATATACTCGGGATAAACTTGTAATCACCTCTTTTGCTCATTAAAAAAGTTGCGGTATGATGTGATTGAACAGCTTTGGTGCTTGTCTGCTTGATACCTGATGATCTTCTAAGTATTACTGAATGGGCAACATATTTTCAGCTTGTCCTGAAATCCAGTTTGAGAGTGGTAACAGAACAGTAATCTGCTTTGTGCACCTGCAAGATTACCAACATCTACTGGTTGATGTAGTAATTGTGAATTTGTCTCTGAGGATGTTTACAATCTACCTCCAAAGTCCAAAACCCCCCCCCCCACCCCACCACAAACTAATGTTGACCTTATAATTAGAGTTGTAGCATTATTTAATAAGAGTTATACAAATTATTAATTAGAGTTACAGGGGTATTTTGAGTAGTCATAAGAGTTATAATTATAGTTATAGCATTATTTGGTATGTACATCTTATTTAGAGTTATAGATTATAGTTAATGTTCACCTTGTTGATGTGTGCATTTTCAGGGGTTTGTGTTTTGTGTTCGATGTAGAGAGAGGATGAAAGAGGAGCTCTTGTTGATGGGTGGTAGCGATAACTTTGACATAGATTTTGAATTTGTTTAGTGTTGTATTCAATATTGACATTCTTAGCATTAATTACTCCACCATTGTTTGTATAATTTTTTACCAGTTTGGAGCTTGAGACTTTTTTTACCTCCTGTATATACTCTCTGGAGCTTGTAATTATCAATCATCTTAATGATAATTGATTATAACTTTTAAACATGTATTAACATCACTCTAATAGGTAGTTCTGTAAAGTTAACTATTCATTCGTATAACTCTAAAGAGGATTGCCATAATTCTAATCTGTACATCCTATAACTCTTAACAAGCAATGTTATAACTCTTAACTCTTAAATACTACTACCTACTACTCTAATTAATTGTTGTCAGTACTCTAAATAGTATTTCTTATAATTTTAAATAAGTATTGGTATACTTCTTCACTATTATATCCTACAACTCTAATCAAGTGTTGCCATAATCGCAAATGATAATTGATGTATACATGGGGGTTACTTAATGTCATGATGTTTTAGTGATGGTTTAATTTGTGTTTTATCTATGTGTTACTCTTAACTTGGACACTGTGGCAAACATGATTATATGAATACCACTATAATCGATATTTTATGTTTTGAATATTCAATTCTGGTTGTATGAATGTGTGATTAGTTTATGTATGTGTATGTAGATATGAACATTGTCGAGGTTGGTAATGTGAACGGTAAGCGTAGTGCATGTCAAAGTATGGATTTGGTTGATAAGAAAGGGGCCAAATTACTTAAAAAGGATAGTACATCACATGTACCGAAACAGAAAAAAAAGCCATCAGAGTTGTCTACTCAATGTAGACCGAATGAGTTGGTAAAGCTTATAAAGGACTTATCTTCGCAACAAGTCCAAGATGTGAATGACATTGGTTTTGGAGGTCTTTGCAGTTTGCATTTGACTCAAAGTCCTACTACCATGATCCCTTTTTTAATAAAGTCTTTTAATCCTGGCAGTTGGGTGTTTAGAATCGATGCGGTGAATAAATTTGTGGTAAGTAAGTTTGATGTGCATGAGGTCTTTTTGCTTCCCATGGGTGATTATGAGGTTGAGGAGATTTCCACTGGTAGAGGATCTAAGGAGTCTGATAATATCTTGAAAAGAGAGTTTCGATTTAAGTTTGATGTTGTTGATGACAGACAAGGAATTTCTTTGAAGGATGTAGCTGCTAAGATTCGATCGAATGAGATGCAGGCGGGTGGAGATGAATTTAAAAGTTTGTTTGTCCTTTATGCTATGGGTAGGTTTCTTGCTCCTACGTCGAACAATAAAGTGGATTTGAAACTTTTAAAAGCCGTTTCTCAAGTATGTAAAATTAAAGAATTTGATTGGTGCTCATATGTGCTGGAGAAACTTTCTAATGGATTTGGGAAATATCATGTAGATAGTTTGGCTAATCTTGGAGGTTGTGTTATCATGTTAGAAATTATATACTTCCATAGGTTAGTTTTCAAATCTCATGCGTTACCTAGAGACCCCACTTGTTCAATTTTGGACAGATGAAAAATTCCAAAAACGTATTCATGATGAGTTAGGTTCTGGAAGTTTTGGGAATGGGATTTTGGATTTGGAGAGTCATCTCTCTTCGCGTCTTCAATGTAATTCAGTACCTTCAGTCCAGGATATCCAAAGGAAGTGTTTGGCTGATATTTCTCACTGCAAGAAGGTAATTAGCTTTGAGATTCCAGATAGCTTGCCTTCTGACGAGGAGATACATAAAACTGCAACAGATGTATGTCCTCCTATAACTCTTATCATATATTTTTATTGCTTTTTCATGATATCCTATTATGTTTTTAATTATTATTCATGATATCCTGCAGCAGATGAAATGTATTTATTGGAAAATAAATATTATAGTTTAGATATTTTCGTCCAAACTAACTAAATACAACTAGAAGTCCCCCTCAAAAAAAAAAATACAACTATAAGTCTATAACGGAAATGTAACACATGTTATCAACTCTAATAAATACTCTTATAACTCTAATTAGTAATTGCTATAACTCTAATCAAATACTTCTATAACTCTAATCAAATACTTCTATAACTCTAATTAGTAATTGCTATAACTCTAATAAAATACTTCTATAACTCTAATCAAATACTTTTATAACCTCATCAATAATTGCTATAACTCTAGTCAAATACTTCTATAACTCTAATCAAATACTTCTATAACTCTAATTAGTAATTGCTATAACTCTAATCAAATACTTCTATAACTCTAATCAAATACTTTTATAACTCTAATTAGTAATTGCTATAACTCTAATCAAATACTTTTATAACTCTAATCAATAATTGCTATAACTCTAGTCAAATACTTCTATAACTCTAATCAAATACTTCTATAACTCTAATTAGTAATTGCTATAACTCTAATCAAATACTTCTATAACTCTAATCAAATACTTTTATAACTCTAATTAGTAATTGCTATAACTCTAATCAAATACTTCTATAACTCTAATCAAGTACTTCTATAACTCTAATTAGTAATTGCTATAACTCTAATCAAATACTTCTATAACTCTAATCAAATACTTCTATAACTCTAATTAGTAATTGCTATAACTCTAATCAAATACTTCTATAACTCTAATTAGTAATTGCTATAACTCTAATCAAATACTTCTATAACTCTAATCAAATAATTTATATAAATCTAATCAAATACTTCTATAACTCTAATTAGTAATTGCTATAACTCTAATCAAATACTTTTATAACTCTAATCAAATAATTTATATAACTCTAATCAAATACTCTTATAACTCTAATTAGTAATGTATATAACTCTAATCAGATACTCCTGTAATTATAATTTATCAGTCTAGTCTATCATATATGTATCTTCATATATTTTAAGATTTTTTCCTTTCCTTTTCACAGGGCCTGCATGAGATTTTGTTGTTAATGAAAAGAGACTTGGACGTTGTGTCTTCCCATTATATTGATCGATTGTCAAAAGCAAAGAGTATGATCAATAACGCAGAAAATAAAGGGAAAGATAATATACATGTTTCTGATTCTCCTACTTTGTCTCCAACTCCGGCTTTTGTTCATGAAGATGCATGGCAAGTATATATCGATAATGTCACAGATTCTATTTCTGCTATGAAAAAATGCTGATGATATGCCAACTTTCCAATTACTCTCTCAGTCTGAAAACGAGTTATTAATTGGTGCCAAGGGTCCAGATGTTTCTTCCCATCCTTTGTTGACATTTCAATTATTGGAGATGAGTGTGCTAAGTCGTGTTCTCATGTGGACGAAATCAAAAAGAGAGAGATGGTTGCGTTAGATCTCCAATGTCTTGGTTGCGTACATCTTCTAATAGCCATAATGTCAACAATGATGGTCTTGGTTCTACATATAATTGTGGGATTCAAAATGTCCCTGTCACTTTGGTTTCAAAATTTATGCGTCAAAATGTAACACTATTATATACATGCCATCCTTCCGGAAACATGTAGTTGATTATTGTATGGTAGATCACAATGAAACTTTGGCACAGAGGTAAACATTATTACCTACATCATACTTCATTATTTTCTTTATTTTATATTATTTTTGTTAACTTTCTATATATACTTTTTACAGTCAAATTATTGCGTCTTTTGGAGAAAACCACTTTGTTACACGAGAGGATTTTTTAAGTTTGGCAACCAATGAATGATCACCACAACTGTTATTGAGGGTTGGAGTTTGTTGATGAACTATGTGGAGTCAACCGAAGATTCTTCACCTCGACGCATATTTTTCGGCCTTAATCATGTGGTAATCTCTTCAATATTCTCCTTTTAAAATGCTTTTGAAATCTTATGGCTAGTCAAAAAGGTCTTCTAAATTGAATTTCAATAGATCATGGATGCTCCTATAACTGGTCCATTTTCATTCATCATATTCATATAACTGGTCCATTTTCAATTATAGTTATAGCATTATTTGGTAGGTACGTCTTAATTAGAGTTATAGGTTTATTTGATAAGAGTTATAGGAATTACTAATTAGAGTTATAAGTTTAATTGACAAGTTTTATGTGATATTTTTAGGGTCCTTTGATAAATATTACGGAAAACATGACGAAATTGAAGATGTTGCATTATTGAGTGAGCTATTTTCTTCATGGGATATTTGGATCTCATGTAACAAAGTCAAATGTGATCTTCATAATGTTGATTTGGTATGTCTTTCGTACTTCTTTTTATAATGTCTTTTCTATATTATTTATCTAATAACTCAACTTGTTCAATTTGTGGGTCGCAGATATTCGTTCCACTCTTGTACATGGAACACTACTTTATTGTTGTGATCAATTCATACAAAAAAGAGTGGATTATCTGGATAATAGAGTCTACGGAAATTGGGATGATTCTCACTTCAAGAAGCTTGCCATTAGTATAGTAAGATTTACAATATTTATGTCTTTTGTTCTTATTTGTTTTTAGTACTTTTAAGCTTTATTGGTTCGTTATTTTTCTCTATATTTTTATCTATTTTTTTTTGCAGCGCTATAACATGAGTGATTATTTGGATAGATTTGAGCATCCATTGGCTGCTGATTTAGTTTCATATGATATCATTAATGTCAAGTTTCCATGGCAAACAAGTAAGCCAACCTTGGATTGTGGTGTTTTTGCAATGGTTCACATGTTGAACTATGATGGAGAAATATTTGAGTCTCAGCTTGACAACGCCAAGATAAGGCGTACAATGAGAGCTGAAATCTGTGCAGCCCTTGTTTTGTGTGATATCAATAATATTAGGAAGGAGATCATCCAAAAGATTCATGAGTTCAATGAGATAAAGGCTTCTATTCGAGACAAGTTGTGGATGATTTACAAGGAACAAGACAATATACGGAAAGAAACAGCTCGTTTAAAGGTGTAGAGTAAACATATAATTCATGAAGTTGCAGCTAAATAATTCTCACACATTTACAAGTATTTTTTTCCACTTTCGTAGAGGGATAGTGTTAGGGAGGATTTATTAGAATCAAAACTACTATGTGCTGATATTAGTATTTACTTATTTCAACTTTTACTAGCATTATTTTTTATATATGTGCTGATCACATGTGCTATTTCGCTCGCAATGTTTCCCTAATTAGTAATTTATATAACCCTAATAAAATACTAACGTACGTAACAAGTAATGTCATAACTATAATTAAAATTCTTATGACTAGTTAAATACTTCTGTAACTCTAAGTAGTAATGCATATCAACTCTAAAAAATACTCTTATAACTCTGGTTAGTAATTGCTATAACTCTAATCAAATACTTTTATAACTCTAATCAAATATTTCTATAACTCTAATTAGTAATTGCTATAACTCTAATCAAATACTTCTATAACTCTAATTAGTAATTGCTATAATCTAATCAAATACTTCTATAACTCTAATCAAATACTTTTATAACTCTAATTAATAATTGCTATAACTCAATCAATACTTCTATAACTCTAATCAAATACTTTTATAACTCTAATTAATAATTGCTATAACTCTAATCAAATACTTCTATAACTCTAATTAGTAATTACTATAACTCTAATCAAATACTTCTATAACTCTAATCAAATACTTTTATAACTCTAATTAATAATTGATATAACTCTAATCAAATACTTCTATAACTCTAATCAAATACTTCTATAACTCTAATTAGTAATTGCTATAACTCTAATCAAATACTTCTATAACTCTAATCAAATACTTTTATAATCTTAGTAATTGCTATAACTCTAATCAAATACTTCTATAACTCTAATCAAATACTTTTATAACTCTAATTAATAATTGCTATAACTCTAATCAAATACTTCTATAACTCTAATCAAATACTTTTATAACTCTAATTAATAATTGCTATAACTCTAATCAAATACTTCTATAACTCTAATCAAATACTTTTATAACTCTAATTAATAATTGCTATAATCCTAATCAAATACTTCTATAACTCTAATTAGTAATTGCTATAACTCTAATCAAATACTTCTATAACTCTAATCAAATACTTTTATAACTCTAATTAATAATTGATATAACTCTAATCAAATACTTCTATAACTCTAATCAAATACTTTTATAACTCTAAGAATAATTGCTATAACTCTAATCAAATACTTCTATAACTCTAATTAGTAATTACTATAACTCTAATCAAATACTTCTATAACTCTAATCAAATACTTTTATAACTCTAATTAATAATTGTATAACTCTAATCAAATACTTCTATAACTCTAAAAATACTTCTATAACTCTAATTAGTAATTGCTATAACTCTAATCAAATACTTCTATAACTCTAATCAAATACTTTTATAACTCTAATTAGTAATTGCTATAACTCTAATCAAATACTTCTATAACTCTAATCAAATACTTCTATAACAACAACAATAAAGAGAAGGGTAAGAATGATTTTACTTTCATATTTATAAAGTTTGCAACATCCTATTTCATTTTTATTCTAATTATAATAACAATAATACATTAATATGTAAAAAAACACCAACTATCTATATTAGCTATTAGTTCTTCACCACTTTCATCTGTGTTAGCTATCATTCCTTAAGTTTGTTGACTTCAACATAAAGGAGTCTTGGATATGTCATTAAGCCACTTATTTTGCTGTAGATTGAATTCTTGTATGACTTCATTCCACTTATCAACAAACTCTTGTGGCTCTAATTCTTTATCCCAAACACAAGCATTTATCTTCTTGAGGAAATCTTTTCTTTATTGCGTTCAGCTATCCCCACCATGTCATTAGGTTCCGATTCTTCTAACCCTTCTGTATCAGTTGAGTTTGTAATCTGTATGTCTTTCCCTTTCCCCACCTTGTCAGTAAGTTTACCCATAATATGCCACATGCAGAATTTTTGTTGTGCATCATTGAATACTTTTGGGAAAGCTTTCTTCATTGCAGGATCCTGGTCAGTGATAATAAAGTTTGGTTCCTTATTGCCCATAGCTTGTTTGAATTTTTCAAAAACCCACACAAAAGAATTGTCATTCTCTCTTGATGTCAAAGCAAAATAAATACTTCTATACAAGAATTCAATCTACAGCAAAATAAGTGGCTTAATGACATATTCAACATAAAGGAGTCTTGGATCCCAGTATAACTCTAATCAAATACTTCTATAACTCTAATTAGTAATTGCTATAACTCTAATTAAATACTTCTATAACTCTAATCAAATACTTTTATAACTCTAATTAATAATTGCTATAACTCTAATCAAATACTTCTATAACTCTAATCAAATATTTCTATAACTCTAATTAGTAATTGCTATAACTCTAAGCAAATACTTTTATAACTCTAATTAGTAATTGCTATAACTCTAATCAAATACTTCTATAACTCTAATCAAATACTTCAATAACTCTAATTAGTAATTGCTATAACTCTAATCAAATACTGCTATAACTCTAATCAAATACTTCTATAACTCTAATTAAATAGTTCTATAACTCTAATTAGTAATTGTTATAACTCTAATCAAATACTTCTATAACTCTAATCAAATACTTCTATAACTCTACTTAGTAATTAGTAACTCTAATTAGTAATTCGTATATGACTACTCAAAAGTACCCCTATAACTCTAATTAGTAATTCGTATAACTCTAATCAAATACTACTACAACTCTAATTAGAAGGTGAACATTAGTTTGCAAAATATGAATTTCCTATAACTCTAATTAGTAATTGCTATAACTCTAATCAAATACTTTTATAACTCTAATCAAATACTCCTATAACTCTAATTAGTAATTGCTATAACTCTAATCAAATACTTCTATAACTCTAATCAAATACTTTTATAACTCTAATTAATAATTGTTATAACTCTAATCAAATACTTCTATAACTCTAATCAAATACTTCTATAACTCTAATTAGTAATTGCTATAACTCTAATCAAATACTTCTATAACTCTAATCAAATATTTTATAACTCTAATTAGTAATTGCTATAACTCTAATAAAAATACTGCTATAACTCTAATCAAATACTTCAATAAACTCTAATTAGTAATTGCTATAACTCTAATCAAATACTGCTATAACTCTAATCAAATACTTCTATAAACTCTAATTAAATGTTCTATAACTCTAATTAGTAATTGTTCATAACTCTAATCAAATACTTCTATAACTCTACTTAGTAATTAGTAAACTCTAATTAGTAATTCGTATATGACTACTCAAAAGTACCCCTATAACTCTAATTAGTAATTCGTATAACTCTAATCAAATACTACTACAACTCTAATTAGAAGGTGAACATTAGTTTGCAAAATATGAATTTCCTATAACTCTAATTAGTAATTCCTATAACTCTTATCAAATAAAACCTTAACTCTAATTAAGACGTACATACCAAATTATGTACAACTATAATTTTAACTTTTATGACTACTCAAAATACCTCTTATAACTCTAATTAGTAATTCTCGTATAACTCTCATAAATACTACTACATCTCTAATTAGAAGGTGATCATCAGTCTGCAAAATATGAATTTCCTATAACTCTAATTAGTAATTCCTATAACTCTTATCAAATAAACCTATAACTACTCTAATGATGCTATAACTATAATTTTAACTCTTATCAAATAAACCTATAACTCTAATGTTCACCTTCATTGACACAATGGATCATAATTGACACAATGCATCATATCATATACAGCAAAATACAACTAATATTTTAGAGCACAATGCATCATAATTGACACAATGAAGTAGCAGTTGCGTTTAGAAACACAATGCATCATATCATATACAGCACATGATCATAGCGAATTTCTTAAGCATACAATATGAATTATGCAGCGATAATCGTTCCCATGAAGTATTACTTTAGCATACAATATCAAGTATGCAGCGAATTATGCAGCGAATTTCGTGAATTATGCAGATAATTATTAACTAATTTTCGTGAATTTCGTGAATTTCGTGAATTAAGCTACAATATGAATTATGCAGCGAATTATGCAGATAATTATTAACTAATTTTCGAAAAAAAAACATACATGTTCATGAATATAGACTAACCTTCATGCGATGCGGTAATGGATTCCATGAAATTTCTTGACAAAAGACGTTTTGGAAGAGAGAGAAAAGAGGAGAGAGAAAAAATTAGGTTTTGCATGGAAAGATGAAAATAGGTAGTTTAAAGTTAACATTAGTTACTTAATCTTGGCCCTTGACAGGATCTAATCTAAGGGTAGTTATTCTTTCTCATTCTCTCACCTAATTTCCTTTCTCATAGGATCTGCCTCTCTATATATATATATATATATATATATATATATATATATATATATATATATATATATAAGTGAGTTCATCTGAGAAATGCATACTTAAATGAGAAATGAGAATGAAGTTTGCATGTTATAAAACTCTGCCACTTTAAGTTCAATACATGTCATTGTTAATCTATTCTGTGTCATTATTACTTGAATGTCATTATATGTCAATTTGCTAATGTCATTATTATTCAATTCTATTTTAAGTTGTTTTCTTTCTTGCAGTGAACTTGTGTCCTTCAACTTCGTCTCCTCTCCAAATTTGTTGTGTTCATGAATGAAAAAGTTCAAATGAGGAGCAGAAGCAAGCGATGACCTTCGCTTTGGATCCATTCTCCATTTTGCAGAGTTAGCTAAGGTGGATAGGAAATTGTACAAATGTTTGATTGACCATTATATTTGTGGTGCTAGGGTGCTTAATCTGGCTGACAATAGTAGCATACGTGTTGATGATTATTTGTTTGAATCTGTTCTTGGAATTCTTGGGATGTCAAACGAGTTGAAGAGCTTGATGGCTCAAAGACAAATAAAGCTATTCGTGATAAATCTGTCAATAGATGGAGACAATATTTTCGTCTTTGTGATGAAGCAGCAAAATATGTTAAAGGGGAAACTATTATTGATATGATAAAAGACCTTAATGCATCTAGTGATGAATTTAAACAACTGTTTGTGTTGTTTGTACTTACTGTATTCTTAGCCCCCGCTTCCGAACAAATCTCTAAATTTGAATATTCTACACATCATTGATGATGTTCAGGGGTTAGTCTCATATAATTGGTGTGGGTATGCAGCTGAGAAATTGGATCAGCCTATGATGATTGTGTAAGGGAAAATGAGGGAGATAAGGGAGAGAAGAAGGAAAACAAGGAGAATGGAAAGAGAAAGAAAAGGAGACTAAGCTACCAAAACTTGGTTGTCATAAAAGTAGACGAGCATTGTAGCAACAACCTCATAAAATTCAACCAAAATTAAGGCATTCTGAAAATGATAAGAAGTTGAAAATTATGGTTAAAGATTCAAGAAAATCTAAAATTTTAGGTTTCCAAATGACACAACGCTTGTGTACTTAGTCCTACTCATCTTTCTGTCTGGACCAAAACCATGGAAAATTTTGGTACAGTTTTCTGTCCAACTATATAAAATTTTTTAGTTTATTGATCCAGACTGTATCATGTAGTTGGGAAGAATTTAATTTCCCGGCGTTCGAAAAAGCAATCTACTGTCTCCAAGTCTTCCACTGAAGCTGAATACAGGGCAGTTGCCTATACAGCTGCAGAAACTATTTGGCTCAAGCAACTTCTTTTTTCCTTAATTATACATTCAACTTCCTCATATTCAGGGAGTAAAAACAAACTTGAGAAATTATGTGCGTTCAATGTCGACTTTAATAACAGTATTTGTCGCATGCGAGCATGTTTAACAGAAGAAAGCAAATTAATACCTTCATCATAGAAGAATTCGACCTTACTCCTGTTTTTCTCTCCCCTTCTTTCAATACTTTCCCCAAAATCAAGCTCAGAACGAAGTAGATTCAAAATTCTGATGTGCTTGCGAACTTCCAAAGCGTGAGTGAATTCCTCAAGACTTCCTCTTTCCAGATTTTGGACGTTACTCTGCCGTAAAAATTTTGAATGTCGAGAGAGTTCTTCTATTACAAGAGCCATCGATTTTTAGGGTTTTTTTTTACATATAATACTATCCAATAATTGTTCTATTATGTTTTAAGTTGTTTTCTTTCTTGCAGTGAACTTGTGTCCTTCAACTTCGCCTCCTCTTCAAATCTGTTGTGTTCATTAGTGTTAAAGTTGAATGAGGAGCAGAAGCAGACGATTAGAGACCTTCACTTTGGATCCATTCTCCATTTTCCAGAGTTAGCTAAGGTGGATAGGAAATTGTACAGATATCTGATTGACCATCATATTTATGGTGCTAGGGTGCTTAATCTGGCTGACAATAGTAGCATACGTGTTGATGATTATTTCTTTGAATCTGTTCTTGGGATTCCTGGGATGCCAGGCAAACGAGTTGAAGAGCTTGATGACTCAAAGGCAAATAAAGATATTCATGATAAATCTGTCAATAGATGAAGACAATATTTTCGTCTTGGTGATGAAACAGCAAAATATGTTAAACGAGAAACTATTATTGATATGATAAAAGACCTTAATGCATCTAGTAATGAATTTAAACAACTGCTTATGTTGTTTGTACTTACTGTATTCTTAGTCCCGCTTCCTGACAAATCTCTAAATTTGAATATTCGACACATCATTGATGACGTTCAGGAGTTAGTCTCATATAATTGGTGTGGGTATGCAACTGAGAAATTGGATCAGGCTATGATGATTGCACAAGGGAAAATAAGGGAGATAAGGAAGAGAAGAAGGAAAACAAGGAGGAGAAGGGAAAGAAAAAGAGAAAGAGAAAGGAGACTAAGCTATCAAAACTTGGTTGTTGTGAAAGTAGACGATTCACCAGAAAAAAGTGTACTTAGGCGTACTAATATTTCTGTCTGGACCAAAACCAAAGAAAATTTTGGTACAGTTTTCTGTCCAACTATATAAAATATTTTAGTTTATTGTTCCAGACTGTGTCGTTAACCTTTTTATTTAATGTAATTTTTATACAAAAAATTAATTTAACTATGTATTTGATTTTTTATTTATAATAAAGGTTAAAATTATTATTCTATATTTGAATCTATATAGTGCATATCTTTTTTGTTAATAAGATATCATGTAAGTAATGTGTTACAATAATAAAAAATTATGCAATGTAATATTTATTAAAAATATTTTAATGTCAATATTCATTTGAAAAAACTCATCTCAAGCACTTCTAATTCCACCATATATAATATAATATTGTTCCACTAATTATATACTAATACTTATTTGATATTATATCATGGTTTAAATTTTATAAGAAATTTGCTATTATCTTGTTATAGCTCTACAATAGCAATACATTTATTTTGATCATAAAATTTTAAAATACACAATTAAGACGAACTATCTAACTCTTAATATGATCTTTCAAAAAAAAATCTAACTCTTAATATGAGATGATAAGAAAAAACAGCTTTAGGTATATTTTGTGGCGATAACATTTTTTGTCGTTGAATCATCAGTGCAATTTCGGTCTGCGCCCGTGCAATCGTTCATTTAGAGCACACAATAGATTATCGGATTCAAGACTACGTCAATAATTTATACACCTGCTCCTTGAAACGATATTTTTCTGTATCTAACTCTCGAGCTACAACTTAAACAAAATCATTAAATACAATTGACAAAATTTTTAATAAAAATTGTAAATAGAAATTTTAAGTTTATTACCTCCTACCTGTATTTGATAAAATGCGACGCAGATCATCAAACTCATTCAAAATACTGGCATTCATAAAGTACTCTATCTAGCTGAATACTAACAGGTCTCATTTTGTAATTCAATCATATTTCCATAAATGAATATTTCTATGGTAAGTGAAAGGACTATTGGAGCAACAACCTCATTAATCTCAGTCAAAATACAGGCATTCTTAAAATTATAGGAAGTTAAAATTTGAGTTTAAAGATTTAATAGAATCCAAAATTTAGGTTAAGAGTTGATTATTCAAAGGGACACAACACTTATAAAGATAGGAAACTAAGAACTCACTAGAAAAAAGTGTAGTTAGGTTTACTCATCTTCTAGTCTAGATCAAAATCTTGGATTTTTGTACAGTCTAAAATATAAGTTTTTAATTTTTTTTTAGTTTATTGTAACAGACTGATCGTAGTAGTTGGACTTTCTACATACCTGATGGGAGTCTATAAGCTTCCTGTTGCTGTCATACAAGAAATCCACTCTGCTATGGCTAGATTCTGGTGGGGAGGAAAAGGGGAGGAACGGAAAATGCATTGGCTAAGTTGGGAGAAAATGTGCAAACCCAAGTGTATGGGGGGCATGGGATTTAAGGATCTTGCGGTTTTCAATGATGCTTTATTGGGTAAACAAGTTTGGCGATTGCTACATAATAAAGAGTCCCTTTTGAGTAGAGTAATGAGTGCCAAGTATTATCCACATGGTGATGTGTGTCAAGCACGGCTAGGATACTAGCATAGCTACTCGTGGCGGAGTATTTGGGGTGCGAAGAGTTTGGTACTGGAGGGGTTGATTTGGAGGGTTGGAGATGGTACGAAAATTGACATATGGAGTGCACCATGGGTAGGGGATGAAGAAGGTAGATTCATTAAGAGTGCTCAAGTGGAGGGACTAGAAGTGGTGGGAGACTTAATGGATGTTGAAAGGAAGGAGTGGAATGTGGAACTTATTGAGCGTCATTTCATTGAACGGGATCAACAGTGTATCATGGCCATTCCTTTAAGCACCAGAGGTCTACAGGATGAGTTAACTTGGGCATATTCTAAGGACGGCACTTATTCAGTGAAAACTGCTTATATGCTGGGAAAAGGGGGGAACCTGGATGATTTTCATAGAGTGTGGAATATTTTATGGAGCTTAAATGTGTCGCCAAAGGTACGTCATTTCCTGTGGCGTGCGTGCACAAGTTCACTCCCAGTTAGGAAAGTGCTTCAGAGACGTCACCTCATCGACGAAGCAGGGTGCCCCTGTTGTGCTAGAGAGGATGAGACACAATTACATTTATTCTACCGATGCCCGATGTCGCTCAAGTTGTGGGAGGAGCTGGGTAGTGAGATATTATTGCCAGGGGTTGAAGATGAAGCTATGTGTGCAACCCTCGTCAGATGGAGTCAGATGGATGCAAAGGTGGTCCAAAAGGGTTGTTATATCCTATGGAACGTTTGGGTTGAAAGGAACAGGAGAGTCTTTGAGCATACAAGTCAGCCTGCTACTGTTGTGGGCCAGAGAATTATGAGACAAGTTGAAGAGTTCAACAACTATGCTGTGAGGATTTATGGAGGTATGCGCTCCCCTGCGGTTCTGAGCCCAAGTCGATGGTATGCCCCCCCAGTTGGCGCTATTAAATTGAACGCAGATGCAAGTTTGGCCGAGGAAGGATGGGTGGGACTTGGAGTGGTAGCCCGCGATTCGGAAGGCAAGGTGTGCTTTGCTGCAACCAGACGTGTGCGTGCTTACTGGCCTCCCGAGGTAGCTGAATGCAAGGCCATTTACATGGCAACACGCTTGGCCAAGGATCATGGGTATGGGGATGTGATTTTTGAATCCGACTCTCTGGTAGCAACGAAGAGGTTAACGAAAGCAGCAATTTTCCTCTCAGATTTGGATGCAATACTTGGGGACATTCTTTCTATGTGTAATGCATTTTCTTCGGTTTCTTTTTCTCATGTTAAAAGGGATGGGAATACTGTTGCCCATAACCTTGCTAGAGTTGTGCCTTTTGGTGTTGAACAATGGGGAGCATCACTGTCCTAGTTCTGTAACACCTTATGTACTTATGGACACTTTGTCCCTATGATTAATGCACTTCTCTTTCCCCTCAAAAAAAAAAAAAAAAGTAGTTGGACTTTTTTTTAATGTAATGCTTATACAAAATTTAAATTTTAATATGCATTTGATTTTTTATTTATAATAAAATTTAAAATTATCTCTATTATCTAAGGCAAAGGGAAATTATTCCCTCTTGAAAAGACTGATATATCCTTCATCTCACAAAATAATAAAAGATTTTCTTAATTCTTTCCTCATTTACACAGATATGGTAATACGAAAACTTATACAATACCAAAAAGAATTACATAAAAATGTGAAAAAAGAGAAAACTCACAATTAAAAATATAAACTAATGACTAAAAATCAATTTTCAAACAATTATAAAAGCAAAGATTTATAGAGATTATTATTATTTAAACTCTCACCTGCAATAGAAATTTCAAATAACATGCATTAACAAACCATAAAAGAATTAAGATACTCTAGAGAATATTCACTTTTATTTACTTTTCTTGGGGCTCACAATTATTTGGGATAATAAATAATTAAAGAAATAAACATACATCATCAGATAATATCAATTTGTAATTTTTTTGTTGAAGTACTACTCACCATATTATGCCTAAAAACCTGAATTACCCAGTGAAAATAAATTGAATTACTACTCATAAAATACGCCTATAAAGTATATGTATTTTAAATAAATAAAAAGGAAAAATTGACAATAGAGGTCTGAACTTTGGGTGATAATTTTTAAAAGGTCTGAACTATTGATTAACCTGTGTAGGTCCCAACTTTAGGGGGTCTTAACTTTTAGCGGGTCTCGACAACTTAAAACTGAAGATTTTTTTTTAAATCTCACATAGTTCCTACATATCTCCCTCAATGAACCCTTCTGATGTGACTCAAGTTTTACAAGTGATGAACTATTAAGCCAGTTTTTAGTCACTAAGGCCCGCTAAAAGTTAAGACCCCCTAAAGTTGGGACATACACAAGTTAATCAATAGTTCAGACCTTTTAAAAATTATCACCCAAAGTTCAAACCTCTATTGTCGATTTTTCCAAATAAAAAACATAACATAGATCATTTTTTAAAAGGAAAGTTGTTGAATTATCTACCAAATATAAGATAACATGTCCTACCTCGATATAGTCCTTTTTGGAAAACATTACTCTTTACACTAGAGCAATGGAAATAAAAAATCATAACACTCATCAATATTCAACATAAATATTACACACTTAAGTTAGTTTTTTAACACTTTTTGATGTTAGTATTAATTTTAATATGTTGTTGAAGGATTTTGTCCTCGATCAATTGTAACAAACTAAATATATATGGACAAGTTTATAGAGATAATATATTCAATAATATTAGGTGGCCGAGTTTGTTGGATTAATGAGATTGGTCCGACTACTAATATTGATTGGGTCCTATGAGGTCACACATTGTAACAAAGGTTAAATAATTACTCAAATCCAATTCGGAAATGATTTGATGGTCATATGGATGGTAGGAGGAGAGTTGTAACTCTTGTTGTTAAATTATTTATAATGGGTGGCTTTATATGGCTACTTAAGCCTCTTAATGTATGACATTATGTAGCCAGTTAAGCCTTATGAAATCACCATTGTAACAACTTTATATATTGATATAGAGGTTATAAATGAATCATATCATCATCTTTTTGCTAAAAATTCTGATTTTTGGTAAAGCTTAGACTCCTCCTCTTCCTCCTTTTTTGGCATAACACCATACAAAGTAAGGAGTGAAAAATGTTCCTCTTTCCGTACTAGCATACGTGGTGATCTAACCGTTGTTCGTAGACCAACACTAGAGGAACGACGTTTGGCATTCTCATAAGATCTCACTTGGAAGTTAGTACCTTTGAGGATTCACGCATCAAAGGTATATAATGTTATATGTTATTTGATTCATGTTAGTTTATGCAATTTGTTTTTGGGTTAGATGTTTGAGTATATGATATTTTTTTCCGCATTAAACATCTAAAGTCCTACAGTGGTATCAGTTAGCCTATTGCATAGATCAATATGATCTTTAATTTGATGTTTTTTTATTATTTTAATTCGATTAAGGGAGGGATTTATATATGAGTTTATTTGCATGATTAATATTATGATATTAATTGATTGGAAACATAAAAACTGGATTTTTATTTATGTGTGTGTGTGTGTGTGTGTGTGTGTGTGTGTGTGTGTGTGTGTGTGTGTGTGTGTGTGTGTGTTATATATTTTTATATATATATATATATATATATATATATATATAGAGGCAGGATCCTATGAGAAAGGAAATTAGGTGAGAAATGAGAAAGAATAACTACCCTTAGATTAGATCCTGTCAAGGGCCAAGATTAAGTAACTAATGTTAACTTTAAACTACCTATTTTCATCCTTTCCATGCAAAACCTAATTTTTTCTTCTCCTCTTTTCTCTCTCTTCCAAAAACGTCTTTTGTCAAGAAATTTCATGGAATCCATTACCGCATCGCATGAAGGTTAGTCTATATTCATGAACATGTATGTTTTTTTTTCGAAAATTAGTTAATAATTATCTGCATAATTCGCTGCATAATTCATATTGTATGCTTAATTCACGAAATTCACGAAATTCACGAAAATTAGTTAATAATTATCTGCATAATTCACGAAATTCGCTGCATAATTCGCTGCATACTTGATATTGTATGCTAAAGTAATACTTCATGGGAACGATTATCGCTGCATAATTCATATTGTATGCTTAAGAAATTCGCTATGATCATGTGCTGTATATGATATGATGCATTGTGTTTCTAAACGCAACTGCTACTTCATTGTGTCAATTATGATGCATTGTGCTCTAAAATATTAGTTGTATTTTGCTGTATATGATATGATGCATTGTGTCAATTATGATCCATTGTGTCAATGAAGGTGAACATTAGAGTTATAGGTTTATTTGATAAGAGTTAAAATTATAGTTATAGCATCATTAGAGTTATAGGTTTATTTGATAAGAGTTATAGGAATTACTAATTAGAGTTATAGGAAATTCATATTTTGCAGACTGATGATCACCTTCTAATTAGAGATGTAGTAGTATTTAATGAGAGTTATACGAATTACTAATTAGAGTTATAAGGGTATTTTGAGTAGTCATAAAAGTTAAAATTATAGTTGTAGCATAATTTGGTATGTACGTCTTAATTAGAGTTATAGGTTTATTTGATAAGAGTTATAGGAATTACTAATTAGAGTTATAGGAAATTCATATTTTGCAAACTAATGTTCACCTTCTAATTAGAGTTGTAGTAGTATTTGATTAGAGTTATACGAATTACTAATTAGAGTTATAGGGGTACTTTTGAGTAGTCATATACGAATTACTAATTAGAGTTACTAATTACTAAGTAGAGTTATAGAAGTATTTGATTAGAGTTATAACAATTACTAATTAGAGTTATAGAACTATTTAATTAGAGTTATAGAAGTATTTGATTAGAGTTATAGCAGTATTTGATTAGAGTTATAGCAATTACTAATTAGAGTTATTGAAGTATTTGATTAGAGTTATAGCAGTATTTTATTAGAGTTATAGCAATTACTAATTAGAGTTATAAAAGTTTGATTAGAGTTATAGAAGTATTTGATTAGAGTTATAGCAATTACTAATTAGAGTTATAGAAGTATTTGATTAGAGTTATAGAAGTATTTGATTAGAGTTATAACAATTATTAATTAGAGTTATAAAAGTATTTGATTAGATTATAGAAGTATTTGATTAGAGTTATAGCAATTACTAATTAGAGTTATAGGAGTATTTGATTAGAGTTATAAAAGTATTTGATTAGAGTTATAGCAATTACTAATTAGAGTTATAGGAAATTCATATTTTGCAAACTAATGTTCACCTTCTAATTAGAGTTGTAGTAGTATTTGATTAGAGTTATACGAATTACTAATTAGAGTTATAGGGGTACTTTTGAGTAGTCATATACGAATTACTAATTAGAGTTACTAATTACTAAGTAGAGTTATAGAAGTATTTGATTAGAGTTATAGAAGTATTTGATTAGAGTTATAACAATTACTAATTAGAGTTATAGAACTATTTAATTAGAGTTATAGAAGTATTTGATTAGAGTTATAGCAGTATTTGATTAGAGTTATAGCAATTACTAATTAGAGTTATTGAAGTATTTGATTAGAGTTATAGAAGTATTTGATTAGAGTTATAGCAATTACTAATTAGAGTTATAAAAGTATTTGCTTAGAGTTATAGCAATTACTAATTAGAGTTATAGAAATATTTGATTAGAGTTATAGAAGTATTTGATTAGAGTTATAGCAATTATTAATTAGAGTTATAAAAGTATTTGATTAGAGTTATAGAAGTATTTAATTAGAGTTATAGCAATTACTAATTAGAGTTATAGAAGTATTTGATTAGAGTTATAAAAGTATTTGATTAGAGTTATAGCAATTACTAATTAGAGTTATAAGGAGTATTTTATTAGAGTTATATGAATTACTAATTATGCAAGGGGTTACTTTTTGTAACAATTACTAATAATTATTACAGTTATAGACACTCTTGATTAGAGTTATAGGAATTTATGTGTGCAATACTTTGAATTCTAAATAGTTGACTTACAGTTTATACCTATTTAATATGCAGAGGCAGGAACTAGTAACTCTATGCAAAGCATAAACATTGCCTCATTAAATCTGTCTACACCACCTAAGCAAAGTACGAACATCACCCCATGCGGAGAACATGAGTTCACTCGAGTTGTTCCAGCAGAATTAATTCCTAAAGTTGGGCAGATTTTCGACAGTCTTAAAGATGCAATAGACTTTTATAATATATATGCTGTAGCATGTGGATTTGATACTAGAATGTCTACCGAGACTCGAGCAAAGGATGGCACTATTGTATTCAAATACATTTTGTGTAACAAGCAAGGAGTGAAGGCAGTGGCTGCAGCAAATCACACAACTAATATTGAGTCGGTTGAGCCAATTTCCCCAACTCAAAAGAGGAGGAGAAAACTTACACGGGTTGGTTGCATCGCCAAGATTGTTTTCCGACTTCATGAGATATCCAAATATCGAGTTTGGTCTTTTCATGAAGGACATAACCACAAGCTACTAAGTCCTGAAGAAGGACAATTCCAAAAGTTGAAAAGAAATTTGACGATGTATCAAAAGAAAATGATAATTGATAACTCTAAACTCAATATTGGAGCAACAAAGACGTACCGAATGTATAAGGAGAAGGTTGGTGGTTATGGAAATGTTGGAGCAACTGTTGGCGACTTCAAAAACTTTGCACGGGATGTTAGAGCATACATTGGAGAACATGATGCTGATATGTTTATAAGCACCTTAAGTAGACAAAAGGAGATGAATAGTGGATTTTTCTTTGACTATGTAGCTAATGCGAAAGAAGGTTTGCATAGAGTGTTTTGGGCCGATGCTTTGTGTAGGAGAAATTACTTTGCTTTTGGAGATGTTGTCTCGTTTGATGCTACGTATGGAACAAACATGTACAACTTGGTATTCTGCCCATTTACAGGGATTGACCATCATAAAAGGTAATCTCTATTCTATATGGAAGAGGGGTAGGCACCAAAATATTAGAACCCCATTTTATCCTCATAACATCTCTATTATAACTACTTCCTTTAATGAAAAAATAAAAAAGAAAACTACCTAATTAATTTTAAAAATAGAAAAATATTACAAAAAGAAAACCATCAAGAATTCAAATATTCCTAATTTATTAAAAATAATTAATAATTAATTTAATTTTTTTCATCTCCTAAAAAAATAATTTTGTATGTATGTTCGCACGCATCGCGTGCATATAAAAACTAGTTCATATAACTCTTATGACTAGTAAAATACTTTTGCAACTCTAATTAGTTATTCATATAACTCTTATGACTAGTAAAATACTCCTGCAACTCTAATTAGTTATTCATGTAACTCTAATCAAATACTCTTGTAACTCTAATTAGTAATTCATATAACTCTAATCAAATACACCTGTAACTCTAATTAGTAATGCATATAACTCTAATCATATACTCATGTAACTATAATTAGTTTTCATATAACTCTAATCAAATACTCTTGTAACTCTAATTAGTAATGCATATAACTCTAATCATATACTTATGAAACTATAATTTCTCAGTCTAGTCTATCTTTTATGTATCTCCGTCGTATATTTTAAGATTTTTTCCTTTCCTTTTCATAGGTCTGTGATTTTTGGTGCTGCTTTGACATCAAGAGAGAATGACAATTCTTTTGTGTGGGTTTTTGAAAAATTCAAACAAGCTATGGGCAATAAGGAACCAAACTTTATTATCACTGACCAGGATCCTGCAATGAAGAAAGCTTTCCCAAAAGTATTCAATGATGCACAACAAAAATTCTGCATGTGGCATATTATGGGTAAACTTACTGACAAGGTGGGGAAAGGGAAAGACATACAGATTACAAACTCAACTGATACAGAAGGGTTAGAAGAGTCGGAACCTAATGACATGGGAGGGATAGCTGAACGCAATAAAGAAAAAGATTTCCTCAAGAAGATAAATGCTTGTGTTTGGGATAAAGAATTAGAGCCACAAGAGTTTGTTGATAAGTGGAATGAAGTCATACAAGAATTCAATCTACAGCAAAATAAGTGGCTTAATGACATATTCAACATAAGTGGCTTAATGACATATTCAACATAAAGGAGTCTTGGATCCCAGCATATTTCAAAGAGAAACCAATGGCTGGCTTAATCAGCACAACACAAAGATCAGAGAGCCAGAATAGTTTTTTTGGTAATTTCAATAGTCCATGTGCTACATTGGTTGAGTTCTGGTTGCGTTTCCAAACGGCTGTACAACAACAAAGACATGCTCAAAGCAGTTTGAACAAAGATAACGACACTTCCTACCCTCAACTTATCACCCCTTGGCCGATCGAAGCAAGCGTCTCTAAAGTATACACCCATGTAATCTTTTACCTATTTCAAGAAGAAGTTAGTGCAGCATGTTTCACATGTGGTCATGCAAGGTCTGAAATTAGGGATGGAATGGAATACATTACTGTCACTGAAGATAGAAAGAAGAAGAATTATGAGGTCACTTTAGATCCAATGACTTTTGATGCCATATGTTCATGTTCACTATTCGAGAGGGTTGGATTGATATGTAGGCATGTTCTTTGGGTTTACAAGGCCAAACATTTGAATAAGTTGCCCGATAAATATATCCTCACTCGATGGACGAAGGAAGCACACAAAAGTCATATTCATGAGTTTGATGAAAATTTTCCTAAAGATTGTGGAAAGGTAGAAATGAAGCAGATAAAATTAGGTGAATTGTGGAATGAAATATATACAACCATTGGTCTCGTTGAAGAAAGGGATGAGGATATTGATGCTCTAATTGAAAATCTAAGAGGCTTCAAGAAATCCATTAAATCGGGTGAGGATAATACGTCAATGACAAAAGACCAAGTCATTCAAGAATTGATAGGATGTAGTGCTCCAAACGAGGTAACTATAAAAGTTCCTGAGAAAGCCAACAACAAGGGTAGGAAGAGGCTCAAATCTGTGAAAGAAAAGACTATTGAGAAGCAACAAAAACCACTAAGAAGGTGTCGTCTATGCAATAAAATGGTCAATCATGATGCAAGGAATTGTCCTTATCGAAGTCAACAAACTTAAGGAATGATAGCTAACACAGATGAAAGTGGTGAAGAACTAATAGCTAATATAGATAGTTGGTGTTTTTTTACATATTAATGTATTATTGTTATTATAATTAGAATAAAAATGAAATAGGATGTTGCAAACTTTATAAATATGAAAGTAAAATCATTCTTACCCTTCTCTTTTATTGTTGTTGTTATAGAAGTATTTGATTAGAGTTATAGAAGTATTTGATTAGAGTTATAGCAATTACTAATTAGAGTTATAAAAGTATTTGATTAGAGTTATAGAAGTATTTGATTAGAGTTATAGCAATTACTAATTAGAGTTATAGAAGTATTTGATTAGAGTTATAGAAGTATTTGATTAGAGTTATATCAATTATTAATTAGAGTTATAAAAGTATTTGATTAGAGTTATAGAAGTATTTGATTAGAGTTATAGTAATTACTAATTAGAGTTATAGAAGTATTTGATTGAGTTATAGCAATTATTAATTAGAGTTATAAAGTATTTGATTAGAGTTATAGAAGGATTGATTAGATTATATCAATATTAATTAGAGTTATAAAAGTATTTGATTAGAGTTATAGAAGTATTTGATTAGAGTTATAGCAATTACTAATTAGAGTTATAGAAGTATTTGATTATTATAGCAATTATTAATTAGAGTTATAAAGTATTTGATTAGAGTTATAGAAGTATTTGATTAGAGTTATAGCAATTATTAATTAGAGTTATAAAAGTATTTGATTAGAGTTATAGAAGTATTTGATTAGAGTTATAGCAATTATTAATTAGAGTTATAAAAGTATTTGATTAGATTTATAGAAGTATTTGATTAGAGTTATAGCAATTACTAATTAGAGTTATAAAAGTATTTGATTAGAGTTATAGAATATTTGATTAGAGTTATAGCAATTACTAATTAGAGTTATAGAAGTATTTGATTAGAGTTATAGAAGTATTTGATTAGAGTTATATCAATTATTAATTAGAGTTATAAAAGTATTTGATTAGAGTTATAGAAGTATTTGATTAGAGTTATAGTAATTACTAATTAGAGTTATAGAAGTATTTGATTAGAGTTATAGCAATTATTAATTAGAGTTATAAAAGTATTTGATTAGAGTTATAGAAGTATTTGATTAGAGTTATAGCAATTATTAATTAGAGTTATAAAAGTATTTGATTAGAGTTATAGAAGTATTTGATTAGATTATAGCAATTACTAATTAGAGTTATAGAAGTATTTGATTAGAGTTATAGCAATTACTAATTAGAGTTATAGAAATATTTGATTAGAGTTATAAAAGTATTTGATTAGAGTTATAGCAATTACTAACCAGAGTTATAAGAGTATTTTATTAGAGTTGATATGCATTACTACTTAGAGTTACAGAAGTATTTAACTAGTCATAAGAATTTTAATTATAGTTATGACATTACTTGTTACGTACGTTAGTATTTTATTAGGGTTATATAAATTACTAATTAGGGAAACATTGCGAGCGAAATAGCACATGTGATCAGCACATATATAAAAAATAATGCTAGTAAAAGTTGAAATAAGTAAATACTAATATCAGCACATAGTAGTTTTGATTCTAATAAATCCTCCCTAACACTATCCCTCTACAAAGTGGAAAAAAATACTTGTAAATGTGTGAGAATTATTTAGCTGCAACTTCATGAATTATATGTTTACTCTACACCTTTAAACGAGCTGTTTCTTTCCGTATATTGTCTTGTTCCTTGTAAATCATCCACAACTTGTCTCGAATAGAAGCCTTTATCTCATTGAACTCATGAATCTTTTGGATGATCTCCTTCCTAATATTATTGATATCACACAAAACAAGGGCTGCACAGATTTCAGCTCTCATTGTACGCCTTATCTTGGCGTTGTCAAGCTGAGACTCAAATATTTCTCCATCATAGTTCAACATGTGAACCATTGCAAAAACACCACAATCCAAGGTTGGCTTACTTGTTTGCCATGGAAACTTGACATTAATGATATCATATGAAACTAAATCAGCAGCCAATGGATGCTCAAATCTATCCAAATAATCACTCATGTTATAGCGCTGCAAAAAAAAAAATAGATAAATAACTATAGAGAAAAATAACGAACCAATAAAGCTTAAAAGTACTAAAAACAAATAAGAACAAAAGACCTATAAATATTGTAAATCTTACTATACTAATGGCAAGCTTCTTGAAGTGAGAATCATCCCAATTTCCGTAGACTCTATTATCCAGATAATCCACTCTTTTTTGTATGAAGTTGATCACAACAATAAAGTAGTGTTCCATGTACAAGAGTGGAACGAATATCTGCGACCCACAAATTGAACAAGTTGAGTTATTAGATAAATAAATATAGAAAAGGACATTATAAAAAGAAGTACGAAAGACATACCAAATCAACATTATGAAGATCACATTTGACTTTGTTACATGAGATCCAAATATCCCATGAAGAAAATAGCTCACTCAATAATGCAACATCTTCAATTTCGTCATGTTTTCCGTAATATTTATCAAAGGACCCTAAAAATATCACATAAAACTTGTCAATTAAACTTATAACTCTAATTAGTAATTCCTATAACTCTTATCAAATAAACCTATAACTCTAATTAAGACGTACCTACCAAATAATGCTATAACTATAATTGAAAATGGACCAGTTATATGAATATGATGAATGAAAATGGACCAGTTATAGGAGCATCCATGATCTATTGAAATTCAATTTAGAAGACCTTTTTGACTAGCCATAAGATTTCAAAAGCATTTTAAAAGGAGAATATTGAAGAGATTACCACATGATTAAGGCCGAAAAATATGCGTCGAGGTGAAGAATCTTCGGTTGACTCCACATAGTTCATCAACAAACTCCAACCCTCAATAACAGTTGTGGTGATCATTTCATTGGTTGCCAAACTTAAAAAATCCTCTCGTGTAACAAAGTGGTTTTCTCCAAAAGACGCAATAATTTGACTGTAAAAAGTATATATAGAAAGTTAACAAAAATAATATAAAATAAAGAAAATAATGAAGTATGATGTAGGTAATAATGTTTACCTCTGTGCCAAAGTTTCATTGTGATCTACCATACAATAATCAACTACATGTTTCCGGAAGGATGGCATGTATGATAATAGTGTTACATTTTGACGCATAAATTTTGAAACCAAAGTGACAGGGACATTTTGAATCCCACAATTATATGTAGAACCAAGACCATCATTGTTGACATTATGGCTATTAGAAGATGTACGCAACCAAGACATTGGAGATCTAACGCAACCATCTCTCTTTTGTTGATTTCGTCCACATGAGAACACGACTTAGCACACTCATCTCCAATAATTGAAATGTCAACAAAGGATGGGGAAGAAACATCTGGACCCTTGGCACCAATTAATAACTCGTTTTCAGACTGAGAGAGTAATTGGAAAGTTGGCATATCATCAGCAGCTTTTTTCATAGCAGAAATAGAATCTGTGACATTATCGATATATACTTGCCATGCATCTTCATGAACAAAAGCCGGAGTTGGAGACAAAGTAGGAGAATCAGAAACATGTATATTATCTTTCCCTTTATTTTCTGCGTTATTGATCATACTCTTTGCTTTTGACAATCGATCAATATAATGGGAAGACACAACGTCCAAGTCTCTTTTCATTAACAACAAAATCTCATGCAGGCCCTGTGAAAAGGAAAGGAAAAAATCTTAAAATATATGAAGATACATATATGATAGATAGACTGATAAATTATAATTACAGGAGTATCTGATTAGAGTTATATCATTACTAATTAGAGTTATAAGAGTATTTGATTAGAGTTATATAAATTATTTGATTAGAGTTATAAAAGTATTTGATTAGAGTTATAGCAATTACTAATTAGAGTTATAGAAGTATTTGATTAGATTATATAAATTATTTGATTAGAGTTATAGAAGTATTTGATTAGAGTTATAGCAATTACTAATTAGAGTTATAGAAGTATTTGATTAGAGTTATAGCAATTACTAATTAGAGTTATAGAAGTATTTGATTAGAGTTATAGAAGTATTTGATTAGAGTTATAGCAATTACTAATTAGAGTTATAGAAGTACTTGATTAGAGTTATAGAAGTATTTGATTAGAGTTATAGCAATTACTAATTAGAGTTATAAAAGTATTTGATTAGAGTTATAGAAGTATTTGATTAGAGTTATAGCAATTACTAATTAGAGTTATAGAAGTATTTGATTAGAGTTATAGAAGTATTTGACTAGAGTTATAGCAATTATTGATTAGAGTTATAAAAGTATTTGATTAGAGTTATAGCAATTACTAATTAGAGTTATAAAAGTATTTGATTAGAGTTATAGAAGTATTTGATTAGAGTTATAGCAATTACTAATTAGAGTTATAGAAGTATTTGATTAGAGTTATAGAAGTATTTGACTAGAGTTATAGCAATTATTGATTAGAGTTATAAAAGTATTTGATTAGAGTTATAGAAGTATTTTATTAGAGTTATAGCAATTACTAATTAGAGTTATAGAAGTATTTGATTAGAGTTATAGAAGTATTTGATTAGAGTTATAGCAATTACTAATTAGAGTTATAAGAGTATTTTATTAGAGTTGATAACATGTGTTACATTTCCGTTATAGACTTATAGTTGTATTTTTTTTTTTGAGGGGGACTTCTAGTTGTATTTAGTTAGTTTGGACGAAAATATCTAAACTATAATATTTATTTTCCAATAAATACATTTCATCTGCTGCAGGATATCATGAATAATAATTAAAAACATAATAGGATATCATGAAAAAGCAATAAAAATATATGATAAGAGTTATAGGAGGACATACATCTGTTGCAGTTTTATGTATCTCCTCGTCAGAAGGCAAGCTATCTGGAATCTCAAAGCTAATTACCTTCTTGCAGTGAGAAATATCAGCCAAACACTTCCTTTGGATATCCTGGACTGAAGGTACTGAATTACATTGAAGACGCGAAGAGAGATGACTCTCCAAATCCAAAATCCCATTCCCAAAACTTCCAGAACCTAACTCATCATGAATACGTTTTTGGAATTTTTCATCTGTCCAAAATTGAACAAGTGGGGGATCTCTAGGTAACGCATGAGATTTGAAAACTAACCTATGGAAGTATATAATTTCTAACATGATAACACAACCTCCAAGATTAGCCAAACTATCTACATGATATTTCCCAAATCCATTAGAAAGTTTCTCCAGCACATATGAGCACCAATCAAATTCTTTAATTTTACATACTTGAGAAACGGCTTTTAAAAGTTTCAAATCCACTTTATTGTTCGACGTAGGAGCAAGAAACCTACCCATAGCATAAAGGACAAACAAACTTTTAAATTCATCTCCACCCGCCTGCATCTCATTCGATCGAATCTTAGCAGCTACATCCTTCAAAGAAATTCCTTGTCTGTCATCAACAACATCAAACTTAAATCGAAACTCTCTTTTCAAGATATTATCAGACTCCTTAGATCCTCTACCAGTGGAAATCTCCTCAACCTCATAATCACCCATGGGAAGCAAAAAGACCTCATGCACATCAAACTTACTTACCACAAATTTATTCACCGCATCGATTCTAAACACCCAACTGCCAGGATTAAAAGACTTTATTAAAAAAGGGATCATGGTAGTAGGACTTTGAGTCAAATGCAAACTGCAAAGACCTCCAAAACCAATGTCATTCACATCTTGGACTTGTTGCGAAGATAAGTCCTTTATAAGCTTTACCAACTCATTCGGTCTACATTGAGTAGACAACTCTGATGGCTTTTTTTTCTGTTTCGGTACATGTGATGTACTATCCTTTTTAAGTAATTTGGCCCCTTTCTTATCAACCAAATCCATACTTTGACATGCACTACGCTTACCGTTCACATTACCAACCTCGACAATGTTCATATCTACATACACATACATAAACTAATCACACATTCATACAACCAGAATTGAATATTCAAAACATAAAATATCGATTATAGTGGTATTCATATAATCATGTTTGCCACAGTGTCCAAGTTAAGAGTAACACATAGATAAAACACAAATTAAACCATCACTAAAACATCATGACATTAAGTAACCCCCACGTGTATACATCAATTATCATTTGCGATTATGGCAACACTTGATTAGAGTTGTAGGATATAATAGTGAAGAAGTATACCAATACTTATTTAAAATTATAAGAAATACTATTTAGAGTACTGACAACAATTAATTAGAGTAGTAGGTAGTAGTATTTAAGAGTTAAGAGTTATAACATTGCTTGTTAAGAGTTATAGGATGTACAGATTAGAATTATGGCAATCCTCTTTAGAGTTATACGAATGAATAGTTAACTTTACAGAACTACCTATTAGAGTGATGCTAATACATGTTTAAAAGTTATAATCAATTATCATTAAGATGATTGATAATTACAAGCTCCAGAGAGTATATACAGGAGGTAAAAAAAAGTCTCAAGCTCCAAACTGGTAAAAAATTATACAAACAATGGTGGAGTAATTAATGCTAAGAATGTCAATATTGAATACAACACTAAACAAATTCAAAATCTATGTCAAAGTTATCGCTACCACCCATCAACAAGAGCTCCTCTTTCATCCTCTCTCTACATCGAACACAAAACACAAACCCCTGAAAATGCACACATCAACAAGGTGAACATTAACTATAATCTATAACTCTAAATAAGATGTACATACCAAATAATGCTATAACTATAATTATAACTCTTATGACTACTCAAAATACCCCTGTAACTCTAATTAATAATTTGTATAACTCTTATTAAATAATGCTACAACTCTAATTATAAGGTCAACATTAGTTTGTGGTGGGGGTGGGGGGGAGTTTGGACTTTGGAGGTAGATTGTAAACATCCTCAGAGACAAATTCACAATTACTACATCAACCAGTAGATGTTGGTAATCTTGCAGGTGCACAAAGCAGATTACTGTTCTGTTACCACTCTCAAACTGGATTTCAGGACAAGCTGAAAATATGTTGCCCATTCAGTAATACTTAGAAGATCATCAGGTATCAAGCAGACAAGCACCAAAGCTGTTCAATCACATCATACCGCAACTTTTTTAATGAGCAAAAGAGGTGATTACAAGTTTATCCCGAGTATATGAATTGAATATAAGTTCACAGTACTTACAAAATATTCAAGCAGAAAGTTTTTTAAGCACAAGTTTTTGTTTGGAAGTGGGGGATTGCTGGAAAAACTTGATTCGAGTACCCAATAGATCACAACATAATCATAATCACTGCTTTTGCTTTCTTACTTGCATTTGCTTTTCAGAGTTCAGACAAATTTTCAAACTATATAACTAAACCCACCAAAATCAAGTTCTTGAAAAAAAAATCAGAAAAAGAAATCGTAATTAAACTAAATGTCACGTTCTCGAAAATTAATCAGAAAGAAATCAAGTTCTCAAAATTTTCGCATAATTAATGTCAAGAAATCATAATCACAATTCTGAAAAAAATTCAAGAAGTAAACTAGAACGAAAAAAAAAAACTTACCTTTCTCTCCCATACTAAATCGCTGAACTAGTTGATTTTGGTTGAATTGCAGAAGAAAATTTACTCGCTGAACTAGATAACCCAAGTTCGACCGTCGAACAGAGAGGAGTATTTGCAGAAAAAAACTTGGTGAAAATCGCTGAACAGAAAGCAAATCGCTGAACAAATAATTGCAGAAAAAAACTTGAAACCGTCGAACTAGTTGAATTTGGTGAATTGCAGAAGAAACTTGATGAACAAATTGCAGAAAATCGAAGTATTTGCATAAGAACCAAACTTAAGAGTTGGGAGAGAGGAAAGAGGAGAGAGAGAGGATGAAAGAGGAGAGAGAAGAGAGATAGGGTCAGCGAGTTATGCGTAAGATTGATTAGGGTAATCCCTTTTTATTTTTAATCTTGACCGTTACATGTAACATGATCTAAGGGCTGTTATTCTTTCTCATTTCTCATGTAAAACCTCATTCTCACCTGAACTCAATTCTATATATATATATATATATATATATATATATATATATATATATATATATATATATATATATATATATATATATAGGGGTAGGATCCGCTGAAAACAGCTCTTAATCTGAAAACTGAAAACAAGGTAACTTTTAAGCCCTTTGGGGTAACTTTTAACACTTTTAGGGTAACTTTTGTCAGTTTTAGGGTAACTTTATTATATTTTAGTTCTATATATTTCAAGGGTAACTTTATTTATTATAAGAGTAACTATTACCACTTTTAGGGTAACTTTTACCATTTTTAGGACAACTTTTTAGATTTTAAGGGTAACTTATTTTAACTTTGATTATAGTTAAACCTATGAAGGATTCGAACCTACATCGTTGTGTCTTACACAATGTTTTGCCAATTGAGCTAATAGGTTGTATGAATTTCGCCAAATATATGTTAGTGAGAGGGGTAACAAAGAGCTTTAATACAGCAACTAATAACAATTTTTGGAAACTAATAAAAACAGAGTATGCTACACCATAATGAACAAGATAAAAAACAGAGAGAACACCAAAAGTAAAAAGTAGACAATACCACATGAAACGAAAGATTAGGAAAATTAAAATTATCAGTTTTCATCAGAGAAAGCAACAACATCCAAGTAATGTAACCATAAGATTTCATAAACACGCAATATAAAGTTACCCTAAAAGTGCATAAAGTTACCCTTGAAATATATATGAAATTACCCTAAAATTGCTAAAAGTTAGCCTAAAAACGGTAAAAATTATCCTAAAAGTGGTAATATTTAGTCTTATAATAAATAAAGTTATCCTTCAAATATATACAACTACCCTTAATATAATAAAGTTACCCCAAAACTGGCAAAAGTTATCCTAAAAGTGTTAAAAGTTACCCTAAAGGGGTTAAAAGTTACCCTTGTTTTCAGTTTTCAGCCTAAAAATAGTTTTCACGAGATCTCATTCCTATATATATATATATATATATATATATATATATATATATATATATTATATATAAATATATATATATTATTATATATATATATATATATATATATATATATATATATATATATATATATATAAATAAACAAAAAAAAATTATATAGTTGGACAGAAAACTGTACCAAAATTTTCCTTGGTTTTGGTCTAGACAGAAACATGAGTACGCCTAAGTACACTTTTTTCTGGTGAATGTGTAAGTGTTATGTCCTTTGGAAACCTAAAATTTTAGATTTTCTTGAATCTTTAACCATAATTTTCAACTTCTTATCATTTTAAGAATGTCTTAATTTTGGTTGAATTTTATGAGGTTGTTCCTCCAATGCTCGTCTACTTTTACAACCACCAAGTTTTGGTAGCTTAGTCTCCTTTGTCTTTGTCTTTCCTTTCTCCTTCTTGTTTTCTTCTTCTCTTCCTTAATTCATCACTAGATGCATTAAGGTCTTTTATCATATCTATAATAGTTTCCCCTTCAACATATATTACTGCTTTATCACAAAGACGAAAATATTGTCTCCATCTATTTCCAGATTCATCACGAATAGCTTTATTTGCCTTTGAGCCATCAAGCTCTTCAACTCGTTTTCCTGGCATCCCAGAAATCCCAAGAACATATTCAAAGAAATAATCATCAACACGTATGCTACTATTGTCAGCCAGATTAATCACTCTAGCACCACAAATATAATGGTCAATCAGATATCTATACAATTTCTTATCCACCTAAGCTAACTCTAGAAATGGAGAATGGATCCAAAGCGAAGGTATCTAATCGTCTGCTTCTGCTCCTCATTCAACTTTTTCACCAATGAACACAACAGATTTGGAGAGGAGGCGAAGTTGAAGGACACAAGTTCAATGCAAGAAAGAAAACAACTTAAAACAGAATTAAATAATAATGACATTAGCAAATTTACAAATAATGACATACAAGTAATAATGACACATAATAGACTAACAATGACATAAAATTCAAGAACTTATCAAACGTTAATACTACATACCATAATAATAAAAAAATTACACGGCATAACATCATCTCAAATCGATTTTTCCATAACAAAAAAAAAATCAGTTCTCTTCATAGATTGGACCTGCACGACATTTCTCAAATACAAAACTCTGAAAATTTCCGATTCTTTAGGTACGCAGTTCGTTATTGGAATGAAAATTATGTGTGCTGTTCTATATTCAGTAAATCTTAAAAATATTTATTTTGTTCGAGTAAAATCAAATTACAGTAACTCTTACGAATATGCGTTATAGTATTTTTTTCAAAAAAATAATTTCACTTAGATTACAGTTTATTTAAAATTTAATTCGAAGATAGTTGAAATTAAAATTAAAATTACATCGTAAAGAATCGAAAAAAAATGAAATTTCGTCAAAAATGACTTCAATATTCATGCCCTGGATATTAAAAAAATTTGAGATGAAATATGAGAACTCGAGTTGTTTTTGTTCCCATATATCAAAAAGAATTTGAGAAAAAAAATACTTAAACCCATATATTAAAATAAAGAATCAAAAATTGTTAATATACTTTAATATTCGTACTCAAATATTAAAAAAAAAATTGAAACATAATATGAGAACTCGAATTTGGGGGAAATAAAAAAAAAAATACTTAACCCATATTTTTAATTAAAAAATTGTGCCCATAATCAAATTTCAACATAAACTGCAGAGCTTGAGCCATGATCGCAAGCAAGCTCGGTGATCCATGACGGGCTGAGAAAGCCAATTCCATGATCGTCAAAGCCAACTCTGCAACTTGCTAATAATCGACGGTCTCAATTGTATATAGAGAGAAAAAATCGAGTGTGTGGTTTGAATTGGGGAAAATTGATGAAGATGACGTTTAATTGAATAGAAAGAGAAAAATATTGCGTGAAATTCAGAAATATGGGTATGATAATTGGGGGAGTAGCGTCTAGGGGAAATATCATCGCACGCATCGCGTGCATTAAATTCTAGTATTCATTTATGTTAGCATGAATAAACTACTAGGGGACCAACCAGTCTTTATCCATAGAAAGTACTTATGTTTGTATTTTGGATGAGTTTTATGATTTATGTCGAATTTTAACAAATATAGTAAGGAAATACTAAACTTAAAATTTTGTAAATTCACAGTTTTTGTTAATACATTTGTCAATTATTATTTAATGATTTTTTTAAGTTGTAGCTTGAGAGTTAAATGTGAATAAATATTGTCACAAGGAGCACACTGGCGTATACAATTGGCGTAGTATAGAAGCGGGTACACTAGTGTGCGTTCTAGAGGAGTGATTACACGGTCGCAGGCCTAAGCTGTATTGCTGATTTCACGACAACTTGATGTATTTATGAAATACATTTAAACATTTTTTTCACCAGATACTCCTTAGGTTTCACGAAATGCACCAGGTACCCTCGTTGTTTGGGAAATGCACCAAATGCCCTTAAGGTTTGACAGCATTGCAACAAATGCCATTAATGATGAACGGCGTTAGACTGCCGTTAATGCTTATTTACACAATCGCCCTAATGTTATTTTCCCCCCTTTCTCTCTCCTCCCTCCTAATTATCTCTAATTAGTTAAATCCTCAACCATATCACTTGCGGACCCACCATCCTCTTTGTCCAGTCACCCCCGCCCAGCCTCCCACCACTCCCTTCCCGTCCTCATCCCTCGCCCAGCCACCCATAAACCCTGAAAACCACCCCACCCCCTCCCCTGCAGCCCCCAGCAACCCTACCACCCCCACCCCACCCCCCTTCGTAAAATAAAAATAAAGAAAATGAAAACTAAATGAAAAAGAAACAAGAAAAGAAACGAGAAGAGAGAGAAAGTGGATGAAGAAGTTAATGGTATGTAATTTTGAGGTGATTTTTCACAATATAGTAGTGCAGGCGGCAACGCGGGTGATAGGCGTGTCGCGCACCTAACAAAAATAAATAACCTAACTAATCCTCCTAACTATGTAGTAGGTAAGTCAGAGTCGATCCCACAAAGAGAAAGTTATTCTATGATTAGCCCTTAAATAATGGTAAGACTAAAGGAGATTAATATCAATGATCGTCGAAATAACTATACTAATCAATACATAAATAAAAGACTCTACAGTTAAGTATCCCCACTAGCACGAAGCAATACAAAATAATTCCTACCCCAAACTAATCAATTAAATGTTCACAAGGAAAAATCCACCCTATAAAGTACCATAAACCTCTCCCGAGTATCTATGGCTTCTCTAATATGCATTCAAGCCTACTCCCGTGGAATCATACAAATTAAAGACATTAAACACGGCACTTTAACTTCCTAACAATCCATTCTACCTACTCACGTGGAGAACTTCATGTCCTTAATTGAAATACTCAAATCCGTCAAAATCCAACTCCCGTTGTGATCAAGATAATGGAATTAGAACAATACTAGTAATCCCTAATCTAGTATTGGATTATGCACAATCAATCAAGCAAGAACAATTAACAATTAATATGAGAATTTAAAGAAATAATCATGAATTAAATCATACTAGGGTTCAACTTAATAATAGATAAAAAGAACTACTCAAGCATCATTGAAATAAACAAACAAACTAGAGAAAAATAGTTAAAGTTCATAATAGAAATCAAAGAGAAAAGAAGAAGAAAACAAGTACTTGAACTAATGGAAGAAAGGTAAAGTCTTGGAGAACAATGAAGATCTACAAGTTTCTCTCTCTAACTTCTCTATAAAAACCCTAAAAAGGTGTTTACAATAGACTATCACCCGTAATTAAACCAATATGCACTGTAGCTTATCAAAAAGGGACCTAAATATGCATAAATGCAATGTAAATGCTCTAATGCTACATAAAAATGCACCCTAATATGCAACTAAATGATGTTAGAATATGCACTTATCAAACTCCCCCAAGCTAAACATTTGCTTGTCCTGAAGCAAACCAAATCAATTCACAAGGAAAGAGTAAAATGAAAATTTGTATAGGAATTATACGTTCAACCATTCAATCTATAACACATGAAATTCAGGCATATGAAAGATATTATAATTATAAGATTATACTAAGATAGACCATAAATCATACCTCATATTAATTCATGTAATCGCAACTTGACTCACCATGGCAAACCACAAACCTTCCCCCAAGCTAGACTCAATTAAACTCGATAAACCTCGCTTTAGTCAAGCACACTTTCTCTCATGTGTTTATAGGTTATGAAATTTCCACTCAAACATATACCAAGTCAACTCAAATGAAGTACTTTTTTCTTTAAACTTGACTATCGTCTCATTCCCCACTTAAAAATGACAAAAGCATGCATATAGATCATGAGGACTTACAAAGGGTTGTAGAGTGGCTACGGTAAGGGTAGGAAAATATTTGGGAATGTGGTGCTAAAAGCCAGCTAGTGGAGGAAATAACAATTTAGCATCTATGGCCATTAGATACAAATGTCACAAAAACTTCTACTAGAAGTTCAACAACACATTGCCAATAAATCAAGATAATACCCATCTTTATCAACTCCGGCAAACATTATTTCACCTTTTATTCAATCTTTTTCACTTCTTTCTTCTTTTTTTTCAATTTTTCAGAATTACTCTTCATAACTTCTTCATCATTCTTTTCATTTTGCACTTTCACACTATAATTTTAAGCATTTTTTTCTTTCAACATATTTTCTTCCAATAATTACCGAAAAACCACAAACACAAGCTCAAAATATGAACTTTAATGCTACTCAACTTAGCAAGGCTTTGGTAGAGAAATCATAAAAGGCTACAGGCTTATAATGTTGGTTGATCAAGAGTTACAAATTTAAAGTACATTTAAAGTTGTTTTTTCTTTTTTTGAGGGGGGTTTTTTTTTTTAATCATATCCTATCAAGAGTTAGATAGTTTGTGTTAATTTCATATTTTAATTTCTTTTATCAAAATAAAGTTATTGCTATTGTAAACCTATAATAAAAGAATTACAAATTTCTCATAAAATTTAGATTATGATATAATATGAAAGTGTGTTATTTAACTTATTACTCATGATTTCTCATAAAATTTCTCATTATGTCAAGTTACTTTGTTAATGCTTATTTAGTTTATTATTAGAATTTTTTACCCATCTTTAAATTAGGAAAGGATATAATTGTACAAAATCTAAATATCCAATTAAGTATATATATTTAGCTAAGGATAAAAAAAAACATTTCATTGGGGACACCATAGCTCCCCTTGGCTTATCTAATAGAGATAATTTTAAGATTTATTTATAAAAAAATCAAATACATATTAAAATTAAGTTTTTGTATAAAATTTACTTTAAAGAAAATAATCAACTATTACGATCGAGTCAGGACCAATATAACCTTGGACGAAATATTGTACCAAAAAATTAAATTTCCATCCAGATCGAAAGATGAGTATTCCTAACTACACTTTTTTCTAGTGACTCTCTAGTTTCTTTCTTTTGCAAGTGTTGTGTCTCTTGGAGTAACCAACTCTTGACCTAAATTTTCGAATTGTCTTAAATCATGAACCTCAATTTTCAACTTTATTCTTATCACTTTACGAATGCCTGTATTTTAGCCGAGTTTTATGAGTTTGATACTTCAGTATTGCCATGCTTTCACATAGAAATATTTATTTATGGAATCATGAGTGAAATACAAATGGTGACCAGCCAGTATTCAGCCATATAGAGTATTATATGAATGCCTGTATTTTGGCTGAGTTTTATGATTTGTGTTCCATTTTGGCAAATATAGGTAGGATGTACTATACTATAAATTTTGTAAATTTTCATTTTTTATTAATAATTTTGTCAATTTTTGTTTAATGATTTTGTTTAAGTTGTAACTCGAGAGTTAGATGCGAAAAAATATCGTCATAGGGAGTATACCGATGTATACAATTGTTGAATTCTAGAAGCGGATACAATTGTGTGTGCTCTGGAGGAGCGATTTCACGGTCACATGCCTAAGTTGCATTGATGATTCCACGGAAACATATGATATCTTTACGAAATACATCTAAATTTTTTTTTATCATCTCCTATTAAGAGTTAAATAATCGGTGTTAATTGCATGTTCTAAATTCTTTTTATCAAAATAAAGTTATTGCTATTGTAAACCTATAACCAAACAATAACAAATTTCACATAAAATTTAGATCATGATATAATATCAAAGTATGTGTTACAGTATGGAATAAATGGTAGGGTGTGAACCGGTATCTTTTGCGTATGTGTAAGCCGGTTCGAAGTCCTGCAAAACAGAGCACGTAAAGTAACCTCGGGGGTTGATCCGACGAACGCTCCTCCGATGCCTAAGTCAGTAATGGGTAAACCGGTAGCTCTCAAGTGGAGTATATGATTGTGTTTGTGAACGTACCTTATGACTCAGATCAATGGGGTATTTATAGGAGCCGCTAAGAGTCCTTGTTCAAGTAGGACTCTACTCCTATTGGTTGGACGCAGGTATATTCCTTGGGATATACTTTTATCCTCTATTGAGGTTTTATCTTTAGGCTCGTAGGCTCATGTAGACAGATACCGGAACTAGCCCAGGCCCATGGGTAATGGCCCAGGGACGGATATTGTCTTGGTATCTTAGTAAAGTCGGTATGACGGAGTCAACGGTTCTGTAATGAGTGCATTGACCATGATGATTCATATCGGTCTGGGAGGACCGGTACAGAACTTAGTCAGCCCCCATACAACTAGCGTCCAAGCCGGAATGTCTAGCGAAGACGTATTCGGGTTAGCAGGTGTTAAACGTCTTGGGAATGGCTGACATGGAGTAGAGTGGGAATAATGACAGTTGGTTGGGAATCCCAATCGTCACCTCGATGCGCGTGGCTGATGTTAGAGCTCATTATGATAAGTTGCTTCACAACTGTTTCCGTGCTTCATAACACGTGGCATGATCAGGGACGGGAAGACGAAGAGTCGCACAATCCAAGCCTTGACTTTTTCTATAAATACGCTTTGGATGACTTCCGCTCCTCACTTCTCCTCATCTTTCATTTGCTCTGATTTCCATAACAAACTTTCTCTCTCTAAACTGACCTTCTGCTAGCTCTTCCGATTTTGATCAGATCTTCCCTTCCGGCTTTCACGTTCACTCGGATATCGGCTTATTCTTTCCTCAACTTCCTGCTTCCAGGTATTTCTACAAAATCTTTCCCCAGTCTTTCTTACCGTGTTTATTATCAATATGTCTTTAGAGTCTAACTCACAAAATATATCTGGAAGTCCTTCCTCTATGACTGATAGTGATAACAATTCTGATAGCACCTATCTAGTCCAATAGTCTCTGACAATTCACCGGTAGAAGACAATGCTAGGGAACTTAGGATTAAAAACCATAATGATTGTAGTATCTCTGGTAGGCAAAATGATGAACCGCCATTGCGCGCCTCTCCCTTGGCAGCCATAATGGCGCTTGGAAACACCTTAGAAGTGTCGGTTTATGGCCAGTATGGGACCATGGTGGGTCTTGTTGAGCGCTCCCTCGAACTGTTCCCCCAAAGTGAGCCCTCCTCTTCAAGGCCGGTAGGCTAGAGGTGATCATTTTGGCCCGGCTGGTCCGACCCGGCCCGACTGGCCCGACCCGGCCCGTTTTTGGGCAGAATTTTTCGGCCCGCGGGCCGGGCCGGGCCCGGCACGCCCGTATTTTTTTTTTCTTTGGCAGGCTTTGGGTAAGCCAAAAACGACTTTTTAGTCTATTTTTTGGCCCGCAAAAGCCCGCGAATTTAGGCCCGAAATAGCGGGCTTTGGACACAAAAATTCGGCCCGCAATTTAGGCCCGGCCCTGCCCGGCCAATGGGCAATTTTTTTTTGCCGCGGCCCGGCCTGAACCCGGCCCGGCCCATGATCACCTCTACGGTAGGCATAGTAGAGGAGGGTGAAACTTCTACCAGGCCGCCACCAACTGGGGTAGAGGAGTCGTCCATAGAATCGGACGAAGTAGCGAGTGTGGTTAGATCCCTGGAGTCTGATGGGGAGTCAACCACCATCGAGGCTGAGGAGGATGAGGACCCTCCTGAGGTCATCCCAGAGGAATCTGACAAGGACGGGCTGGCCGATCTTTATATGCCGCCCAGTGAGGCCGGTAGCGCCACCTCAGTAAAAGTAGACTATAGTTGGGCCGCTATCTGTAATCAAAATAAATTCCTTTCTAAGGGACCGGTATATTTCGAGTTCCCTGATGGGTATAAGTTAGACAGATATTGGATCCAGCCTAGGCCCATGGGTAATGGCCCAGGGAGGGATACCGTCTTGGTATCTTAGTAAGGCCGGTATGACAGAGTCAACGGTTCTGTAGTGAGTGCATTGACCATGATGATGCACATCGATCTGGGAGGACCGGTACGAAACTTAGTCAGTCCCCATACAGTATGATATTGAACTTAACCCTCCTATCACTAAGATGAGATTTTTCAGATGACTAGTGAGATTAAAGTATGTTTAATAATTATTACATTGAACATTGATTTTTTTGGCAAATATAACAAATTATTTACGTGATATCTTTTTAATACATTAACATAGATATTGTACAAATGATTGTATACAAATATTAACAAAAAGATATGCAACGCACATGATCAAATACAGAATAATAATGTTAACATTTATTATAAATAAAAAATCAAATACATATTTAAATTAAATTTTTGTATAAAAATTACTTTAAATAAAAGGTTCAACTATACAATCCAGTCTGGACCGATAAACCAAAAAAAAATTTAAAAACTTGAAGATTGTACAAAAAATTTCTTTGGCCTACAATTCAGATCAAAGGATGAGTATCCTAAATACAATTTTTTCTAGTGAGTTTCTAGTTTATTTCCTTTGTATGTGGTGCTCCATTGGAGGTCCCAACTCTTAACTTAAATTTTCCAATTATTGAAATCTTTAACCTCATTTTCAACTTAATTCTTATTACTTTAAGAGGTATTTTTTGATGAGTTTATAAAGGTTGATACTATAGTATCGACATCTTACATTAACCACAGAAATATTTCTTTTTGGAAGCATGAGTGGATACAAAGGGTGACCAACCGATCTTCAACTAGAGAGAGTACTTTACGAATGCCTGTATTTTGGTTGAGTTTTATGATTTGCGTAGCATTTTGGCAAATATAAGTAGGAAGTATTAAACTTAAAATTTTTGTAAATTTACAATTTTTATTAATAATTTTGTCAATTTTTATTTAACGATTTTTCTTTAAGTTGTAACTCAAGAATTATATGCGAAAAAATATCGTCCAAGGAGTCTACCGCTGTATACAATTGGCATAGTTTAGAAGCAGATACACTAGTGCAGGCTCTCGAGGAGCGATTGCACGGTCGCAAGCCTAAGCTGCATTGCTAATTCCACGACAATAGATGGTATCTCTACGAAATACACCTAATATTTAACTATCCATTACAACATCTTATGAGTTATAATACAAATAGTTTTATGAACAAGGTTGTTTCACGTATTGATGACATAAATTTCTATTGTTAGTGGTAAAGAAATACACTGTAAATAACAGAATACAAAATTTGTTAGGTAAAAACTATAAGCATGAGTCATAAGGATTGTTTTAAGCAATTGTTTTCGGGGTGTTAACCGGTCCAGGATCGATAGACCGTAATCTAGAAGAAATTTGGACCGGAACCGGACCAAAAAAACAATATTCGCTCTGATTTGGACTAAAAATTTTCCTGTCCGGTCCAATTTTGGACCTGTTTGACTGAAATCTATATATTTTTTAAAAAGAATATTTTATATTTGATTTAATATATCTATAAATTAGATACATTAAAATTTAATCATTTTAGTAACAATATTTCTAAAGATAATTAATAGTAGGTTTTTATCTTTCTAACTTTCCACCTTTTAATTTTTTTTAACATATTACTCCCTCCGCTTCTATTTATTTGCTATATTTTCCAAAAAATGTTGTTTTTTTTATTTGCTACATTTCTTTATTAGGAGACTTGGCCCACCAAAAAGTGATAGTATTATATTTGTTTCCCCTCTTCTTCCACCGAAAAGTACTACTTTTTCCCCTTTTTTCACCTTATTTAATGCTAAAGGGGTCAGAAAGTACACCAAAATAGAATGAAAAAGACATCTCATAAATTCTTGTGTAAACAAGAATGTAGCAAATAAATAAAAGTGGAGGGAGTAAATTTTTCTTTTTACTAGAAAGAACAGAAATTTTGGTCCACTGTTCCAAATCGGAATTTTCCGGGTTTGGACCGGACTAGATCCGCAACCCGTAATTGGGATATTTTGGGGACTGGGGACTAGGGGACCGGACCGGAACTGGTCCGTACCAAATTTCGATCGGTTCGTTCCGGTCCAACTTTGGTCTTTGCACAACCCTGATTGTAAGTAGTCATATTTTGTCCGTCTTTTAGGCTTTATTTCCCTGTAAGCATTTGGATCTTGTTGTTCTGTGTTACTTCATAGAAGGTTTGCCTAGATCTGTGTGGTCTAGGATGCAATCGGGTTTTGGTCAACAAATTGTAATTGATTGTTATCAAAGCATTACAATTCATGAGTACCTAATATTTGCTTGATAAAACCAACACACAAAAAAAAGTCACATTAAGAATAAAATTATTAACACTCACTTGAACAACATCAATCAACATGTTTGTTGTCAATTTAGGTTCTGGATATCATCATTTGCCATCATTCAAAGCGGAATTGATACTAAAAAGAGCAAAGACAATTAGATCTACTATTGACAACCATGTCCAACCGCCCCAACTCTCCCTTTTCACAACCTCACCCGTCACCACCCAAATTTATTAGTGAAGGTCATATCTCTCATGTCCATCCTTCAACCACCAAATTGTCAAAAATATAAGGTTTTCTTTCTTTTTTAACATTATTTTTTTGGATATTGGAGAGAGAATATGGTTACTTTTTCTTTGTCCAGAGAGAATGTATAAGTTTTTAGAAGTTTGAGAGATTGCTATAAATCTAATACCCCCTACAAAACTACATCTAATTATCTGTTGCTAAGTGTCGCACACAATGCACACGTGAACGGTATTCATGATTTGATTTTTAGCATCACAAAAGATTGTCCACTTCTACTACTCTAATTCAGTCTTCTTTGTTTTTATTATTAAAAAGCTAAATATTCTTTTTCTTATGTAATTTTAACTTTAACCCCTCGTTCTTTATCAAACTAGTTGTTGGCTTACAAACATTATGTATGATACCTTAAGGTATTTATCTTCGAGTTATATAATGTGTTTGTGTATTAATATGAATGTTGGGGTCATATTATATATATTTGTGTATAATTATGAAGTTGACATGCTCATAACTAAAGCTATAGTTTTGTTTCTACTCCTTGAAGATCCTTTAGACCCATTGGATGTGTACTCAAAATCACTCTTGTCTCATTTTGTACTTGAATGATTTTTTTCGAGGTCTCTTGGAGGGTTTTCAATGACATCGGGCTCAAAAGCTGATTCTCCATGATGACACAAATGTTCCTCTAAAACCCGGGTAGCGCTCCATAGGATGGCACGATCTCTACTTTGAACCTGGTCAACCAATTCTAAGAAGTACTGAGAAATTCTGTACTGTCTCGAATACAAATTCAAGGTTGTTGACCCCATCATCAAGGATCAAAATAGTCCAATAAGGATGTAAGTATGTTAGGTACAACACCTCCTTCGCCTCTAAGCGTTTGCGTATAGCGCATGCACAAGGGATGTTATGTGTGGCCCTCAACGAGTAACCGCAACGTGGTAATAGAAATTTTGGTTGTTGGACAAAATCTCTAAATCAAACTACCTAACTAACCACTAACCTAAGTATAATGGCAAGCAAGGGTCATTCTTCCACAAGGGGTAATAATCAACGAAAAGGTTAATTATAATAAGCTAGGCTAAGATATAGTTAAGAGATATGTCAATTATCAACTAAAAACTATTAAATAAAAGGAACTAGGGTAGGGGAATTCATCATTTATTTTAATCATGAAAACAATTAGGCAAATAAGGGGTTAGTATAAAGAGAATGAATCAAAGGGATCATCTAACAAATTCTTAATTACTCTTTCAAGCTAAAGAGGGTTACTCAAATTGGAGATTATGTCCTATTTTCATGCAACAAATCCCCTAACTCAAGAGCATGAATATCATGATGACTAAATATATCCCTTAACTAAAACCCCTTATTTTCATGCAAGTTTAGCCAAGTGAACAAATAGGGAGTCGGTTCTTTAATTTCATCTTTCAATCCTTCATTGAAGTGACTAAGAATTAAGTTTTCACGGAGGCCAATCACAAAAAACCAACAATAAAATCCCTATTGCTTATTTGATTTCATTTTCCAAAATAACCTTAAATATGACCCAAAGGCTCATGATATCATTAATGGCTTCATTCCCTCCCAAGCATAATTGCTACTCACAAGTCATAACAAATTTTGAATGAAATAAACAACTAAAAATATGAAATCAAACTCTAATTTAGGATGAACAAGTAAATATAGTGACAATGACATGGAAATAAGTAAATGAAGTAACAAAATATGAGAGAGAGTAAGAAATTCTCATTAAAATTGCGAGTCTTTTAATATTCAAGTTTTCTTCTTAGATTCTTCAAATTCCAAGCTTTTTAACAAGTTTCTCTCACTTCTCTAAATCTCAAACGTTTCTTGTATTAACATTCTACAACCGCTACCCATAAGCTACTCCAACCGCTACCCGCTAATACAACCACTATCTCACCAAACACTCATAATTTTCTTAAATAGCGTTTTGACTTCTCCAACCGCTACCCGCTATCTAAAACGCTATTGTCAAACAGGACAGTAAACTCCAGGATTGAGAAAACACGCATCCAACCACTGTATATAAAATATTTGGAAGGCGGCCAAGAAGCAAGAAGCAAGAAGCAAGAAGCAAGAAGCAAGAAGCAAGAAGCAAGAAGCAAGAAGCAAGAACCAAGTAGCGCATTTGTATACATTCGCGGTCAACTGAGGTGTTGTGTTATTTGACGTGGAAAATCTAACAACCAACATGTAAGTATGTAACTGGGGAAAAAGGTCCGTTGAGGCTGTGTGTTTGAGGGCACGTTTCAAGCACGTGACGTGTGGAGCTAAGGACACTAGCAAACTTACAAACATTGATGCTGCCAATGTTAAACGAAAAATCTGTTGAAAAGCTGAGGGTGTACGTTAGGAAGAAATCAAATATAGTAAATTACATTGCCCCACCAAAGAAGTGATCAACAATGTTATAACTGAAATTGTCCGATGCTTTCTTTTAACTTTTTTTGTAACAAGAAATTCAAGTTGCTTTAAGCTATTCCAATATTTGATTATCTTAGCTAGAGTGGTTCTAATTTTGACAGATTTCTTCCCAAATTAGTCTCACTTATATTTACTTGCTAAATTCTTTAATTTAAACACAACATACTCTTCCAAAAATCTGTTTTAAATATTAACTACTAAAGTTAATGAATAGTTTAATGTGTCACAATTAATTCATTAAGCAAGTTGATTAAGGTGATATACTATTCGGGGAGAAAACTCAAAAATTGGCCACTTTAAGATGATCAGAGTTGGGACATTTTAAATCAAACTGACCATAAGTACTTGGAGCTCTAATTTTTTTCCATTTTTGTTAAAATATATTTATCCAATGTTTTGTATTGATGACAAAAATATAGTCATATTTCATAATAAGGGAAACATTAATAGAGATTATATGTTAGCATTTCATGATCTTTTTATAATAATGTAGTAATTCAATAATTCATGTATGAGACTTACATATACTTCCTCTATTTATTTTTGATTACACCATTGTATTTTTCACATTTTTCGAGATGCTTCTTTAAACGTCAATATCTCTAAATGTGTGTAAGTAAAAATTATTAAAAATTGATATTTGAAATCCTTGCGTTGATATGAATTTAACATACATATATACATATACATATATATATATATATATATATATATATATATATATATATATATATATATATATATATATATATATTATATATATATACATACATACATACACACATACATACATACATACATACATACATACATATATATACATGTGTGTGTGTGTGTGTGTTTGTGTGTGTGTGTGTGGGGGGGGGTGTGTATGAGCAGCAGCTGATAGTTTAGTGGTGTTGGCATCACCTCCGATGTTAGAGCAACTGTGATCGAGTCTCAATTCTTACAAGTAGAGATCCTCAATTCCCCCCCCCCTCCTTGAAGAGAATTCATCTTACCTGAGAAAAAAAAACATATATATATATATATATATATATATATTATATAATATATATATATATATATATATATATATATATATATATATATATATATATATATATATATATATATATATATATACTACAAAGAATGATTTTTATAATCATAAGCCATAGTGTCTTGTTGTAATTACTTTGGTTATATATTGTTAAGTACTCCCTCTACGTTCTTTTAGTTTGCTGTTTTGACTGGGGACGTTTGTCAATACAGTTCTTTGATCTTACATATCTTTCGTAAATATAATACTTCCTCCGTTCCATTTTAAATGAAACGTTTGCTTTTTCACGCAACCCAATGCGCTTCTTTAGTCATTAATATCTTTAGTTGTGTACACGTATAAAATATAAAAAAATTATAATTTGATAGTATGCATCGAGACGAATCTAACAAGATCCCACTTGACTATGTTTTTTCTTTATATAATAGCGATAAATTGGAGTCAAAATTGATCAATGAATAGTGTCATTTCACCCAATGTTTCATTTAAAACAGAACGGAGGAAGTATTGGTAAAATTATAACGATTAAATATTAATAAGGTACTCACTGAGACGAATCAAACAAAATCCCACATAATTTAGGTATTGAGAAAAATATAGAAGATTATCGATCTCTAATTACGAATAGTGTCAATTTCAAGTAGGCAAACTAAAAAAGGTAGAGGGGGTATTTCCCTCCCATTGCTTTTTACTTTTCTTTACACATTTTCTTTGAGAGTGTATAATGTGGGAGTGAATTAGTTTGTAAATGCTCATTATTGAGTTTGAATCTTGTTACGCTTCAAGGTGCGTTCTTGATAAGTCATATTTATATATAATTTTTAGGTGCATTTAGGTTGCATTTTAGAGCATTTAGTTTCATATTTAAGTTCATCGTTGCATTATATTCTTAAGTTATATGTTTTTCTACTCCTATTCGGTATGTTTTCTTGTTTTTGATGAATTTCAGGCGTTGAGGACGTATTTGGGGTATGATTAGCTAAACTTGAGGATTATGAGCACTTGAAAATAAAAGCTATAATGCATAAGAATCGTATGAATATGTCATAGTACGAGTTTGAGCGAAAACAAAGCGGAAAATCATTAGAAGAAATGTGAAAAAGAAGTCACGTCTACTCTTCTAATTATAATTGTTGATGTGCTTCTTAAAATCAAATAATTCCAGCATATTTGGAAATTATATTTGAAGAGCGCTTTCCAATGATAGGTGACACACCACAAAGAGAACTTCTAGCCTATAAGTTATGCCTTTTCGAAGTTGGACTATTTCCGCTGGAATTTGTTATCGTACGCGCAGATCACTAATTCCGCCCATTTAATGCTATTTCAACTTTCCTTATATTTGTAACTTACTTTCCTAGTCATAGGGGGTTAATATTACTTCCTCCATTTTTTTTACTTGCAACACTTTTTTTTCATCAACTCCAACAAAATTTGGGTAAGAGAGAGGAAGAGAGGAAAAGAAAAAGGGCCCCATGTAATTGGAGAGAGATAGGGAGATAGAGAGAAAGGAAAAAGAAAAGTAGAAAGTGTTGCAAGTAATTAATTATTTTCCTTTTAAGAAAGTGTTGCAAATAAAAAAAAAGGAGGAAGTATTTAGATTAGTTTTCACACACATACTCTCTCTCCTCCCTTCACACGTTATTTTTAAATTTTCTAGGTTTAGTTTTAGTTTTATCTTCTTTTTCTCTCTAGTTATTATAGTTGCAAATCCTAGTTTTTCATGTTCTTAATTAATTCATGATTTTTATTCATTTCTTTCATTGATTTCTTTAATTATGTTTTCCTTGGTAGATGTAGTTTTTATTATTTGTTTCATGATTTAGTAGTCTTATTTTCTAGAGTTTGGGAATCCATATTTATATGATATGGTTATTGATTGATATTTATTGATGGTTTGATTAGTTACTTATATCTCTAATTGATTAGTGTTTTTATTGTTAATCTTGCGATCTGATTAATTGTCTGATTAAATATTGCTAATATCGAGTCATAAATCGACAGATAGTATTCTTTAGAGGCTTACCTACAATTAGCAAATCTGATTATGTTGAGCAACCGTACTAGCATATGTTGATTTGAGAGTATTAAGACCCAACCGTAAGATTACCTGTGTTTTAGATATCTCATTAATTGAACTATTGATGATATTTTGATAGATTATAGTTATAAACATGGTTAACCATTACCGTAGATCCTTTTTAGTTTGATATTCGTAGTTTGATTAGTTTAGAACTTTAATTCAAATATTTATGATCTTGTTTAGTTTTTCTATACCTTAGAAACTAGATTAATGCGACTATCTCTCTATGGATTCGACCCTACTTACCCTACTACATTGTTAGAAGATTTTGCAGGAATTATTTTTGACAGGTATACGATAGCCTATCAATTCTTTTCGCCAAATTTAATCTGAATTCTTCTGTATTGGATTTATCTATAATAAATTCTCCAAATGAGCAAATTTTTTACTCATTTCTAATCACTTAATGTTAATCATTTTACTCATTTCTTTCCTCCTCTTCTTCTTCATTGTTTCTCTTACCTCCAAATTTCTCTCTCCTTTATTTTTCCTCGCCTCCAAATTTCTCTCTTCTCCATTATTTTTCACCTCTAAATTTTTCTCCAACGTTGTTTCTCTCGCTCCTCCAAGTTTGCAACCTTAATTGAAAATAATGAATGACAAAAACAAATAACGGAGCTCCGTATTTCATCAATGGTAGAATCAATTTTAGAGTCGAGAATTAACATTAGAGTTTTCAAAGAAATTCAAGAGCTGAACTAATGATCAATAACGCAAAAAGATGATTTAAAAATCAACATTAGCTTTAGCTCCTTTGTGTCTCTTACCTCCAAATTCTCACTCCTTCATGGTTTTCTCTCAACATGGTCAATCAAATTGCTAAACTGTGAAATATGATTTGAGAAAGTTGGACTTCATCAATGGCAAAAACAAAAATTGAAGCTAGTTTCGAGCTCATCAATGTAGACTTATTTTCACATTTGAAATCAATATTGCAATTTCAAAAAACACTTATGTTCATTTGAGAAAAAGCATGAAAAGGTTTCCTCATTTGGTCAAAATTATGTTTACTCATTTTCTCAAATGAGTTGAATTGTTTGTACTGTCAATCTAAGAAAGTTTTTCATTATGGCAAATGAGCATAAAAAATTAGTAATGAGTAGAATTTTACTCATTTACAGAATTTCAAATGAACAAAGAGCAAAAAATAGTCTTGGGGGTACCCTGACTCCATGAGCATGGTACATCCAGGATTACTATTACTTTTTTTCAACTTATTGATGTATAATTTACGAGGCATTATATTTATTTGAACTTGGGCGAACTTTTCTAAACTGAGGATCAAGGTTGGGCAAGTGATTGTAACACCATCTTTCCACATATATGATACGAGTTCAATTCTCACCACTCACAGGAATGATCCCCAATTCTCCCCCCTTCTTGCAAATGGATTCTACATACCTTTAAAAAAAGAACTTTTCTTAACTTATTAGGCATAAAACTTGTTTTTTAAACAATTACGTGAAGAGAACACACGCTTAATAATAGACATCAACTTAATCCATATTCGCCAATTTCCTATTCTCAATTAAGAATCAAGGTTGGCCTAGTTGGTGGTGGTGGTGGGGGGGGTTTCCTCCTTTCACCCTTGCAATAATGGGTTGATTCTTACCCTTAGTCCCTTATACAGTGGGATCCCCAAAATCCCGCCTTTTCCTTAAAGGTGTTATCATCTTACCTTTAAATAAAAAAAAGGAAAATTAACATGAATAATTTCAACTTTCACCCGTATTTTCAAAATAATCTCAACTTTTGAGAAAACTTCTCAAAATAAGTCAAATTTTCTTTTTTCTTGCCTACACTAATGCATTTTAAATATAATATGTTGAAAATTAATAGTTGGATTATTATTTTGAAAATGTACTCCTAAAGTCGGAATTATTTTAAAATAATTTAAAATTATAATTATCCTAAAAATATCAGAATTTTTTCCTTGAATAATGCAAAAGTGGGTTTTAATTCCCAAAATATGCCCAAAAAAATTAAAATTCCCTGCGTACCGTCCACGTAGGACGGCACGCGAGAAAATTTTTTTTTTTTTTTTTTTTTGTTTTAACCCACGAAAACCGCTACTCAAAGCAGCGGTTTAATTTTAAAATAAACCGCTACTCTGAGTAGCGGTTTATAAATATAAACCGCTACTCTGAGTAGCGGTTTATAAATTTAAACCGCTACTCTGAGTAGCGGTTTACCTGCGCAAAATATGGTAAGCAGATATCAGTTTTCATAATAAACCGCTACTCGGAGTAGCGGTTTACAAAAAAAAAAAAAAAAAAAAAAAATATATATATATATATATATATATATATATATATATATATATATATATATATATATATATATATATATATATATATATATATATATATATATATATATATATATATATATATTTTTTGTAAACCGCTACTCTGAGTAGCGGTTTTACCTAAGGGCATGTTTGGCAAAACCAGCGGTTCTAGTAGCTGTTAGCGGTTCTAGTAGCGGTAGCTGTTGGGGGTAGCTGTTGGCTGTCTACTAGTAGCTGTCAGCGGTCAGCGATTGAATTAGGTGTTTAATTAGAAGTGTTTGGCAAAAGTAGCTGTTGGAATTGTAAAAGATAAAAAAAAATTAGTTAATAATTCTACCTTATGCTAATATATAGGGTTTATTTGTTAGACCGCTACCTCTAAATCTCAAACGTTACTTGTAGTAATGTTCCACAACCGCTACTCATAATCTACTCCAACTGCTACTCGCTATTACAACCACTACCTTACCAAACACTCATAATTTTCTTAAGTAGCGTTTCAATCTTGTCCAACCGCTAACCGCTACCTCAAACGCTAGTGCCAAACAGGGCCTAAGTTGAAAAAAAAAAAATTTCTCGGCACTTGTAAACCGCTACTGCAAGGAAAAAATTATGAGGAAATTTTAATTTTTTTGGACATATTTTGGGAATTAAAACCCACTTTTGCATTATCCAAGGAAAAAATTCAAAAATATCAGCAAAAGTTGAGATTATTCATGACTATATTTTCTAAAAAAATAAAACTCTATCCTCAACTCACACCTTATTCTCCCCCATCTGAAAACACCAAACGGTACGTGCGAGTTGAAATTTAAAATACAATTCCTCCATCTTAAGCTGGCCAAAAACCAGATGAGGCAGGTGATTAGGCAATTTAATTACGATTAATAAACACAGAAAGCAGCCAGAAGCCTTTAATTACGATAAATAACACAGAAAGCAGCCAGAAGCCAGTCCTCACTATCACAACAATTTAACGCATAAAAAGGGTATAGAAATTACACACACAATTAATAAAAAGCTTATCTTAAATTTGTCATCTTCTGATTAAAACTCCTCTCTCATTTCTCTATTAGCACAGAAAGAAATACATACATACTGATACTACTATAAATTCAACCCTCTCAAAAAATTATATAAAATCAACGTCAGTTTTTTAGTCAGAACGACAGAGAATCCCACCTCCAATAAAATCCCGAAACCCAAAATTCAAAAAAAAAAAAAACTCCGGCGATTTTCTTCTTCGTCGAAAAATGGTTTTACAGAGGATTAACAGAAAACAGCAGCCATTGCTCTGTTTTCTCTCTCTTATACGTTATTATTCTCTCTCTTCAAAGAAAAATGGCGGCATCTCCTCCGCCGCTACTGGTGGTGTTTTTCTTCTACGTCGTAATAATAGCCACCGTTACCGTTATTATCGTCATCGCCGTCTTTTTTTACCTCTTTTGTTTGCTCTTCTCGTTGTTACTGTGCTTTTCTTCTCATTTCTCTCTGTTCCTATCTCCGACCGACTTCATCATCATCACGTATTTTCTCTCTCTTATTACATTCAAATGAGAATGTTTTTTATTTATTATTATTATTTTGACTTTTTATTGATTGATTAAGTGATTTTTCTGAATGATTTCAGGCTGAAGGATTAATTGACGTGCATAAGAAGGTATGTATGTCATGTAGATAAAACTCATTTGAATTTGATTTTTTATTTTCAACAAAAATAAACGGATTACAATATACAGAGTGGTGCTGTAAGCGTGAGGCGTGATCTTTGGAGCACGAATTCATCAGGAATTTACTACGGTTGCAGCAATGCCAGCAGAAAATTTCTCTGTAAAATTCTTTCTCTCTCCTATCAGTATTTGAAGGAAATGACTAATTTGGTAGAAAATCATTGGTTCTGGTACTCTAAGTTACGAATAACTCAATAATTTCTTTATTAATTGTTCATTATGTATGTTTAAAATTGATAGAGTAATTAAGGTGGTGGACAATATAGAGTTTGATAAAGTTGCTCTGTTTATTGATTGGAAATTTTTTTCTTATTTTGTTTGAAAAATGTTTAGCGGCGGATGAAAAAACTCAACCTCATCGTTACTTATTAATTTCGACAAGTGGAGGATTAAACCAACAAAGAACAGGGGTGCGTGTTTCTTTTCCCTTTTTATGAGTATAACATTGACTCGGTTTGTTTAGTTGCATCAATTTGACTTTTAATACTATCGATATAAGACAAGTACTGTTGATCAGAAAAAAATTTGTCGTTTAATATAATATCGTATTTTAGTATTTCAAAATAAAATACAATAAGTTGTTTTCGCTCCAATTGCTTGTACAAAATTAAGCTATTATTTTCATGAACATCATGCAATTACTTACCACATCAATGATGTTGATTTTTCATCACTAGACAAAAAATTATGAAACGTATCAATCCAAGTCATTGTCTGAGACACATGCTAGTTTTTTAGATTATAAATTGTTGGATTAATCTAGGTATATTTTGTAGCATTTTATACTTAAGATTATAAATAGTCAAAGTTGTGCGTTGATGTATTGAAAAGTAAAAAACAGTGGCAACAAAAAGTTTGAAGATGTTTTTTTGTACGAGAAAAATAACATGCTGTTAAGCTGTCTTAATCTGTAATTAGTACAATAAGTAACAAGGCTGATGCAAGAGTAAGACGAATGTCATATTATCCGCAATTTAAAGTCAGGAGATACAAAAATTGTAGTTATGCAATGTGAAATATAATTTATTATATATGCAGTCCAAGTCTTTAATTAGTAGTAGTACCTCATTTAGTTGGTGTGAAATTGAAGCGTGTAAGGAACTTCATTTTGCTTAAGGAAGTGGTTATTCTAGTTGCTTTTCATAAAGGGATCTTGATCATTTTGGAAATCATTATCATACTAAGAAGTACTGCATAATCTTCATCTATATCATACTATCAATTTTGTTCTTGTCAATTTGAGTTTGTCTTATTTTCAGATTCTTCTTTATTTTTGGTAGTTTTCGAAGTTTAAACCCGTCAGAGACTAAGTTTAAGCGAAGAAAATCAGGAAATTTAGGGACCATTCCAATTTTAGATACTTCTTTGGTGCTTTTAAGTTATACAACCACATGGGTAGGGCATGCTAATTTCATGATATTTGGTAACGTTGATCATTGTCACATTGGAGGAAAGGATCAAATTTTAGCAAGTTTTCTCATCAGATCAGTTAAACTGAATTTCCTTGAAAGCATGTACGTAGTTAATCTCACTTATCATAGACTCATAGTTCACACTTATGTTACTCTGACACGGTGACACCTTCATCTAACTCAAAAACCGGGTATCGGACACGACACGACACTTCATTTGGATACTTTATTTTAAATTAAAAACTTATCTTTTTTCTACAAAATAGCCGAGTCGGACACTTGGGCACCCGTATCCAAGTAGTCACTCAATCCGTGTCTGAGCAACATAGGTTCACACCAAGTCACCAACCCAAGCAACGACAAGCTAAGTTCATTGGACGTGTATATGTCTAGAAGAAGTACAACTCCCATGATATGATAGGATATAGACTCTGTAGCTTAATATGACACTAATAGCTCAAATTACTCCAAGTTTAATTAAACAATTAGAGTCTAATTTATAACTTATAAGCAAGTGACTGGTCTTTTCATGAAACGTGCTATGGATTTGCTTTCAGTTTTAACACCTGAATTACAGTTTTACTGTTGAATTTAAAGAGTTTTTTACATGTTCGAAATGGAGCAGATTACAGATGCTGTTGTTGCGGCCTATATTTTAAATGCAACTCTTATTGTTCCCATTTTGGACCAGAAATCTTACTGGAAGGATGCGAGGTTTGTCTTTGCTTTTACAATGCAAATACCCATAATTTTATTGAGATTTGATAAATATCTAACAATTAGATGTATCTAACACAAGTTTTCGTGTAACAAATATTGTTTGTCTTTCGTATAACAAATAAGGGGAAAACAACACAAGCAGTATTATTACATACCCAAACAATATTTGTTATACACATACAATATTTGTTACACGAAAACTTGTGTCTAACACATCTACCTGATAGAGGTTTATCATACCTCGATTTTATTAGCTCTTTGATCACTATCTTGTCTTACATCTTGATCTATCTTGTTCATCACTTCATTGTGCTTGCAGTGACTTTGGCGATATTTTTGATGTTGATTGGTTTATATCATTTCTATCAAAAGATGTCAAAATTATAAAGCAGCTTCCAATGGTAGGAGGAAAAGTTCTTACCCCAGCTCGAACTCGAGTTCCAAGGAAATCCAATCCCAAGTACTACCTAAAACGGATCTTACCCCTTCTAAATAAGAAGCATGTGAGTGTTATTTTCTGTTAAGAATATTTCATTCAGGAGTAACATAGTAATATGTCAACCTCTCTAAAGTAGAGTACCCCTCTAAAGTAGAGTGAACTTGTTTATGTACGTTCATGCAGCAATTTAAGCATCACTATTGATAAATTTGCGAGTTGCAAGTCTAGAGCTGCTGGAGTAAATTGGTTTAGTTGAAAGTCTGTTTTGAAATCTCGTCTGACTTTCTTGAGTGTTGTTGAGTTAATTATTCTGATTACTAGCTTATTTCTCGTGCAGGCTGTGCAGCTGACAAAGTTTGATTACAGGCTATCAAATAACTTGAACACTGATCTACAAAAACTAAGATGTAGGGCTAATTACCATGCCTTAAGATTTACGGATCCAATTGTTGAAATGGGAAGAAAGTTAGTTGAGAGAATGAGAATGAGAAGCGAACATTTTATTGCCCTACACTTGAGGTAAGAGTGTAGCTAATGTTTAATGTTCTGTTAGCGCTGTTGCTATTATCAAGTTCATGAATACTATGAGTGCGACCTTTGAACGTGTAGAGCTAACAGAGTATATTTAGCATCAGTTTAATTATGAAAAGGATATTGCTCCTAAAGTCCTATTAGCCGCTTAATGGCAATCAAGCTGCACATTTCCACATTTAGGTTAATCTCTTTTATTATCCTTTTGTAGGGAAGCTGTCACCTACTAATTTCACAGTATATCATTAATTATGAGAGTCTGATTTGGTAGTTGTACTGATGTTTGCATTTTAATCTTCTGCATAATTATGAGAGACTGTTTGTTCAGCCTGAACATAAATTAGTGGTCCTTCAAGAAGAGAAGGATGTTCAGATACTTACTAGATTAATAATATAGGTCATTCTAATTGATGCGGATGAATCCTGTGCCACAGGTTTGAGCCTGATATGCTTGCATTCTCAGGGTGTGATTATGGAGGAGGAGAGAAAGAAAGGAAAGAACTTGGTGCTATACGAAAACGGTGGAAAACTTTACATGTGAGTTCAAATGAGTATATACAAGTGTTTGAACATGAAATTATCAATTATAATATTTCTAAGAAAATGATTTGAAATCATCCACAGAAAAGTAACCCTGACAAGCAGAGGAGGCAGGGAAAATGCCCACTCACCCCAGAGGAAGTTGGTCTTATGCTGAGAGCACTTGGCTACAACAGTGACGTGCATATATATGTGGCATCCGGAGAGGTTTATGGTGGAGAAGAGACGTTAGCGTCTCTTAGGGCACTATTCCCGAATTTCCATTCAAAAGACACACTAGCAAGTCAAGAGGAGCTGGCTCCATTTGCACCATTTTCAGCTCGGATGGCTGCTTTGGATTTCATCGTTTGCGATGAGAGTGATGTTTTTGTCACCAACAACAACGGTAATATGGCCAGAATTTTAGCAGGAAGAAGGTAACTAATTATATTTCACCTCACTAATCTTTGCTAACAAAATCTTAATCATTTCTATCAGTTGCTGTAGAGATCTTAAGTTGTTAAAAGCATGCAGCTAAACATGCACTGCTCCTCGTGCAGGAGATACTACGGGCACAAGCCTACTATTCGGCCTAATGCTAAAAAACTTAATCACCTGTTCTCGAACCAAAACAACATGACATGGGAAGGTTTTGCTTCCGAAGTTAGAATTCATCAGGTTGGCTTCATGGGTGATCCAAATGAGGTAAAGCCAGGGAGGGGTGAGTTCCATGAAAATCCTTCATCTTGCATATGTCAAAGCTCATTTCCCAACAATCAAGGCTCTGACCTTCAGGATGAGTCAGCTGTCACGTTTCAGAAAGGGAAAGAATTTAGCACAATAGGTTCTGATACAGGTGAAATAAATGATTATGATCAGAATTTTGAGGATGAACAAGAATTGGCTGATCCAGAAGACGTAGATACTGAAAATACTACCGTCCCTGGGAAAGAACTGACTCGGGGCATTAATAACGATCCCCGTATAATTCTGACATCTGATCAGCCAGAACTAGACGAGTTCCTGTCAGATTAAAGGGCTTAAAACCATATTTTCTGTTCTAAGCAGCTTCTCAGTTCTCTGATCATCTGACCCTATTCTTTGACTTCTTGCATTTGGGTTTCCCCGTGCTAATAAGCGTACATTGTACTCCTCTTGCATTGATTTGAGCAGAAGGCAGCAGTGGCGCGCCAATACAGCTTGTACATAATGGCGTTTTCTGGCCAGCACAGAAGAAAGTGTAGAGTTTCTGTAAATGACAATGTTTGAGCATTGAGCCTCAGGATAAGCTTTGTATATTAGAGGCAGCTGAAATTATGGAGTTAAAAAAAATCACATCAGGATATATAGGTTTCTTTTTTACACCAATTTTTGCTACTATCTCGATCACCTTTTAAAGAGGTTGATATATATACTTTTCTCAATGTAGCATTTGATACATAAAAGACGAGCAACGGAAAATTATAGGACTTGCATGTATTTGTTCTCTTCGTTTTTTTTTTCCCCGGAAAGATACTTGTAAAACTGCAATATGTTTATAGATGATCCATATCTCGATATATACATATATGCATGGATAGAAGTGGGCATGGGTCGGGCCAGCATGCCGGTCGATCCGACACGGCTTGGCCCGGCCCGGTTTGAGCTCGCTCCTACCCAACCCATTGTTCGTTTTGTGGGTTGTGGGCCTGCCACGGTCAAGAATTTTGTTTCAGGTCCGACCCAGCACGAGCTTTCGTATATATGGCACGTGGACTGGCCCTGGCAAAACGCCCTTCTCTTTGTTTTTCACTTCAAAACAACAAAAAATCCGAGTGTACCGTAAGCATGGTACACTCAATGTTATTTATTTGCTCATTGTTCATTTGAAATCTTCCAAATGAGTAAAATGCATTTAAAAAAAAGTAGAGTTTCAAATGAGCAAATGAGCAAAAATTGTACCATACGCATAATACACCCGAGTGTATGTATTAACTCTTAAATTTATTCTGATCATGTTGAGTTCACGAATCATTCAAATCACTAGATATAAATGTCACGATATTTTTCATAGTCACATACGATATATACTTCATGATAATTTCAATTCGGCTCCAATTGATTGATGTCATATTTGTTAAACACTATAACACATTGTCAATTGAGAAGAGCTTAGAGGCTTAGAGCTTTTTTTTTTTTTTGACATCGGGAAAATTTGCATTAATGAAAAAAGGAAGTACAGCCTAATGCTAATACAATCCTACAAACACAACATAACTAAGCTGAGCGATACATGCTCTTACATACCTAGTACAAAAGCATAAATAATGTAAACAAAGATAAAACTTCTCGATCTGGAGGACGTAGATGATAGGAAACTGTAGAAAACCTCTTTTAATGGTAGATGACGAGTGCCATGACTCTGACGAACGAAGTGATAGGAAAAGACTGATTTCGCAAATGGGGCAGCAAAGCAACCGTGAGACTAAAAACTCGCTACCAGACCAATCCCCGTAACAATCTGTTACGTGGGATTCTTCATCCAGGTTTCCTGGAAGAGTCACATTCCTTTGTGACTCAATACCCTTTTGGAAGGGTATGTCAGGCTTCTCCATTGATGAGAAGCTCAATTGAGTTGACGTGCTATAAACCCAATTATCAAATTGGGGAGCCGCCTTCAGATTTCTTTTTGTCAAGGCAATGATTGATAAAATTATTACCAAGCGAGATTGAGATCTAACTAAAGTTAGATCTCGAAGAACCGTCCGATTGTCAAAATCGGACACAACTGACCCCATCCATGAGATCTCTTGCCACGCAATTCCTAACCAATCACTTACACCAGAACCAACATCAAGATCAAAACGACCTCCAGCAAGTAACACAAGTAACAAGCAGCTTATTATAACAAACACAACACCCATACTAACTCACCCACAAACTAAACAACTAACAAATTTCCAATACGCACTAGGGGAAGAAGAAAGCCGGATAACCACCAACAAAAGGGAATGGAAATTCAACACAAATCGGGGAGGGAGAAGGGATGCCCACGTTATACTAACCAGGGGGGTAGGGAATGGGATGCCCAAACTCATACTAACTCTAACCTAGGGAGGGGAGGGGATAGGGGAAGCCCAAAGCCATGACACTAGGGGGAGGGGAAGAGGGAGGCCCAACAACACAGAAACAAGGGAGGGGTGAGGAACCCGACGCACCACCAAGGGGGGGGGGAGGGAGCTGCTGGAAATACCACGACAAGGGTGAACCTACCAAGGAAAGGGTGAGACTCGACGACGACGCAACAAAGGAGGGGGTTTTAACCGGCAAACACCACCCAGAACCGACTGAGAAGAGCGGAACAAAGAAAACCACCAACCTAAAAGAACGAAAACGGAAGAAAACCGCCAACAAGAACGAAAAACAACAACAAAAAAACTAAAGGAACTCGCCGGAGAACAGGTCGGCGGCTTGCGCGGCGCCGAAACTCCGGCGAGTTCCTAGGGTTTGTTTTGGCGGAAAGGGGGGTTTTATGAGAGAAGGCAGAGGAAAAATATTTAGAGAGAGAAAGTGTGTTGGCTTAGAGCTTTGGGTGGAGCCGTAGGGGTGGTAAGGGTATACCTTTTAACTCCAAATCTAAGTTCGAGTCTTGCCCTATTTATCTCCCATACAATGTATCAAAAAAATTTGTCAAATGACTTATTTATGACGGATCAATCGAAATTATAAATTTACATCCTCCGAATCTTCACACTTGTAAATTCGTAAATGACACATTAACCAAAAAGGAGGAAGAAAAGTAAAACAAGACTCATATACTTAAATTAAAATCATTGAAAGAGACCTTCTTTACAATAGTTTTTACCGAAAAATACAACAAGTATTGTCGAACACCTCGAAGAATTTATTCGTCATACAAGTGTATTTTGAGCATCATACACTCAAGATTAATTTTTGCTCATTTACGGAACCCTTCCAGCTTTTTTTACATTATGCTCATTTGGATTATTTCAAATGAGCAATGACAACAACATAGCTTTAAATATAGTATGCTCACGATACACCGAGATATATGATAAAATTTGTACACCTAGAAGAATAATAGGAAAATTTCATATGAATAATCCCAAACTTTCATCGGTCTTTTCAAAATCTTTTGAGGGGACCCCTCAAAGTAAGTTAAACTGGTGAAAATTTGGATTATTCATATCAATGTTTCCAAAAAAAAAAAAATCCGAGTATTTAAAAAACAAAAAGTTGGTATTTTTCAAAACACAAATTCTTATATATGCCCGGCCACATCGAAAATTTTATGTGTGGGCGGCCGAGTCCAATTTGAAATAATAAGCCTAGCAAACAGTCACACGTGCCTTTCACTGTTACTAGAATCACCGCTAATACAAACCACCTCTCACACAAAGTTCACGCCATGGCTACTCCCTTTTCTCTCTCCTCTGCTACAATTTCACTCTTTTCTCCTTATTCATCTTCAACTTCTCTCCTTCAATCACTTTCGAAGCTATAACAATGGCGACCCCATAGAACTCCGTCGACAATGCACCTTCTACTGTTTTCGAAGCTTCGACAATGACGAACTCCGCAGAACTCTCACTTGTTTCTCCCTTGGAATTTGTATTCGCAGGTTTTAAGAAAGCCTATGTGTTTTCTTAGCAATAATGAGTAACCTAATTTAATCTTATGAGTAATCCCAAAGGTTCACAAAAGTAATTGCACTTATTCAAATGAGTAACCTTATTCATTCATAAAAGTAAACTGATTAGTAAACTCATTTATTTAAATGAGTAACCTCATTTGTTCACAAAAGTAACCTCATTAGTTCACAATATTAACCTTATTTAATCATACGATGATCCTATTTGATCAAGTAACTCCAATTGTTCACAAAAGTAACCTCATTTTTAACATATGAGTAACCCAATTAATTCATACTAGTAATGTCATTTAATCTTATGAGTAGTCCAATTAATTCATACTAGTAACCTCATTTATTTACACAAATAGTTTCAATTAATCACACGAGTAACCTCATTTTTTATACAAGTAACTTCAATTAATCACGAGTAACCTTATTTAATCATACGAGTAACCCCAAATGTTCACAAAAGTAACAACATTTGCTTATAAAAGTAACCACATTTCTTTATAGGAGTGACACCCTTTTATTGTTACAAGTAACTACATAGTAATATAAGTAACTCCATTTGGTCATAAGAGTAACCCCCTATGTTCATAAGAGTTTGTGCATAAGAGTCAACTTCAAAATGTCATATCTCACAATATACTTAATATTTTGGGAAGATTCAAGTTAGAGATGAAAATTTGGCTCGATAGCTTTCCAACGCCTGGTCAAAAGCTCAATTCCGCCGAAAAACGAGTGAGATATAATCATTTGAAAACGAGCTGACGAACTGACAAACTGTCGCGCGCGCGACCACATCTGTAATTTCACGTGTGGTCGATCACACGCAAGATGCGCTGTTTTAAAAAATATGAAATTTGTTCATATAAAATGGAGTTTTTTGCGGGGATATACCAGGGTAATAGGGCATTTTGTGGGGGATATACCAACCTAAATTTAAATTTTGTTAAAAGGTACCAAAAACATTATTTTCAGCGAGAAAGCCAAATTTTCGACCTTTGACTTGCTTAATTACTCTTTGTATAGTGTGTGATATTTAATTGTTTCTATTACATTCATTTTTCTCCAACTTCCTCACTGTGACTTTGTGGCTCACTCGCGAGTTCCTACCATGTCCAAGGCCGAAAAATTGACTTTCTCACCGGAATAGTGTCATTGATACCTTTTAACAAAATCTAAATTTAGGTTGGTATATCTCCACAAAAAAAATTAGTGAAGTACATCTCTACAAAATGTCCTATTACCCTACTATATGAGAAATGATAAACATCTAATTGCTAGATGTTTATAAACATCTAGCAGGGGTAAAATTGTCAACATACATGAAAAAAAGTTATCAGACAAACAAAAAAGTAATCTCGAAAATTGGGCACTGTCAGAAAATTTCGATGCTAATATATGATGTTCATGCTACTACAACTTGTGTTCGTGTAACTATAACTAGTGTTTATGCAACTAAAAATAGTGTTAATGTATAAACAGATAGTGTTCGTATTTTTTTAATTGGACACTGTCAGAAGATTCCGATGCTAATATACAGTGTTCATGCTACTAGAACTAGTGTTCGTGTAACTATAACTAGTGTTTATGCAACTCACACTAGTGTTTGTGTATAAACAGATAGTGTTCGTATTTTTTTTTTACATATCTAAATAAGAGATAGAGAAGAGTAAAATAAAAATATGATGAAATTATATCAAGATGGATGTCTATTTGTAGAGAATAAAAATATATGAATATTGGTATATTTTTTATTTTTTTTCTAAAATATATTTTTTGAGATATACAAGTTTAAAAAATTGGAAAAAGTAATTTGTTTGGATAAACAATATAGTGACATGTGTACCACTCACATGTTGCCACATTATTGCTAGATGTTTGGCAAACATCTAGCAATTAGATGTTTATCATTTCTCCCTACTATATCCCCACAAAATACTCTATAAAATGTGGATAATTGGAATCATAGAATAGGATAGAGAAAAACGTAATCCAGAAAGAAAGAAGGAGAGGGACGTGGCGAGACTAACATCAATGTATGTGAATTGTGATTTCCCTTTTCGTCCACTTGTTTCCTCTTCACTTTGCTCTTTTCCTTTCTTCTCTCTCCTATTGTAAGAAGAACACTAACCCACTGCAACTCTGCAAGTCATCTCTGCTTAAAGAAAAAAGAAAGTAGAGCCTAAAAATGGCGGGAAGACTTCCAGCGCAAGTTTCCACACCACCGAAACTGCGCCACCATCACTGCCACACCGGATGTCCAACTATCTTGTCTTGGAAAACTAATCTCATTCTACAAAACTTCCGCGTTTCTTCCCCTTCTTCTCTCTCTTCTCTTTCCGGTACTTTTCTATTCTATGTAATTTTTCGATCTTCTATTATATTTGGTTGATCAATGGAGTAATTTAATTAATGATTAGGTATATTTTGGTTCGATGTTGTAGAGTAGGTGTGTGATTTTGAGCTTGATTTTAAAAATTGAATGTCGAAACCTAGGATATCGGTCCATGAATGTATTTTTTCTGCATTGTTATTGTTATCACTTACTACTATATAGAAAGGAATTTGGGTACGCAAATCAGTGGAGAAAATTTACATAGTGGATACGGAAGAATGATTTAAAATGGAGCCATGTACATCTTCACTTCAAACATTCTTTATTAACTACTCTCTTTGTGTGCTTATATCTTTGTGTGCTTATATAATGGAGCAAGATGCTCTTCATTTCCGGAAAGAAATAGATAGTCCATTTCCTAAATAATTAGTTTACTGTAATCTACAAGGGCAGGGTAGACCATGTGCGACATAGGCGATCATACCTATAGAGCCACAAAAATGAATATCATATATGTGTAGTTTTTAGTGTAGAAGTATGATGTTAATGTGGTGTATTTTTAATCTATTAACAAAAGGCCTAATACTATCTTAATTGCACATACCCTATTGACAATTGATTCGGGATTTCTGTTTTTTACGAAGGCGGTACAAAATACAAAGAAGGGGAGGGGGATTCGAACCTGTGACCTATCATCCACAACACCTCAATCTTAACCTGAGATTTTTTTTTTGATAGCTTATGGGTTATAATATCACGATAATAGGCTAGATTTTGAACTCTAGGCCGTCTCGATATAGGCCAAATTCCAAATGCTATTTGTGAAACTTCCATAATATATCTAAATTCTAATGGTACCTTTAACTAAGAAGTCCATGGCATGGACTAAATGAAAATAAGGATTAATTAGTGAAGGATTCTTATGGTATTTTAATTGATTCATTAATGTAAATTGACGACCTCTATCCACATGTGTACTATTGTTATTGAGGGGTGAAGGAATTATGATACAATTTCATCACAGTTCTCTCACTGAGCATTCTTGTGCTAAACAAGTTGCTAGTAGTACTATGTGTCGATTGGTTCACTATTTTAATATTAAGGTAAGAAGTATTAAATGTGTGTAAATTGCTTAGCTATCAAAGTTGTTGGCGGTACCCAAATCCTTTATTGGAAGCTCATTTTTATTACCAAATTTTTTGACTTTGAGTGTTTAATGCTGCTATTTTTGTACTTCTGTCCACTGTGCAAACAAATGTATATATAGGTCATTTTATTTCAAAATAAGTAAATAGAACATACATATCATTATATTAACCATGTGTAGTTCATCTAATAAGTTTAACTCTCCTGCCAATCATTATGACTCTGTTTGGTTGGGCGTAAAACATTTTCGGTGTACAATGATTTTCATGGAGAACAATTTACAATGGAAAACACAATTTCAAAATTAGTTTTCCGTTATTTGGTGCAATGTAAGAAAAATGATAAAATGAAAGGAAAATGAAAGGAAAGTAAGGAGGTTGTGACTTGTGAGAGGAGTGTACAAGAAATACAAGAAAAAGGAAGGAAAACAATTTCTAAAGGGAAAATGGTTTTCCATCATTAGGAGAGAAATTTTACTCCAAAGGAAACCTTTGCAAACCAAACAATGTAAAATTGAAAATAGAGGAAAATAATTTTTCAGAATGTTTTACGCCCTATCAAACGGAGCCTATATGTTAAATACAGAAAAACTGAAACTGGCCTATAATAAACTTTTACAGAACTGTCCGCTCAGCCTTTGCTCTAACAAACCACTCTAGCCCATTCTTCACAAATAATATTTACAGTAACATTTACAGTAAAGATATGTACACTGACTAATAATGTAATCTACTGAAATTCAATCTCTATATGGTATATGTTGGTGGGAGTGGAAATGTGGAATCAAACTTGTTATTGAAATTGGTTGTAGTTGTTAGTTTATAGTGATGATCAAGAAAGTAGCATCACAATTGTTGGGATTTACTTCATCCTTCAAATAGGTGCGCAAGAGAACATTATTAATTAGGCTCAATAACTTTGACATTTCTTTCAGGAAGATCTTACGTGCGGCCCTTAATAAAGTGCACGGCCCAGCCAGCTGCAGCAACAAATTATGCTCCAGGCACACCTGTCAGGCCGACAAGTATATTGGTTGTTGGTTCTACTGGGACTCTTGGAAGGCAGATTGTGAGGCGGGCGCTGGATGAAGGTTACGATGTACGGTGTCTTGTGAGACCTAGACCAGCTCCTGCTGATTTTCTCCGTGACTGGGGTGCAACAGTTGTTAATGTGAGTTCGAGTGCTCTTATCTCCTTCCCTCTTAGGCAACCCAACAACATTATCATAGACTCGTTCTATCCGCATGTTTGTATAGACATCTCAATTAAGTTTGACCCCCCGCATGAGGTTGTAAGACTTTCTTTTTTGTTAGATGTAATGACTTCCCACCGCCTGGAAGGGTTCGCTTTCTTCCATATAGGAAAAGTTAGAAAATAGTTACCATTGAAACCAATATACGATTTATGCATGCAATATAAGAATTTGAATGCTCTCAGGCTCCTCGCTCCCGATCCTAAATTCCTGATTTAGTGTTGGAACTAATGTCGGAGTTTCTTCCCTTTAGTAAGTTTAGACTGCACGATGTTATTTTGAAGTTTCCACCTATTCTTTGTACCCTGATACAGTTTGATGTTTGCACAGGCAGACCTGAGCAGACCAGAGACAATACCAGCAACACTGGTTGGGGTTCACACTATTATTGACTGTGCCACTGGACGTCCTGAGGAGCCAATAAAAACAGTATGTATCTTTAAAAGTTTTTATCAACTTTCTACTTCCTTCTGCAAGAAATTTTTTTATGGTTGTGATGTCAAGTAGCTCCTTCCATCCAGAATTAAGTATCATTACGACATTGTTATCTTAACTAGCCATGTGACTACTAAATGCAGAAAAACTTAGTATAATTCTTGCCAGTACTGCTGCACTTCACCCCCAACTCCCCTGCTCTCTCTGTTTCATGTCTACTATTAAATAATCTTTCTAAATTGCCTTTTTTGTTAGGTTAGGTACCTTAAAAAACCTTTTATCTTCTCTGCTTTGTTGCTACTATTGTAAAGAAACTATTTCCGAGACATAACTTTCTGGTGGCTCAAGATTTAAGATTTAATCTAAATCTCCTGCTGTTGAGCACTTGAGCTAGCCTTCTGGGTAGAAGTTTTCTTTCTTGTCTATTCAGATAAAACTTTAACAGTTATGAGCTGAAATATCTGGTGATGAACATGGAAACTGGTTACGACTTTGTCACAAGTTAAATGATCACTGTGTAAGTTCTATTGACTATCAATCTAGAAATAATATCAAACAATAATAGAATATCAAATAATAAAGCAGGAAAGAACACACCAGAAATTTTACGTGGAAACCCAGAACTGGGAGAAAAACCACGAATCTGCACTAGGAATCGATGAATATTCAAGAAAGATTACAAAAAGCACTCCAAGAACTCTCCCTATAGCTTTTTCTCTCTCTAATCTGTGAATAATGATGAATAATACATTAATCGTAATTAGGGCACCTATTTATACCCTCATTAAACAAAACCGGAAAAAAACGCGTCCTCGATAGGTGCGGGCACACCAGCCTTTGGTGCGGGCGCACCAGGCCTCAGGTGCGCCAGTCTTCTGCTGTCAGCTTCGTCAGTTCTTCGTAAAACGGTCATAACTTTCTCGTTTCTCACCGGAATTGAGCATATGACCTATCGTTGGAAAGCTCTCGGAACAAGCTATCACCTCCACTTTGAATCACCTCAAAATCATTTATAGATTGAAAGATATGATCCAATTCAAGTTAGCCTTATGTCCCAAATGACATTTTCCTTCTACGCAACCTCATCTCCACACCCATACACCTCCATGAGCTTCATATCACACCATATACCCAACAATCTCCCACTTGGAGATAGGTGTAAGTGAAGAAAACTTCATATCTTCATCATCCTCTCATTCATCATCCTACACACAACTCCCACTGCAAAAGCAATCTCGAGTCGTGTCCAAACCATGACATACATCAAGCATCCCATGACAACATCTCCTCTACACCAAGGAAAATAACATTGAAGTTTGCACCAACTCCAATACAAAAGATATCAAAGTCTATACCGATTTTGATTCTTAATCACTAACCTCCAAATCATTGCACCATCACTCCATGAACCTACACAGCCTCCTACCCCGGAGGTCGGATCACCCTAGAGACAAGCACAACCAAATGAAGATCCCTTCCTCTCCAACCAAAGAAGCACATTGAAGTCTCATCAAACTTCAATAAAACCAATATCACCTAAGCCAAAGAAGCTTCTCATTGTTCTGAAAACAAACTCACATTGCTCCCACTCGAACAATACACCCTTTGTTCCACTTAGGATTTCCGGCACAACATGCTTGTGTGCCGTCCTTCACCTTGTGCGCTTACCGGTCAATTTGCCACCGGGATACCGCTTCACCACGGTTCTCATCCCTTAGCCCACTATCGATAGTTTTCCGACCAAACGACACCTTACATGAAGTTCTCATCCCAATCCCGGGCCCTTCACTGTGCTCCCATGGTGTAAAGTGTTCCATCTTGTCCCACGAGCTATGATCATTGCTCCCTTGACAATCTTCCAAGAACCACCATCAAACACAACCTTGTAACCCGATGTAGCAAGTTGGGCTACGATATCAAGCTTTTCTTCAACCTTGGGATGAACTTGACATTCTTCAACTCCAACGAGCCACCATGAGTGAGTTTCACACTCACATACCTTTCCCCATGACTTCCACTGCCTTGCCATCCGCAAGGTAGACCTTTTCAAGTTTTCCGGATTTGAAATTCCGAAACAACTCCTGCATGGTGAGGAATGATGAGAAGAACCCGAATCCAAGACCCATGATCCCGAGCACCCAACCAACTCTTCCTGATCATCCATGCTTACCATCAAAGCATCGGAATCGTACTCAGAAATCAAGTTAGTTGATGCTTCTTCTTCATCATCACTTTCTTGAACCTTCTTCTTCCCTTTCCCATTCTCTTTCCTAGGACAATCTCTCTTTAAATGTCCTTCATTACTCCAGCAAGTAACACTAGCCCTGCCTTTTGACTTACTCCGGTCCCCCTTTGACTCCGATTTTCCCTGAAAGTTCCTCCCTTTTCCCCTCCCTCTACCTTCTGCACTGTATGCTCCAGATGATTCTCCACTCTCCTTCCTTCGAATGCTCTCACTAAAATCAGATCACCGACAACATCATAAACGAATTTCTCTTTACCAGAGGAATTACTAACAGCAGTTACAACAGTTTCCCAAGCAGTAGGTAAAGATGACAACAAAATTAGGGCTTTCACTTCATCCTCAAAGCAATATTAACCGAAGATAACTGACTTATTAATGAATTAAATTCATTAATATGTTCAGCAGCAGAACTACCATTATTCATCTCAAACCAAACAAACGGCGCATCAGATATACCTTATTCATTGCAGAGGGCTTTTCATACATATCTGACAGTGCTTTGATCAATCCAGTCGTTGTTTTGATATCCTTGACATTGAACGCCACAGTCCGAGCTAATGTCAAACGCACCACCGCTAGTGTCTGTCTGTCCAGTACTTTCCACGTAGCCTCCTCCATCTCAGCAGGCTTTTCAGACAAAGGTTGATACAGATTTTTCTGATATAAGATGTCTTCTATTTGCATCTTCCAATATCCAAAATCTGTCCCATCAAACTTCTCAATTCTAATCTTTGAATCCTCCATTGTTAATTATTCTAGATTTAGACAATAATCAAACCTAGCTCTTGATACCACTTGTAAGTTCTATTGACTATCAATCTAGAAATAATATCAAACAATAATAGAATATCAAATAATAAAGCAGGAAAGAACACACCAAAATTTTACGTGGAAACCCAAGAACTGGGAGAAAAACCACGAATCTGCACTAGGAATCGATGAATATTCAAGAAAGATTACAAAAAGCACTCCAAGAACTCTCCCTATAGCTTTTTCTCTCTCTAATATGTGAATAATGATGAATAATACATTAATCGTAATTAGGGCACCTATTTATACCCTCATTAAACAAAACCGGAAAAAAACGCGTCCTCGATAGGTGCGGGCGCACCATCCCTTGGTGCGGGCGCACCATCCCTTGGTGCGGGCGCACCATCCCTTGGTGCGGGCGCACCATCCCTTGGTGCGGGCGCACCAGCCCTTGGTGCGGGCGCACCAGCCTTTGGTGCGGGCGCACCAGGCCTCAGGTGCGGGCGCACCTGAGTCTTCTGCCGTCAGCTTCGTCAGTTCTTCGTAAAACGGTCATAACTTTCTCGTTTCTCACCGGAATTGAGCATATGACCTATCGTTGGAAAGCTCTCGGAACAAGCTATCACCTCCACTTTGAATCACCTCAAAATCATTTATAGATTGAAAGATATGACCATTCAAAGTTAGCCTTATGTCCCAAATGACGTTTTCCTTCTACGCAACCTCATCTCCACACCCATACACCTCCATGAGCTTCATATCACGCCATATACCCAACACACTGTATTTTCTGTAAGTATAATTTTCGATGCGTGAAAGATCATGTTAAGAAGTGCTTTGAAAGCAAGATAGGATGAGATATTTGTATGTGAAATATAGAGGACAAGGAAAAACTTCCAACTGGTACAGCCACACAAAGGCATTGCAATCAGGATGTATGACAAGTTTAAGGCTGAACTGTTACCTTAAGAATCACCACTCTCTGTTGGAGTTAAGTTTTTTTGAACTGAGCACAGCTTTCAGATGCCACTTCTCTCAAAAAACAAGTTTGTAGCTTTCATATCCACAGGTATCTGACCTTATTTTCACCTCAGAAGAGTTTTCCTACATTCAGTTAAAAGGAAACTTGTTTTCAGTGTTAAAGGTAAGGCTTATGACCACTTTATCTCTCAAGTAGTTGGAGTTACTGCTTACTGTTTTGCATAATGGTGGCATGGATCACTATCATAGTCATCATGCTGCAAGCCTGCACCTATCACCAACATCAAATGATTCTCAATTTCGCCGATGAACAAATACTTAAAAGTTTTTGGTTACTCTGCTTATCTATTTTACCACCTGGCAATTAGCTACTGAATTCTGTGCTTGTGCTTCTGATGTAGATGGCACTTGATCAAAATCTTATTCAATTGTTTTCTTTGCTTCTAAGATGATATCCAAAATGTTGGAATTGGACTTGGAGTCCTTGATGTCTGACCTTCATGAACTGCCAATCTATCATGCTGGAGTCTCAAGTCTGAATAATACCATGATTTGCAACTTCTGGGGAGTTGATTTTTTTCACTGCATGCATTTCTGGATTATTAACCTTAACTAACTTTTCTGGTCAAATCAGGTAGATTGGGAAGGGAAAGTTGCTCTCATACAATGTGCAAAAGCAATGGGAATCCAGAAGTATGTGTTTTTTTCTATTCACAATTGTGACAAGCATCCAGAAGTTCCTTTGATGGAGATTAAGTATTGCACCGAGAAATTTCTTCAAGATTCTGGACTTAATCATATTACAATACGGCTATGTGGTTTCATGCAGGTAAAGGCATAGAGTCAGGAAAAGTCCAGCTCCAGAGGATGATAATCTCTCCTGTTCTAACATTATCAGTTACAATATTAATAATCAGCTAAAGGGCTTTGTTACTTTATGAATTGTTTACGTGCAATCTAGTTTGGTTGAGTACCTTTTTCACCCCTAGCCTTGTTTAAAACTTGGACCTATATTTATGATAGTAATTGGTAGTCATCACTTCATCAGCACTAAGGATGTTCGACTTTCTTTGGGACTATCCTCTCCTCCTTACTGTATTAAATTTGAAAGATTGATTGACTACTATTATTACTTGAGATAATCTGGTACTGATACTTCCCCTTGTTTCATGATACTTGTAACACCTCTTAAATGGAAATGTCAGACTCGTAGTACTTGCAACCAAGTCATATATGTAGTACCTTTTGTGTCAGAAAAATGTACCAACTTACTTTCTCTCTCTCCTTTCTTAACAGAAGAAGTATTTTAGTAAGTTTTTCTGTAAATTTCTTGAACAGTCGAGTGTAAGAGTGTCTACTTCTACATCTTCCTAATCACTGTCCTTGGCAGTGTCCATACCAGGCTGTTGTTGCAGCTATTAGTACTGACTTTGCTATTGTTTTAATTCACTTTCAGGGCCTAATTGGGCAGTATGCCGTGCCAATATTGGAAGAGAAGTCTGTCTGGGGAACAGATGCCCCGACAAGGATAGCTTATATGGACACTCAGGTCATTACACAAGAGTTGAATTCTTGAATCTCTCATCTCTTGAAGACTCTTATTGACAGGGCTGTTTGGGTCTCTATCTGAAATGCATGATCTTATATATTCCAGGATATAGCTCGATTGACTTTCATCGCCTTGCGCAATGAGAATCTTAACGGGAAGCTTCTCACGTTTGCTGGACCTCGTGCATGGACGACGCAAGAGGTACTGCCATTTTTATTTTAATTGCTTTTGCGGGCATATGTTGGTCTGTTGAGTTTCTTGGTCTATGCTCCTAGTTAGAGAACCTATGGTAAATCTTTATACTTGAAACTTCTTTTAGTCTCCTAGTATCCTTTTATTCATTGAGAATTTAAAACCCCTTTTCTTTCCTCGAGTTCTTGTGCTATATGACTTCGTGTCCTGGATTTACGTGATAAGAAACCTTCGATTTTAAGCTGAACAACTGCTTGATCAGTCTATATAATGAATTTGATCATAATGGGTTGAACTCAATAATATGCCTTTTCGTGTTTTAAATATGGCAACAATGTACTGAAATTTCTTTGTTGTACTAGGTGATAACGCTATGCGAGAGGCTTGCAGGACAAGATGCCAATGTGACAACGGTCCCTGTATCTATCTTGAGATCAACTCGGCAGCTTACTCGATTCTTTCAATGGACAAATGACGTTGCCGATAGATTGGCCTTTTCCGAGGTAAAAACATGTTTCTGGACCAGTATAATGTATTTACTAATACATTGTTTGTCAGTAAATATGGCTATATGGCACTATCTTGCTATTCCTTATCCTGCTGGAATCAAATGCATGGGAACTTGTATAAGATTCGTTTTGTCTTGCATCTCATATACTCCACTAAGTTGGAGTAGTTTTTTAAATGAAATTTCGAATCCTCTTAAAAGCTTTAGCTGATTAAAGGGGCTAAGAAACTCCACTAACTTGGAGAATAATCACTTAATCACCTATTTGTGGAAAAAGAAGAATTGGAAAGAATTGACTGAAAACTTGTCAGCTGGCATAACTTCTTGATTTTCAGTTTATGTTGGATTTGTATTCTGAATTTCAAAACACTGAAGCAATTTCTTGACCTGACATTGGTTAATGTGTTGTGTTTGTGTACGGATTTGGGTTGAATTCAGGTTATGCCTTGACATATAAAAGATAACGTAAACATAAAACAATAGTAATAAATTATAGTTGGGTCGAGTTGAGTCGGATTCAGGTTGTTTGGGTTGTTGGGACGAGTTTCTGTTTGTTTGTTCAGATTGCTTTTGGAATGGGTCAAAGATTGCCAGCTCTAGAAGATTTACCTGCTTGGAAACTTTTCAGGTGCTATCAAGTGACATGGTGTTCTCAGTGCCAATGACAGAGACCTATTCACTTCTTGGTGTGGATCCGAAGGACATCGTTGGCCTGGAAAAATACATGCAAGATTACTTCACTAATATTTTGAAGAAATTGAAAGACCTTAAAGCCCAATCAAAGCAAAGTGACATCTTTTTCTGAAGCGAAGTTTACTATTCACATCAACTCAGTTTCGTTCCCAGTTTTGTTGTACAGCAGAGATATTACATGTATTCTTTGTAATTTTTCCTTCTTTCTTTCATACATTTTGTACCTATATAAACAGCTCTAATTGTAATTACAATTACATAGGACAAGTTTCTACTGAACCATGCTTCTTGTCTCTTTTCTTTATACTCTGAGATGGGTTTGGGCCTTGGGGGTTCAAACTTCAGATTGGGGTGATGGTGTGTTGGTGTCCAATAAATGTTGCACACTTGTGCGCTGAACGTGGGTGGTACCCAATAGGAGTGAGGCAATGGCGGGTCTAGGATTTTTATATAGGGTGGGCCGAACTTATTGATTAATTTCTTTGAAAAAAACCCAAAAACAAATGTACTTAGAATCGAACTCGTGGTTTGATGCCTAGTATACTCGCGCTCCAACCACCTGCTCCACCATATCTATTTGCATTACTATCTCAGATAGGTTAATTGTAAATATTTTGGATAATGGGGTGGGTCGAGGTTCGAGTAGACCACCCCCTAGATCCCCCCTGAATTAAGGTGGTCGCAAAGTTTGATTTAAGACCGTCGCAATCGCAACTATACAACACTCTTAATGACAATAATTAGATTGCCAAACCTTCCTCGATTGGAGATATATTACAACCTTTAGAGTTATTTTTATCATTTCATTTTACATTTATACCATTGACAATATATTATTAAAAGGCAAAAGCTAACAAATACTATCGACAATAAATATTATCCGTTAGCAATATCCTATTATCGATAATAGATACTTGAATAGTTTCTCACCCGTTGATATAAAAAAGCACGAGTTGTGGTATAACTAGTCAAAAAAGGACCATAATGCAGCCTAACAAGTAACAATAGTCAAAAATGGACCATAATGCAGCCTAACAAGTAACAAGTTTGATCCTTTAGAACCCTTAAAAGTGACTAGTATTGTAGTACACATACCTAATGATAAAAGAGAAGACTACCTATAAAACCTTACATGTGGGGTTTTCAAGGGAATTGTCTATGTAGGAGGAAAGAACATGAAATATAAAGTTTGTTAGGAAAAAAAAAATGGTGGGTCAGCCCTAAACAGACTATATAAATGAGGCTCTGTTTATATGCGTACTGGATTGGGCCCAAGGTTTTCAAGATTATTAATTATTTTGATTTGTAGTAGTACTATTTTTATTATGCTCATCATCAAACCGAAAATTAGATAAATCATGGATGTAAATGATTAACCTTTTGAATGAGTGTAAGAATGATTATGTTACTTTACTTTGTCAGGTAGAAAAGATCAATCAATATTAGTGGAGATACTAATAATTATTAAGTTTCTCCTATTTTTTTCCTACCTTAAAAGAGAAGGGAAAAAGAAATTATATGCTTGTGTACCTATCCAAACTTCATGATACTTATAGTATTTACTCTTTCAACGTAAATAGATAAAAGGTTAAATAACCAACGGTAAGTTGCCTGGTTAAATAACCGCCGATAAGTCGCGTAATATTACTTTGCAATTATCAAAGGTATTTCCTCTTTAGTTTTATATATGCCTTATCGTTTATGTGAAAGTTAGAAAATATTTTTTTTTTGACGGACGTGAAAGTTAGAAAATAAAACTTTGATCATATTTGATAAATTATATATGAAACGATTTTTCCACCAATTGCCTCCGAATTATGATGTGTCATATTTATATATAATTTTTAGGCACATTTAGGTTGCATTTTAGGAGCATTTAGGTGCATTGTAATTCAGAATTGCATATAATTACTTAAGTTGTGAGATATTACTTTTTTTGTGCATTTTCGGTGTTTTTTGATAATTTCAAGTAATGAAAACGTAATTTTAGTATGATTGGACAAGTCTGAGTATATATGAGCAATTGAAAGGAAAATGCATTAATAAGGATCGTTGTGGATATCTTTGAGTGCAATTTGGAGCTAAAATGAAGTTAAAATTTAATGAAATAATTATGAAAATTGGGTCATGTCCACTCTTTTGTCTATAAGTTTGGACTTGATATTGATAATTGATTGATTCTATTGGCATTAGAAAGTAGACTTGAATAGTTTTTAAACGATAGGTTTGCACGGCCCACGGCAAGTTATATTCTGGGACACATGGGCTTTCCAAGTTGGCCCTGTTTTGCTGATCTCCCTACGCACATGCGAATAACTAATTCGGCTCATTTAATGAATATTTCGACTTTGCTCATCTTGTAACTTACTTTCCTAGTCTTATTAGGTTACTTAATATTATTTAAATTAGCAAAAACACTAACTCTTCACTCTCTCCTCTCTCTCTCACGTTGTTTTATTATTAGGTTTATATAGTTTTCTCTTCTTTTTCTCTCTAGCTTAGTACTAAACCCTAGTTTTTCATGTTCTTCATTAATTCATGAGTTTAAATAGTTTCTTTCATTGATTTATTTTAATTATATTTTTCTTAATGGATTTAGTTTTTAATCTTTATTTGATGATAGAGTAGTTTTTATTTCTAGGTTTTGAGAATCAATGTTATTATGCTATAACTCTTGATTGATATTTATTGATGGTTTGATTAGTCATTTATATTTCTAATGATTAGTGTTTTTATTATTGATCTTGTAACCTGATCGATTTTCTGATTAAACTTACTAATGAAGAGTCACGGATGAAGAGAAAGTACTTTTTAGAGGCTTACCTACAATTAGCAAATCTGATTAGGTTACCAACGACCTTACTACATAGTGCATATGTTGATTTGAAAGCGTTAAGACCCGATCGTAGGATTAGCTTGTGATCTAGATATTTGATTAATTGAACTATTGATGATATTTTGGTAGATTATAGTTATAAACATGATGAAGCATTGCCCTAAATCCTCTTAATTTGATTTTCATATTTTATTAGTTTAGAACGAACCTTAGTTATAATATTTCTGATTTTGTTTAGTTTCTCCATACCTTAGAAGTTAGATTAAAATAATCATCTCTTTGCGTATTCGACCCTACTTACCCTACTGCATTTTTAGAAGGTTTGCATGAATTATTTTTGACAGGTGAACAACAACCTATCAAGTTTTCATAATTCAACAAGTACCCTCACACTTTCCAAAATTTATTAAGTACCCTCGAGTTTCATGGTAATAAAGCAAAATTCCCTTAATAACTAACGGCGGTTAATTTCATTAGTCATTAATATAATCCTTTTTTTTTTAAATCCTAATTAACCCCTCTCTCTCCCTAACCCCACCCCAAAACCCTAAACTCTAAACCCTAAACCTAAATCCTAAACTCTAAATGAAACTCTATGTTCCACGGCCAAAATGACTTTTTTTGAAAAACGAACGCCAACGATGATCCTTAAAGACACAAATTTCGAATAGCCCATCACAAACGAGTACCAAACGACGATAATCTAGGCACGCTTCCCGAGGCAATCTTAAACGTTCGATTTTCTGCGCCAAAATTACTTTTTTGAAAAAACGAACGCCACTGACGACCCTTAAACGACACAAATTTCAAGAAACCCATTAAAATGAGTACCAATATGACGGTATTCTGAGTACGCTTCCTAAGGTGGTCTTACAGGTCGATTTCACCATCAAAACGACTTTAATTGAAAAAACGGACGACACCGATAAACCTTAAAGGGCACAAATTTTGAGAAGTCCATCAAAATGAGTATTAATACGTTAAGGGTCGGGGCCTTAGGGGTAGGTAGAGAGAGTGCGTGGTTAATTAGGGTTTGAAAAAGTTGATTTAGAAAAATTAGGGTTAATTACTAACGGAGTTAACTGTCGTTAGTCATTAAGGTCGTATTGATGTATTTCCATGAAACTCAAGGATATCTGATGAATCTCTATTACATAAGGGAAGAGGGGACCTATGGTGTCCTTTTTTAAACTGACTATTTTGCCCCCCTTTCCCTTACTAAATTACAAAAATAATATCAATACCAAAATGGGGATTCAAACAAAACTACCGGAAATTAAATTTCAACATCACTCCCAAATCACTTATGTTAGGAAACTTTACAAATCCCTTTCTAAATCACGTTCAAGAAATCCCGTAAATCACTAAACTTTATAAAAACTAAAAATTAACTTACAAACCAAAACTAATATAGTAGGGCATAAATACATAAAAAAAACATTCACAAAATTCACTTACAAATCATTGTTCTCAAAAACTCACAAATTTCACTTACAAATTATTCTTTACCTATAAACATCGGCGATTTGCAAACTTCGAAAAAGGTACACAATTCTTTTAATCTTCTAAGTTATTTCAAATTAGTTGAAAAAACAATAGCAATTGTTATGTAGCGACTAACAGAAAAAAGGGAGATGATAGCAATTAGTTAAAAAGGACTTAAATGAGAGAAGATAAAAGTAACAAATTTAGTTTTTTTTTTAAATTCCAATATTAAAAATTCTGCTCATAACTTTCGCAAAAAAACCATTTTCACAAATAAATTTTGAAAAAAAAAAAACCAAAATCAAAGTTTTCGTGAGCAGTTTTTGCAAAAATCAATTTTCAGAAAAAAATTAAATTAATTTGCTAAAACCATTTTCAAAAAAATTACATTATTTTGCGAAAACAAATAGTGAAATTAAGCACCAAGACAACTGTAAAATTTTGAAATGGAAAAAAAGGGATTTTATACAATTTAAATTTAATTCATTTTCATGTTAAATCAGAAAACAAGATAAAAGAAACGATTTTTGTTTTAAAAAAAAATCTAATATCAAATTGTGTATGAAAATTTACAATTTTATCTCAAATATAATTTTAAATATTAGACTGATGAAAATTTTAAATATAAGTTTGTGAAATCATAATTTAGATGTTAGGCAAAGGAAAAAAAAACTGAAATTGATTCATACTTTTCGGATTAAAATTTGGGATGATAGAAAATCGACCCAAGAAAAAACTAAAGTTGATTTAAGAAATTACCTTTCTTTGTTAGAAAATCGACCCAAGAAAATATTGAAGTTGGTTTGCTTCCTTCAAAAGTGGTTGATACGGCTGATGGATTTTTGATGAATTAGATCTACTGATGTTGCCAAGTAGTGGAAAAGGTAGTGAAATATTTTTTGTTAAAATTCTAGAAGGATGTGCCTACAGGCTACAACACGTCACTCAAAATTTTGGGTTTCAAATACAAGTGTGGATCAAAGTATAAATTAGCCAAATTATAATATGGGTTTCAAATATAAGTGTAGATCAAAGTATAAATTAGCCAAATTATAATATTGTTGCATTGGAAATTCAACGTAGCAGATAATATGGACTCAATTTTTTTTTGTTCAATAGAGAGAAGTTTAACTAAGGGAGTAATACTGTAATAATGCTACTTAAATGCAAAGAGTTAATGACTGCAATAGAAAGAACAGATTGTAGAAGGAGTACTATTTGATTGTATTTCAAAGAATCTTATTCACAAAATGGAGGTGAACTTAAAATACTAACTTGCATTTTCTTTTTGTTTACTATTTAGTAATAATTAGGCCTAAAAATGTCATCGCACGCATCGCGTGCATAAAAAACTAGTTTTGATAAGTGTGAGGGTATGTAGTGAATTTTCTGAAAATTCTGTGGTAATTAGTGAAAAAATCTGTATATAAAAATATATAATCTTGTGACATTTATTTGTATTCCTTATTTTTTTTTATTGGGAAATTAAGTCAGCGCAAGGGCTAACCCCTACCAAGGCTACTAGTCTTGTAGGAACTACCAGCACATTGGCTAGTAAAGCATGCTAAGGAAATACCCCAACATAATGGGGGAGGGGGAGTAAGGATCGAACCCCTGACCTCAAGGATCAGAGGGGAGTGCTCTACCACATGAGATAGCTCCTCATCCTTTTATTTGTATTCCTTATAACATGTAATATCAACTTCTATTTAATTTTATTTTATAAGACATATATTAACGGCAAAAAGACACTCGATTCAAAAGTAGATAGGAAAGCTAAATATACTAAAGAAGGTTTTTTTAATGTAGCCTTATTTAAATCTATATCACATGTTAATGATATTTTTTGTCAATCAAAATTTTAGTAATTATTTATGGTTGGGGTTTTTCATGTGTAATTGTGTAAATAGAGATCAAACATAAAAAGTATATATGTACAATAGTGGCATCATATGCTGTCCTATATTTTTTTACTCCAATTTTGGACTGATTAGAGTAAAATCAATAAACAGTTTTTATAAATTCTGACATATATCATATCTTCGCACATTCATTAGGTCGCTTGAATGCATGAGTGACATTTGTGTTTCTTATTATGGTCATGCAACGAGAAAATTGCCAATTCAAAGTAATTTAATGTTTTTATTGTTTGTTACTCTTATATTTTAATAGAAAAATGCTTAAATATGACATGGCTAGCTGAATATACTTAAATGTGAACGTTACTTTATGAGAGAATTTAGGTGACTATGATGTTATAGAGTTACGGTCGGTGGCGGAGTCAAGATTTTTAAGTAGGGGATAGATTATGAATACCGGCATTCAGACAGATAATTTTGGAAAAAAAAATGATAAATTGTTTAATACTTAACGTATTACATCCAAAATTCCAAAATGCTTATAATTTTACAATCAAAGAGAGATATAAAAATGTGATCAGTGATATTCCCATCAGCAACTTGTAAGAAAACATCCCAAAAAAATAACGAATATTGTGCCTTTACATATTTAATTTCAAGTTTTGACAATCTCTCATACACTAACTTCATGTGCCCTGCTAAAGCTAAAGCTGAAAGACCAAACTCCTCACTCATAGTTCTAAAATGTGACAGACCCTCGTTAACAAGACTCCCATGATAACACGCAGATAATACAGCAAAACAGTTATATAATCGGGCTTATAGTCATCAAAAATCATACTATAAAACACCATCAAAGCATCATCTGTTCGTCCATTCATCGAGTATGTTGAGATCAAAACATTCCAAGCAAGTGCAAATATTTTTCACCTTCATTGCTCTTAAAACCATAAAATAAACCCTCCTCAAGAATCTCACATTTCGCCCACACACATATTAATAAGAGCAGTACAAACACATACATTCAACACCAACCTATTCCCGTCTAATATACTCATGAACCCACCTTCCTTGCTCCAAAGCTCCTAAGTTAGCATTAGGTAGATAAAAGCCCCACCATAGTCACCTCCTTCAACTCTTTCCCTGCCTCCATCATCTCTCTAAACACGTCAAACGCCTCTAAAAATCGCCTTCCATGTACATACCCAGTGATTAATGTGTTCCAAGAAACAAAATTTGTCTCATGCATTTTATCAAACACTCAACGAGCATCATTAGTCGACGAAAAACAACAATACACATGTGAATAACTGCTGTTTTTGCAAACAAGTCTGAACTAAAACCCATCTTAAGTCATGGAATTCAGAGAAAAAAAGGAAACAGGAAGCAAACCCATTAGTGGAAGCTAAGCACACTTAATTTTTCCAGGTGGGGGGACATATGTCCCCATGTCCCCAACTGGCTCTGTCTCTGGTTATAGTAGTTGCTTTATGAAGTATATCATACCTTATAACTTGTATGCCATCTCATACGATGACGTATTATCACTTTATCGTTGACATGAATTCCTACAATATATGACATCTATACTAATATATTAAAAGGTGTTCATAAGAAAGTTTGTGTGACACATGTCACTCTCCTCTAAAGCTCTAATGCAAATGATTTATTTTCAAGTCAAACCCTCAATTTAAAAAATAATATAATATTGTATAGTTACTAGGTATCAAACACCTGATCTTTAAAATGGAAAGTGAAAGCTAACCATAAATCCAACATAACAACATTGTTTAGTATTTCAAATAAAATATCATAAAGTCTTATAATTATATCTCATTAAAAGATTTGTATAAGTGCTAGATGCCTAACCTTTTTATGATATAACAACACTATTATAGACATAAACTCTTGCTCCATTTACTCGTAGAAAGTTAAGCTATTGCTTTAATCCCCAAACTTTAAAGGTTTATTTTTCAGAAATTATGCAACTACTTATCATGTCATTACGTCAATTTTTCATCACTTGACAAAAATTTACGAAAAGTAACAAATCGGAGCATCGCCCAAAACATTCATTAGCTTACTTCTCAAAAAGGATTAAAAACTGTAGTGTACGAAGTCTTTGTCAATCCTGCAACCTCTAATTTCATTATATTATGAACTTTTTAAAAAAGGACAAATTTCATTAATTAAGGCCGAACGGTATCTACAATAGGTATTAAAGAAAAATAAGATACAATAAATTAAGGTTAAATCAAATTCGTTTTCAAATAAACTACAATAAACCAGATCGAGTTGGGGGTGTTAACGAGCCGAACCGAGACCGAACAGGCTCAGGCTCGGCTCGGCTCGGCTCGACAATGTTCGAGCTCGAAGCTCGCCGAGCCTAATAATTGAGGCTCGGCTCGAGCTCGAAAGAACCAAAGCCAAGCTCGGCTCGAGGCTCGGCTCGATAACTTGATATTTTAAATATTAAAATAACGTTCAACTTAACTTATTCATTAAGTACGACCCAATGGACCATTGTCAAACTCTTGTTCTGTATGGATGTCAAAGAGTGATCTTTAATTGATAGGCTAAGCCCAACATCCAGATAATTTTTTTCCTCTATACTCGCTCTTTAATAGAGCAGCTCCAACAATAATCTTACTTCCTTATCGATGTGGGATCTAATCCCAACTAATCCCCTAGCACTTTTATTGTATGTGTTGGCATGTCGCACCGAAAAAGATGAGATAGGCAGTAGTAGTACATAGGCATTTGCTGCCAGGTGTAGGCACTATATATATATATATATAATACAAGTTGATTGCATTAGTTAACAGATGAAAATTTTTGTATAAGTTGCAGTCCAATATATACAAATGCAACATTAAAGAATAGTCCACTGTACAAATACATGTTTTTAAATATAGATTTTATAGGAAAAATAAGGTTGTTATCTATTTTCTCTATCGATGTGGGACAATATTATTTTACCTACAAACTATCTAAAATGTTTTCGAGCTTGCTCACGAACTTTCGACCGAACTTATGGAGGCTCAGGCTCGGTCAATAAGGTCTCGAGCCGATCCTGAACTCGAGCCGAGCCCTCTTGAGCCGAGCTTTGACCGAGCCGAGCTCGAACAGTTTGCGAGCCACCCTGGCTCATTAACACCTCTGGATCAAGCAATACAGTGCAACCCCCTTATATTTGCTGAATCAAGCGGTTATTGATGAGGAAGTTTATCATTATGACATAGTTTGGGAAGAGCATTCTTGATCGAGCCATGTTGATCGCATCTGAGATTCCAGTACCTTCATGATGGGTCTCGAACTTCAACCAATGAGAACAATTTCTCATATCTAAAGACAAAAACACCATACTCATAACTCTCATAGGGGAGAAGTAGATCTCCACAACATAGACAAAAATCCCAATAACAAGGTTTGAAGAAATTTCATAAAGAGAGACTAAATTATTCAACAAAACAAATAAATAAACTAAAAACTGAAAATAAAAAGGGGCTTACCATGGATGGAATCATCCATGACATACAACCCCCAACTGGTGAAGAAGGGGTAGGGGAGGCTACGGTTTGAGAGAAAAGAGAGAGAGATAGAGAAAGGGGGCGTGAAAAAGCAGGTTCCATTATAACAAGATCTTAGCACCAAGCTACATCTCTCATATGTTACCCAAATTTAATCCAACTATTAATCCTTATACCTTATTAAAAAAAATCTATACAAATATATTAAAAGGCGTGCGAAAGAACGTTTATGTGCCGCGTGGCACTCTCCTCAAATTTCTAATGCAAATGATTTATGTTCATGTATACGCCTCACTTTAAAAAAAAATGTGTAAGTGAAAGGAATCGAACACGTGACCTTTGAAATGAAAAGTAAGCGCTTAACCATCAATACACTATGACTTTGTTGTTTAATGTTTGAAATAAAACATGATAAAGTCTTGTAATAATTGTAGTTAACTAAAAAGACTTTACAAGTATATACTCCCTCCGTTTTTTTATTGTTACATTGTTGTATGCACAACCATTTATGCCATGTCACTTTCAAATTGGAGTGTATTTTTTGATCCATTTAATGTAAAATAATGAGAAAACGTGAAAAGTAGTATTTTTGGGTCGAAAAAGAGAAAAACAAATATAAAAGTATCAATTTATGGTGGGCCAAATAAGAAAAATGTAGAAATTCAAAAAAAAAAACCATTTAAGGAAAATGTACGAATTAAAAAAAACGGAGAGAGTACATCTTTAACAATCTTATTACGTAACTTCCAAGAGAATTTTATGTCATATTCTCTTACCACAATTCTTTTTAAGGTATTGTTTTCAAACTCAAAGTTTTTTTTTTTTTTTTTTTTTACTTATCACGTCATGACGTGAATTTCAATTTCTTAATGGACAAAAATTACAAAAAGTAGCAGAATAAAATATGAAATAAAAAATAATAACATATTTGTTTATTGTAACTGATCCGAGGCATCGCCCAGGCAAAAAAACTAGTTTAATAACAAAAACGCGCGAAAAAAATGTACGCAAGTAGACAGTCAAATATGCTGCAAATAAGTACATGCACCCAAGTGCACGTAGAGCATGGTGCACCCTCTTCTAAATTACGTCGTTTTATCATTTTTAGAGTCTATAATTTTAAAAAATTGTTGTTATTTGTTTCCTTAAATTTTGCAACTAAATATTCCTTTTTCAAATTTGAAATTAAAAGGTACATGTTCTTTTACCTTAAGCGTACATGTTCATTTACTATATGTTCTTTTCATTATAACCTATGTTCTTTTATAAATACAGATTTACATGTTCTTTAATTTTAAGTCGTATGTTCTTTTTTAAAGTAGAAAAGTTGTCGAGAAAAACTCGTGTTCTTTTATATAAATGGTATGTTCCTTTTGGGTGCACAATGAGCATGGTGCACCCTGGTGCATAATCCACGCTTTGCAAATATGCCCCCTCCCTATCAAAAATTGTCATGGAGCTGTGTCATTTGTGACTTGCCATCTATCTGGAGCATTGTCAATGAGAATTTGAACCTACAACCAAGGAAGACATAAATTCTCTTATTGCTTCTTTTATCAAATGAATGATGATGATATGGATTTTTATTCGAAGCGGAAAGTTAAGTTCTAGTGTTTTAAATGTATATTATGAATCAAATGACTTATATTCATTCTTTAGACTGACATATAGCATCTCCTTGAAAATGATCGAGGGATTCGCGTAACAAGTCTAGAACCCCTTAATTTCTTACTTCAATTATTATGATTTTACCACTAAACTAACCATATTACATATTCAACTAATATATAACTTATTTTATCTCTATTTGTTAACACAATTAACAAAATATCATATAACTAATATATAAAGCAAAGTACAAAAGTCAGCTCACGAGGTCGCGACATTTGGCGTTCTCATTGAACGCCATTTATCGCGCTCATTAAGTGTCATGTCATATTGTTTTTTGAATCTAAATAGAGTTTTAATTGATTAAAATAAAAATAGAATTTAGGATAAGAATAAATAGAGCTAGGTCACAATGAAAAACTTAATAGTAAATTGATTATAACTTTTAATATATAGTTCGTAAAATCATAGTTTTTGTACCATTTGAAAGTGTTTAAAAAATACTTTAAAATAAGATTTATTTATACTATATTTAAAACTTTATATTAAAGTATCATATAAAGAAAATATTGACTATATTAACGTGTTAAAGTAACCTACTCCAATTAGAATTAATGATTCAATTGAAATTAGGATTAAAGTATTAAAGTAACGTACTGCAATAATTGGAATTAAGGATTCAATTAGAATTAGGTTTGGTCGCGACATTATACAATCAAATCTTAATTAGTGATGTCGTGACTGTTCCTTGTTTGACATTCACATGTTATTTTTCGACTTGAAACTTTTTATTACTCTATCCCATTATTCTATATTTATTATAACGGTTTGAATTTGATGTATAAGTTAAATTTTTTTACTACATATATGCTCACTAATACTACATACTAGTATTAAATAGCATAATCATGTAAGATCTTATAAATCCGTCTAGTTAAAGTGTATATTCAAAAAATAAATTCTGTAATTTTCACTCGTCTGCAATTAGAATACTCCTAGTAAATCAGGAAAAACGCATATATTTTGTCTCAAATAAATGAAATATTGTATAAGTGGTAATATCACGACAAATTCTTGTATTTCATTATTGATTAGTAGTTCTTAATGCTCCCTCGTACTTTCTTTCATTCTAGTTGTTTATAATATATGTGGTAAAATATATAAAACTTTGGCATCATTTATAATTTATATATAAGAATTTTTTTATTGATCTTAATTAAATTTGTTTCGATATGTATTTTCATAAAAATTAATCATACTATGTAGTTATGGTGAAACGATTAAATGTGCATAGGAAATCATGTATTCATGTACAATAGAAAGAGTAGTGGTTTAATTAAATATATAAGTAATAACATTCTTTTATAAATTCCCATGTATGAGTACTCAATTGTTCAACCATCGTTTCGTTGATTTTAAGAAGATGACTTTTGAAAAGGTTTACTTACCTATGAAGAAGGATCAGTTTACCAATACTGACTCAATCTATGTCCCGTAGAAGGCTATAAGAATCACAACTTTTATTATTTTCACATGATCATAACTTATATGAATTATACCTTCTTCAATGTATTAGAACTTACATGAGTTTATGATCTCTATTAGATAATAATTATTTTATAATATAATTCAAGTTTCATCAGGGTCAATCTAAACTTACCAAAACTTATTTGATGTACAATTATTTTTAATTTTCAAAGTGAACTTTCTTAAATAGCCCTCAACCATACATTTTTAAGTATAAATTATTTTTCAAAGCTAAATAGAATAAAACTACTCAAGCAACTTCACAAGTCACTTCTTATCATCCGCAACAAGCTAAAGGCTTGGTGTCTAGATGAAAAGTTATTTTGGGGAATTAATTGGCAGGCCATTTTGAGACAGCTTACTGAGTTGGGCAATGAGATTACTTCCCTCTCGCAAGGCCCGCTTATTTGGAACGCATCGTAGCCGGCTTGTTGACGAGGCTTCATTAGCCTATTCTTACTGGCGACAAAGAACACGTGACCAACATTGCCAGCTGGAAAAGCTTCCTTCCTCTTTCCTTTTTAACTGCATCAAGCAACGACACAAGTGTAATCATCTATATATGCTTCGGGATAGTCAAGGGAATTGGTTGGAGGAACCCCAGGACATTGCCAATCTCACCTCTGCACATTTTCGAGATCTATACTCGGCTCCTCTCCTGGAACACACAAACATACAGAGCCATATGGAGAATATATATCTCGTGCATGCTCAGAGAATTACATCTCCCAACGCTCTCTCACTCACACTTGAACTCTCTTTTAACCGCTTTTTCGTATCAGAAAATTCGTGATGCTATGTTCGATAATAGCAAATGACAAATCTCCAGGATTGGATGGGTTTCCGACTGGGTTTTTCAAACTTTATTGGCCAACCGTGGGGTCGTAAGTCATCAATGTTGTTCGACGCTTTTTAACTACAGGCCATCTACTAAAGGAATGGAATCGCTCTATTCTAATTCTCATCCCTAAAGTCAATCCTCCATAGGAGGTAAATCATCCTCGTCCTATCAGTCTTTGTAACGTTATCTACAAATGTGCCTCCAAATGCATAGTGAATCGCATGCACCCTCTACTCCCTGGTCTAATTGACATCTATCAAAATGCTTTTGTTCCGAGGCGTCAAATTAAATGGGAGACAACATTCTAATTTCACATGAATTGCTACACACTAGGAACAAACAACGATCAAATTCACGATATCTTGCTGCTCTAATAATAGATATGAACAAAGCTTATGATAGGGTTGATTGGACTTTATTTTGACAATCTTGAGTGCCTACGGCTTCCCGTCGCATTGGATAACCCTGGTTCATATATGCATCTCAACAACAACATATCACATTATGATCAATGGTACAGCCACAAAACCTTTTGTTCCCACTTATAGCCTCCAGCAGAGGGATCCTCTTTTCCCTTATTTATTCCTGTTCTGTATGGGTATTTCTCTACGCCACTGGGGCCCTACCATTTCCTATATGTTCTTCACCGACGACTCTCTAATCTTTTTTCCGAGCTACTTCTTTGGCTTGCACTAATTCCAAGGGCTGCTTCAACGCTTTAGTAATATCTTGGGTCAACTGCTCAATCTACAAAAATCCTTTATTAAATTCAGCCCTAATACGCCAGAGCATGACCAACAAACATTCAAGGATATATTACGCATGGACTCTTCGAGCTCCTTAGGGAAATACCAGGGGGCACATGTCGATATTCATAGGCCCAAAATTAGACACTTCACCCCCTACTAGACACGGTCGCTACAAAGATCTCACAATGGAAAAGTCGTCCAATGTCACAGTCTACAAAGATCATACTTGTTAACTCCATCACCATTGCTTCTATCATGCATCTATTGGGAGTTTTCAGAATTCCCACCACTATAGCTAATCGCATTGAGAGTATGATTACTAGATTTTTCTGGAGTAATGGTCCAGTTAAAGGTGTCCACTGGTGGAAACAGTCTGTTCTTCAAGCTCCAAAAGGAGTAGGGGCTAGGGATTCGGAGTATAGGCATCATAAATGATGCATTGTTGATGAAACAAGCTTGGCGAATCCAGCAACACCCACAACTCTTAATCTTGCGGGTGTTTCAGGCTCCTTCGCATCACACCCACTACCCAACAAACATCTCATGGGGCAAACGAGGTTTATGGCAAGCGGGGTGCAAAGTCAGACAACAATGTATTTGGAAAGTGGGAAATGGGCATCACCTCCTCGCCATTCGAGATAAATGGGTTCGTGGACTACCACTCATTGTTAGCAGGGATGGCATTCCCCTTCGTGAGGCCACTAGTCTGAAGGTGCAGAACTTGATTTTACAGCAATCGCTTATGTGGGATTCGAGGAAAATTAATCACTACTTCACCCCATCTAGTGCGAGAATAATTTTTGGTCTGGAACTTCCCACAAATCCAACTACAACAGATTCTTTAGTTTGGTCATTCACGAAATCCAGTGAATTTTCCACTAAATCAGCATACTCGTTGCTTTTGCAACAACAGCAAAGTGATATCTGTAGCATGACATCCTCTCTTCAGTTGCGTTTTTACCGCACCTTTTGGAGGTTGAACATCATGCCAAAATGGAAACTTTTTCTATGGAAGCTCTCTCAAAATAGCTTAGCCACGACTGCAAATCTTCTTCGGCGTGGAATTGGTACTTGTGCACAAGTTGTTTAACGGAGGAAGAGAGTTCCGATCATTTGTTTCAATTTTTTCCCCTACACTGGAGGCTTGGGAAACTCAAAACATATCCACACTAGCAGTGATCAAGCGCCCAATTATTTCGCTGCTTGGCTAATGTCACAGATCCTCCATTTCAGTGCGTGCTATATTGAAGGGTGGGAGGGTTGTTACTCTCGGTTTTTGTTACCAAACTTTGGGCAATCAATTTGGCTAACCAGAATTGCACAAGTACTTCGACAAGAGCGAGCTACATTAGAAAATCTACATCAACACATTCAGCTAGGCTAACAACAACATTTCAAGTTTTCTCAAAGGCCTTCGACCTTTCCCACTAATAATACATGCGTCAATAATCCACCATCAGTTTTCAACTACACCCATTTTGGTTGGCTAAGACAGGACGCGCCAATGGCTACTTTCCAGTTGCATGGTACTTGGAATAAAAGGTCTATGATAGGATCCGTCGTGTATATTCAGCTTGGGTTGTGGATATACACGACGAATCTCCTACTATAAGGGCTGGTCGAGAACTTTATGCCTCCTCCAAAATCTACATGATCCTTCAATCGTGCATTCTCGCTCTCTCGTAGGCAAAATCACGGTTACTATCTCACATTGTGATGTCCACTCGGATTCAAATTTATTGGTTTGTCATACACCACTTCGCAACTACCCGAAATCACCATTCGCAATACTCTCACCACTCTAAGGACACTAAGAGATACCTTCGACGGCTGTCGGTTTCAACAAGTACACAAGAGTCAGATTCAAGAGGCCGTGCATCTCAGTAGGAATTATAGGATAAGAAATCTCATATCTAGACTTGTCCTAAGCTAATTCCTCTCTTTTGCTTCTTCATGCTTTTTGTTGTTTGGTTTTTATTAAATTGTATGCTTTCTTGTTGTCACAAGTTATTGTTAATAACCAAACTCTCCTATTTTCAATATCCCTAAAAAAGAGTAACTACATATAGCTCTCTATGCTAACAATAATAACCATTAACAATATCAATAGACTCATTTGGCAAATATTTTTACTTCATATGTCAAATATATATACAAATACGTTAATTGAAATGACTTTATTACTTCTCCTCTAAGCACATTTTATAAAAAAAATTGTAAGATATATAAATAAATTGAGTCAATATACTCCTTTAAGGTCCTCGTATAACCTACTTTAATTCTTCCACATGTTCCAACTGAACTACCCGTTGACCTTAGTGTTTTGTCTATGGGCGTGGGCCATATATTGGCAATGCATTGTTTACAGTTCCTCCTATTTGCACGTTTCAAATTTGTCAATGTATATTCTGTATCTTGATATCTTTGATTATATTTATTTAAAAAGTAACAATTTGATATTTGTAATGTAGTACTCATTGCAACGGATCAAATAAAAGCCTATAAATTGAGTTTTTTTTTATATATACTAGAAATAATATAGAGAATTTCTTTTACTTATTATGAATAATATTATTATTACAAATAGGATCGGAGCAAGGTACTTTATAAAAATAAAGGGAGTATATGCATGTTGCATGCCAGAAATCTCAAGAATGATCTCCTTTATTTTGATTGTACAACTATAAACATACATATAGATATAGTGAAGTGAGTGATCGTTAAGCACGTGAACTGTGAAGTTGTAAGCTGTCCCATTGTGTAACAAAGCTGCATGGCATCAAAAATCAAGCGCAACTCGATCACGATTTACAATAGTTTTATTACGTGTGATTTTTGATTGTATTCGTAACTTTTTATCATCGTTAAAAGACTGTTATAGAGCAATGATGGCATATGAGACAATTGGAAAGAGTACAAATTTTGTCATATGAGCAAAATGCAAAACTTGCTGATGTCCACATGGTTTCATTCATCTCATAACTCAATAATGTGAACTCACTTGCATGATGCATGCAATTGCCGATGTATGTATTTACTATTGCATTATGTAGAACTTCTACATATACTATATATCTACGAGCTTGAGAGAATAAACTTGACCGATTGACTAATCTCATTATTGGTATGAAGATTTTTGCGACCTTAAAAACAACTGCAAAAGAAAATTCATACATTCTTAACAAAATATCGTGTTTTAACCATAATAGATTTCTAATATATAATGTTCTTAAAACACAATAATATTCTCTTAAACATATTTATAAGAAAATAGTATATAGTATTATATATTATTTCCTAATATCTTTAGAGAGCCTAATAGAAAGTAATTGACTACTAGTCTACCACATGTTTACTGAATATGCAATTTGTTTGCCTTCCACAAACCTAACTATTTAATGTAAATTCCATATATCCAGAGTCATCTCGGACAATTTCGAGATTCTGAGCCAGACATTAAATATGGGCCCTATGAGGATTTATAAAAAGGTTCCACAATCCCATTTTTTTAATAACTAAATAATTTTTTGTATCAAAAATAGTTGAAAAAATTATCAACTTACTTAAATAATTCAATAATGATAGTTTCATTTTAAAAAAGAGACATTTTAAATATAACAAAATACACTTTCCGTCCCAAAATATAGTTTCCATTTTACTTCTTTCACGATAATTTATGCAAGTAGAATCTAAGAGCGATAGTAAATATTTTTTGTTTATTTAAATAAATATTGTATGGGAAAAGATGATTTTAGGAGAGAGAATATGGAGAATAATTAGTATAAGAGCATTAATTGTAATATTTTGGATGAATAAACAAAATTCAAGAAGCAAATAAATGATGGGACACAATTTTTCTAGACAAATTATGAAAAAAATGTAGAACTAAATATAAAAATGAAAACTATATTTTAAGACATCCAAAATGAAAATGGGAACTATATTTTGAGACGAAGGGAGTAGTAAAGATATAACAAACATAAACAACATAATGCCACACGCCCAGTAAGTTGCTAAATACGGCCTATTCTTTTATTATGTGCTTTCTGCATTGCAATTTAATGACATGAATGTTAGCATTTGCCCAATGAAAATATAGTGCCCAACTTTTCGAGCATCCCTTTCAATTCAGTCTTTTTGGGGAAGACATTATATTTGACGATACTATTCATAAATCATAATAAATTAATAATACTACATTTGAGGTTCCTATATGCAGTACTATGTTTTTGTTCAATAGCTTTGTAGGTTCGTATCAATTACATTAGTTAAATTCTTTTATTAAAAAATTAAGATTACAATTCACATGCAAATGTACGGAAACAACATGCATATGAGAAGGGGGGTCTTTTTATGACCTTGAGATGTGCATCATCTAATAATTAAACTAAAGAAAAGAGCATGAAAAATTACAATTGACAAACACTGTTTCCATCATGGGTTTGCTTCTTTTTTTCTTTCTTTTCTGGGTCCCTTTGTATGAATTTTGGCCTCTTAACAAGTGGTGACCCATCTTTTAGTGTACTGCCCAGCCCTTAACATATGGGATTACCTTTAACTTGTGTCCCACTGTCTCCCTATCTTCTAAAAATAAAAATATGCAATTATTAAAAATCTAAAAAAGAATGCCTAAAGTAATGAAAGAATTTTGTCGGAGAGGTAACGAAGGGGTATTACAATTAAGGGGTTGCTAAATGCAACTTTCATTTACCATGTACAACCCATCTAAATTCCAAAATTACCCTTATTCACTCACAACTCATTTCTCCCTCTTCCTCTCCTCTCTCTCATCACCCTCTTCCTCTTCGAAGATTTCTGGTTCACGAAATTTCACAAATTCGTCCACCATTATACCCCAAATTCGTTTCCAAGCTCTTCAATCTTTTCGAAAATGTTGGAAAATTGATAAATGACTAGATCTTATACACATTTCGGGTTCAATATCAAGCGAATAAGTTTTTTGAATTTCGTCCAACTTTCTTTCAGAATTTCGAAGGGAATACTGGTATTTCGTGCAAGGTGCACGAAACGGATCCAATTGTTTCGTGCAGATTGCACGAAACAGAATCATCTGTTTCGTGTAGTCCACACGAAACAGAATCAATTGTTTCGTGTAATCCACACGAAACGAAATCATCTGTTTCGTGTAGTCTACACGAAACAGACATTACGAAAAAAAAATTACAACTTGAATCTGCGAAAAAAAATTCCCAACCTGCATCATAATTACGAAAAAAAATTCACAACTTACATCAGATTGAAATTCGATTGGGTCAAAATTATGGTCCATTGAATATCAAATTAAAATTTGTAGATCTTCGATGAAGTTTTTTATATCTAACAGTTAGAGAGGAGGAGAGAATATTTTTAGAGAGAAAAAGGGTTTTTTAGAAAGAATATGATAATAAGGGTTTTTTGGGGTTTTTTAAAGGCTGCGTTAGTAAAGTGAGGCTGCGTTTAGCAACCATGTAAATTAACGAAGGGAGATATGAAAAATTGTCTAATCATGATCAAAATTCAAACCACTTTTTATACACCCTTTCAAAATGGAATTAGATTATTTTTTTTTTCAGATGCATCGATTTAGTTATAATAAGAAATATGTTATTATTTTCAAATTTTATAATTTATTTTGCTACTTTTCGTATTTTTTGTCCATTAAAAAATTGAAACATTCACGTCACAACGTGATAAGTATAAAGAATTGAAAGGTTTGAGTTTGAGAACAATACCTAAAAGGAATTGTGGTAAGTGAATATTACATCAATATTATCTTGTAAGTTACGTAATAAGAGTGCTAGAGATGTATATACTTGTTTAAGTCTTTTTAGTTAATTATAATTATTACAAGACTTCATCATATTTTATTCGGTTTTTTCACCTGGTACCCTATGGTTCTTCAAAATTCATGGGGTACCTCAATTTTTTTTTAAAAAATGCACCAGGTACCCTTATTATTTCCACAAAATGCATGAAATGCCCTTAATGACTAACGGTGTCAAGTTTTTCGTCATTCATTAACCTTAATTTTCTATTTTAACCCTTAATCTTAACCCTAATCCTAACACCTATCCTAACCTTAACCCTAAACTCTAACCCTAACCTTAACCACTAGTCCACCACCCCTCCCCCACCCTCCCACCACCCCCAGCCCCCTCCCTTACCCCCCACAGGCCCTCTTCCCCTACTTCGTGCACCCTCTTCCCCACCCCATCGATTTCCATCAAAGTCCTCCCACCCCCGTCGAATCCCGTTGAATTCCCCACACCCTCTCTTCTTCCAAAACAAAACACACACAGCCACGCGAAGAGGGAGGATGAATGGGCTACTGTGTTGTTGTTTTGCGGCAGCAACAGGCGAGGAGACCAGGTGGTGATGTGGTGGTTCACGAAGAGGAGAGCAACTGAGGGTAAGGAGGAAGCAGCGAGATGAGAGAAGGGGTGTCTGCGGGGGGTTCAGGGAAGGGTTGTGGCGCGGGTGCGGGAAGGGGGTGGCAACGACGGTGGGGGGAGGGGTGGCAACGGCGGTGGGGGGAGGGTGGGCTACGGGGAGTGGAGGAAGGGGTGTGGGTGAGGAAAGGGGTGATTGGGTGATTAGGGTTAGGGTTTAGGGTATGGGGGTTAGGTGTTAGGAGATTAGGGATTAGGATTAGAGGGGTTAATTAGGGTTCACAGGGTTAATTAGGGTTAATGACTAACAGAAACTTGACACCGTTACTCATTAAGGGTATTTTATGCATTTTGTGGAAATAGTAATGGGTACCTGGTGCATTTTTCTAAAAATAGGAGTACCCCATGAATTTTGAAAAACCACATGGGTACCTGGTGAAAAAACCCTATTTTATTTGAAACATTAGAGAACAAAGTCACAGTATATTGATGGTTAAACTCTTATTTTTCATTTCAAAGGTCACGTGTTCGATACCTTTCACTTACATATTTTTTTGAAAGTGAGGAGTACACATAGGAAAAAAAAAACATTTGTATTAAAAAGTTGAGCAGAGTGTCACGTGGCACATAGGCTTTCTTTCGCACGTCTTTTAATATATTTGTATATATATGCATTCAAGTGCTTGTAGAGAATGATGTACCCTTTTTAAAACTACTCTGTTTTATTATTTTTAGGCTTCATTATAAAAAAGATGTAATTTATTTTTTAAAATCGTGCAACTTTTTTTTACCTTTTCAAATAAAAAGGTTGATGACATTATAATTCTTAATTGACATTATTACTATTTTGGGGCCCCTATTGTGAACCCCTTGGTAAGAAGAATGATTCTACTGGACCAGCATCTCTCGTAGGTCAGCTAGCCCGACTACATAGATTAGTCTTTGAGAGTACGAGAGATATAAGAAAATCCCTACTACCAACCACAAAGTGAATTTTCCACCACCTCCATATTACTTGCTTAAACAGTTAAGGGATACTATCACTTTTTATTTATTCTACAATTTTTTAATCATTATTCCAGACATTCTACTAGTTTATAATTGATGTAGGCGATGATCAATGAAGTATTTTTTTTTCAAGATGTAGACGTTGATGCACTTTTTCTTTTGTGTATATATTTTTTTTTTTAGTAATTGATTAGACATGTTATTTTTATTCACACTGTATTGTATGTTTTTTTATCTAGACAATTTTAATTGTATTTTCTTCTACTATATTTTTTATGTTTTTTTAGATGCAATATTTGCCTTTTTGGTGGGTGGATTAAAATAATAAATGTCGCATCTAAGTAGTATATTCTTTTTTATGACCTATATTCTTCTAGAACTGGAGAATACTTTTGCTTTTTTATTTGTCTTGAAGTGTGTGTTATTTTGCTTGGAAAATATGTTGTTTAATTTAATATTGTATGTTCTTTCATTAGACATATTCTTTAATATTGAACCATGTTCTCTTTTGGTATGTTCTTCTATTTGATTTTCGAGTTCTTCGTCTTCATCTACGACTTCTTAAACCATGTTTGCTTTTGGCACGTTTTTTGATTTTTAAACCATGTTTTCTTTTGGTATGTTGTTTTAATGTAAATTGTACGCTCATTTGCTATATGTTTATTTCTTTTCGACTTGTGTATGTTCTATTTATAAATAGAGATTATACATATTCTTTAGTTATGAATTATGAGTTGTTTTTACTTAGAAAAGTTGATCATAAGAGTTCGTGTGTTATTTTATAAGAATGATATGTTCTTTCTGGTACACAGTGAACAATATGCACCTTAGTGCATAATCCTAATAATTAGCTAGATCACTCAGGAAATGTAGTCCCTAGGGATTTAATTAAGCAAAATGTATTACTTTGGGTTGACATTATATCGCAAAGTGTAAATCGTGGCTTGGTGTGGTTGGATAATGACATGTAAAATTGGAATGTTATAAGCTCCAAACCTCTTATAAGTTTTCTAGCATTACTAGTTCTAGAAAACGACTTCATTTATGTACATAAATGTCGTTGGATGAACATTATTCGTCTTTCCTGAGTATAATACAAATTTATGGTATTAATTAGATTTCCCTTCGTGTTTTTCATGAATATTGATTAACATAAGTTGTCCATGAGTGAGAATAGTGTGGAGTCTAAAACCTGAATATAAGGCAAAAGTATTTAGGATGTGTAATCCTATAAAATACAAACATATATAAATTTGAAAAATTTGTCAAAAAAAAAACCTTTTAAATGTTCAATTTTGCGAGAAAAAACTTTTTAAAGCATTTTTTGCGAAAAAAAATCCACAAACTTATTTTTTCTTGCAAGATGAAACATATTCCCATTTTTAAATGTGGTTTTTGAGATGCGTAAGGTGATGCTGTAGTTAATGGAAATAGGGGGTTAAAGAAAGATAGAAGGGTTATCGCCGAAATTGAGAAAAAACACACCGGAAAATGGGAATAGGTTTCTTCTTGCAAGAAAAATTAAGATCGTAATTGCTTTTTGCAAAGATTGCTTTATAAGGTTTTTTTCGCAAAATTGAACCTTTAAAAGGGTTTTTTTTTTGACAAATTTTTCTATAATTTAAAACCTGTAATTTTTGACGTTATGGGTGGATTAGTGCTCAAGTCCTATTTCTAAATTATCGATTAATGTAGGATGCATGCGTATAAAAGAGAATGATCTAGTCTCTGAAACTCATATTAGGTCAATAAAAGACATACTTCCTCCATTTCATAATATTTGCAACACTTTCTATTTAGGAGTGTTTCAAAATAGATGCAACACTTTTTTTTGTTTCCTTATTTAGTAAATTTTAGGGGGTGAAAGGACCATATTTCCCTCACTTAAAAAATAAAAACTGATTTGTGAACTTAATTTAATCCCTAAACACAATAGCCCAATTTAATTATTTGAACACTAGCAACCACCACAATACCATTTCTGATATGGTCTTTTCTTCCTCTCTCCCTCGCCAACCACCAAACCATCCTCCCTCTCTCCCTCACCAACCGCCACACCTTCCTCTTGCCAAACACCAAACCTTCCTCCTTCTCTCCCTCGCCAACCACCAGCCAAACCCTTCTCCTCCATGTCTCCTTCACCGACCGCCGATCTCCTTCTTTCTCTATTTTTTTCTCCTTCTTCATCTCTCCTTCGATATCCTTCTTACTCTCTCTTTTGTTCTCCTTCTTCATCTCTCCTTTGATATCCTTCTTCTTCATCATATTCATCTGCAATTTCAGTAATTTCGCGGAGCTTCGGGTGGAAAGACGTGTGCTCGAAGTCAGGGATGAAGGATGGTGGTGGTGCGTGGATGAGGCCGTATTTGCGGCACACGGTGGATTTGATGAAAGATGTTGCGGGAGAATATGGGATGTGGTTAGATATGGGGTTTTGTTTAGGGTTTAGGGTTGAATCATTGGAGAATCTGAGGTTTTGTTTTGCTATGTTGTGGGAGGAAGATCAAAGAGGGTGTGGCTAGATCATTTTTTCTTGAATTTGGTCACATACAAGATGAAGATCTTAGTGAATTTTCGTGAAATGGAAGATGGTGGTGGCGGGGTGATTGTGGTGGTGGTTCTGTTGGTGGTAGCGAGATGGTTGTGGGGCGGTGTTGGCAGGGTGGTTGTGGCAGTGGTGTTGGCGAGGTGGTGTTGGAGGTGGTGTTGGTGGGGTGGTTCTTGACTCGATTATGTAAAGTAAGTACTATGAATGGAAAAATATGGCACTACCTTTTCTTGTATGGAGCTTCACAATTAGAACTTAGGCCTGCATTATGGGATGAGGTATACCAACTACTGCAGCCTCTGTCAAGTTAAGTAATTATAGGTGAGATCAACCAGGTTGATAACTATATTGATAAGCTAAGAGGAGCTGGACTAGTGAGGGGTTGGTAGGAGATAACCCACTGGAAGCACGACCTTAATCTGCTTGACATTCCTTTTCATGGTCCACGTTTCACTTGGTCTAACAATAGGAGTGATTCTGAATTGATTATGGAACATTTGGATAGAGCTTATGCGTCGCCAGAATCGTTAGAGGAATTTCTACTCACTATGCTCCGCAACTTTCCGATCATACATTCGGATCATGCTCCAATTTGGTTACACCCGACAACGCCAGAAGGAGCTAAGCAACGTCGACCGTATCATGAGAATTGATATTTACGTCAACTAGAGATTTAAATCATCTTACGAGGGGTAAGGCACTAACTATTGCGGGTTCACCACTGTATGTTGTTGCAGGGAAATTAAATCTTTTCCGCAAAAGATTACAAACTTGATGTCTTGATAAACGATTGTTTTGGGGCGTTAATTGGAGATGCATTTTTGACGAATTACAAATGAGTGGTAACCAGGTGTGAACTATAGCGCAAGGCATTTCTCTTGTAAATCGCCATCGAGATTTAATGCAATTTCCCTGTCTCGCCACGACATATTGGCAGTAAAGGATCAAAGATCGTCACCTCCAGTTGGGTGATTTGCTGTCAAGGTTCTTATTTAATAAGCTTAGACAAAAGAAAAAGCAAAATTTCATCTATATGCTACGAAATTCGGAACATGTCTGGGTGGATGATCCACATGAAATTGAAATTTTGCTGCTAAATCATTTTAAAACCATTTTAAAATTCCAGCACAGGCAACACCTCAAAATACTCATCAACATGGCCGGGGAAGATATTGATCTCGTCCTTCGTGAACTTCATCTTCCATGTCTCTCGGGACAGGACCAACATACACTTATTGCGCCAATGACAGGTATAGAAATTCAGGAAGCAATATTTGATATTGCAAATGACAAGTCTCCCGGGCTCGATGGATTATATAGGGCCTTCAGTAATTCAGGCGGTTTAACATTTCTTCACTTCCGGCCACATGTTGAAAGAATGCATTACTCTTTTGATCTTGATCCCAATGGCTACGCCACCAGAGGAGGTTAGCCATTTTCGACTAATTAGCCTTTGCAATGTCATATATAAGTGTATTACAAAGTGTATGGTACGGCGAATGAAACATCTCTTGCCTAAGCTCATTGAGGATAATCAAAATGCATTTGTTCCGAACCGCCAAATGGATTATAACATATTGATCTCTCATGAACTGACCAATATTATTAACAAACAACGTTCAGGGTCACGACATCTAGCCGCGCTGAAACTTGACATGAGCAAAGCTTATGACAGGGTCAGCTGGTTGTATATTTTAAAAATATTAACTACCTATGGGTTCCCTTCTCATTTGATCCAATTGGTTCAACAATTTACTACTAAGGATACCTACAGAATTCTCATTAATGGGACTGGAACTCCGACCTTTACACCACAATGTGGCCTTCGGCAGGTTGACCCATTGTCACTAGGGATGGCAATGGGTCCCGGACCCGACCCAGACCCGCTAGGACCCGACCCATTTATAAGGGTCTGGGTCTAGAAATTTTAGACCCAATGGGTCCGGGTCCGGTCTGGGTCTCAAAGAACGTGGGTCGGGTCTGGGTTCGGGTCAACATATGCTAGACCCAGACCCGCCCCGCGGACCCATTTACATATTAGAAATTTTTTTTTTTACCTAAACTCTAAAATTTTATGAGAGACATTAACTTTATAAGTTGTAACATTTTAATATTTTATCAGTTAATTCTTAAAATTTTATTTAGAGAATGCTTTAACCATGGATACAAGAACCTATATATATTAGGGGGAAAATTTTTGATTACATATATTTAAAAATGTGATGAAAACTTAAAACTAAGAAGGACCCATTTAGGACCCAGTAAGGACCCATGGACCCGCTAGACCCAGCGGGTCTGGGTCTGGGTCTGGGTCTGAAAAATCTAGACCCAACGGGTCTGGGGCGGGTCTGGGTCTGTGAAAAATAAACGGGTCTGGGTCTGGGTCCAGGTGGACCCGACCCAGACCCGCCCCATTGCCATCCCTAATTGTCACCCTATCTGTTTATTTTCTGTATGGATATTCTATTTCGAATGAGAACTCGGGCCATTGAGATCAAACAACTCCAGGGGATCAAAATCGGTCAACACGGACCTGTGATTTCTCACCTTTTTTCACTGATGATGCCATGTTTTTCTTCCAAGCTTCCGAACCGAACTGTACTGTGCTAAAGGCCACCGTTACACGATTCTGCCGCATCTCAGATCAAATGCTTAACCTTCGGAAATCATTTGCCAAGTTCAGCCCCAACATACCCACTGAACTGCAATCAACAAAGTTACAAGGGTATATTTCAAATGGAAGTGCATTCCTCGCTCGGGACGTAGTTAGGCTCCCCGATTGATAACGATTAACTGAACTTGATTGAATTTTCCTAGAACAACATTGTGCCGTGATATGGAGTCAACTGTTTAGAAATGAATTTTGTCATCTCCATTACGGATTCTCAATGATGTTCGACCCCAAGGTTCACACAACAATCCTCCTGTGCACTGGGATCAAGGATTGGAGTTTGTCTAGAACTGCTCAATTTTTAGAGGGAAGGATATGCCATGTGTTTTAGGTTAATGAATAATCATAATTCTTGAAGAACGGCCAAGAATGTATTTATATGAAAGAACAAAAGAAACCCGAAAATATCACTAATCTATGTTTCACTGAGCGCGTGCTTCGATCCTCTTGGAGTAAAAAGGAACCAAAGTCCCTGGCAATTCAGAGCATATATACGCTCCAGTACGGAGCGAGCGCTCCAAGGATACAGACGCACGATCACTGCGCTCAGCGGTGGGGCACACACCGCCTCGCACGTGCGCACAAAGAGCATCACCTTAGCGTTAACTTGGATGTATTGCAACAAAAATTACTGAACTTCTAATTTTTGGCATACAGACTATTAGGAAGTATCTCTTCTTGACACAGACCGTCACAATTATTCCAACCCTAAAAGAAAAAGAAACGAGGAAGTTATAGACTCTTATAGTCATGTGAAGTTGATGAGCTTGTCGGAAAACAAGTCGAGCTAGGTTAGATGTGATAATTTTTTTCACTTGAATGGCAGTTTTGATAGAAACAAAACTTTTCGACATGTTTGCCATGTTATGGAATAAGATTTGGCAAGTTCACTATGACAAAATAAAGACATGACTAGCTAGTGTTTAATTTGTTGGCATTCACAATGCCTAACTCATTTACTAGCAATTAGCAATTGGGATTCCTTTGCTCTATTATTGTTTCAACTTCCTAGCTGACTAGCTAGCTAGATAGCCTCCTCAATGAGTACAGGACATGAAACTATGTACGAACGTCTAAAATTAACCATATAGTATACTACCATCATAGGAAATTGAAATCCGAAATTCCCAACTCTTATTCTTGAGAATTATTAATGGTAGATTCTTCTCTTTTTCTTCTCATTGTTAGGCTTCGATTTTCCTAATTTACTCAAATGTAGCATTAATGAGGCTTAAATTTAATATGTTTAATTTAAATACTTATGTTAAGTTTTGACTAAGTCCTACTAATCATGATTTATTTAGGTCAAAGAATAGGTCAAATATTAATCTTTATGATGAAACTTGACATATCTTGGTATATTGTACTCCTTCTATCCCAAAATATAGTTCTCATTTCTCTTTTTTCACGATAATTTATGCAAGTAGAATCTAAGAGAGATAATAAAGATTATTTGTTTATTTAAATAAATATTGTATGAAAAAAGATGATTTAGGAGAGAGAATGGAGAATAATTGATGAAAGAGCATTAACTGTAACATTTTGATTGAATAAACAAAGGAAAAACAAAATTCAAGGAGCAAATAAATGATGGAACACGTTTTTTCTAGACAAATTACGAAACAATGTGGAACTTAATATGGAAATGGAAACACTATATTTTGGGACACCCAAAATGGAAATTGAAAATATATTTTGGGACGGAGGGAGTATATTATTAGTAGTACGTCGTATGCATACTCTTCATGTGTTTTTCTAATAAAGTAAAATTTTGGTTAGTCAGTTAAAGTCTTGACCTAAATGAATCATGATTAGTAGGATTTAGACAAAACTTAACAGAAGTATTAAAACTAAACATGAAATTAACATTTAATTCTAATTAATGTTACATTTGGGTAAATTAGGAAAATTGAGGCCTAGCAATGGGAAGAAAAAAAGTTGAATCTTACCATTGAAAATTCTCAAGAATAAAGCCTATCATTGAGAATTTCTCTACTATCATCTACATGCTAATATTAATTTTCTATTTTCTAATTTCACAATCCAAGTAGTTGGTTAATAATGAGAAAATCTAATAAATACTCGGTTTGTATGAATTAATAACTTAGCGCTTAGAAAATGAATTACAACCTAAATTTCTTTAAAGAACATGGCTTTAATTCAAAAAGAGTAATATTTGTCATCAGATCCACTAAAAAGGATTCAAATTAACTTCCTTTACAAATAGAGAAGATACATGAATATTTCCAACGTCTGATAATTTTAGCCTTATTGTCTATTAAGATTTTCTAAACATATTTTTGACCATCAATATCTCTAACTTTTGAACTTTATAGAGTAGGAAAAGTTGATATTTTTAAATTAGATACGCTTTAATTTTAAATCAATCTAACAAGATTTCCTTTGATAAGTACTGATATTGGTGGAAATTTACACTCAGTCTTCTAGAAAACAATTGGAGCGAAGATTTTAGGACGGAAGGGGAATATTATATAGGAATCGGGCCTATTATTCATGTAACTTTTTGAATTATATAAGGGTTTAGAGAGAGTAATATAGTGGCAAATTTCGCGATCAATGATAACCAATTTAAGGAGCTTTTCTCCGATAAGGGTTTATAATAATAGATAACAATTTTCTATCATTTATCTGTATTCTTTTTAAAATGAGTTAGCTAGGTTGATTTTATGTATGAAGACCACATGTTTTCTTATTCTTGTTAAATTTGAAAAAAAAAGTTTAGTTCATATATAGCAATATGCATGCTATCTCAATATAAAATAATATCAATTAGTAAACAATATATATTATTAAATGTGTGGACAAAGTATTGTATCATATGTTATCTCTCTTTCAAACTCGGACATAACACCATGTCATCTGTGATATGTCACTATATAAAAAACTCTTAATTAAGATACTTTTAGCTATTTCCACCTTAAAAAATATGAAAAACAAAGAGGATATTTTTCAACCAAAACCCCAACTCCTCTAATTAAGTACTCAACCTGTCAACCACATATTAATTATCAACGATTAGAATTTAAACTTCTGGACTCTTTCAAACATTAAGCACGCACTAAGCATTTTTCCAAGTTTCCAATTGTAGTAACTCCTATTACAAACACAACTTCTAATTCATGCAAGTTGTTTCTTTTCTATTCAATTTTCAATAATTCAATTTTCCTACCAAAAGTTGAAAGTATAAAAGAGAAGAAATTAATAAAGCTGATCCCTTCCCTTACCCCCAAATCCCTTAAATGGAATTAAAGTAGCAAAAAGTAAACATGGTAGAAGCTTTTGTCACATAGCCACATATGAAAAGATAAATAAGACAAAGGGTAGTATACATCTAGCCTTTATTTTAGTAGGTACTTTGCTTTTGAAGTAGTACTACTACGAGTAGTATTTTTATTTTCATGGTCAGTATAAATATCGAGAAATAGGGAAGCATCAACAGTACACACACACACTTTCTCTCTCTCTATGTGCTTCTTAAATGAGAAAGGGGACCAGAGAATTTCATTGCAGAGATTACAAGGTAAAGTCTAAGATTCACCTCAGGTGACTCCCAGCTTAGACTTACCTACACCAGAAGAACAAGATGATGAAGAAAAGAGCATATCTACTTTTTCTACCTAACTTCAACATCACACTTTCACAACCTTACAATTTCTTACCTGTCTAATTTTAACCGCTATATGAAGTACTTCCTCCGTTTCTTAATAAGTGTAACATAGAGAAAGTGGGATCACAATAAAGTAGAGTAATTCAAGTGATGAAACAAAAAAGTTGTGGTCCCCTTTTGCTTTTTGGTGGCATATTTGTAATAATATTGAACTTTTTTTACCATTTTGAGCTTGGTTGCACTTATTGTCACTATTCCAAATAAGGGAAATGTTGCATTTATTAAGAAACGGATGTAGTATATAAGATCTAGCTCTAGTAAAAATCATCCTTATTATCATTTGCATGGGAACATAAATGGACTTGTGACACACAAGCTTGGTTGACCGGTTGCAATTATAAGCATGCATGATTGGCTGGCACATGATCTATGACCTGTAAGATTTGTTATGTAAAAGTAACTAGAACTCCATTAATCAATACTTACCCTGCGAGTGATGATGAATGCAATTAGAACCCTATTAGGTTTAAATCACATGTTATAGAAAGAAACATATTAGTGTTCCAACTTAATAAACACCATTTAATCTTTATTCAAAGTCACACAATTATAGTAATTAGAAACTTAATTATTCTCTAAAAACAACATCATTGCTGACATAAAATAAAATAGACGTTCTTGGGAACATTCCCGAGATTAGGTTTACTCATTTTGCATGTGATCATCGACATTCATGCATATCTCTAGTCAAAGTTAACCTGGTCATCATCTACAACCACCACAATATGACATTCGATCAGCAACGGTAGATTCCGAATTTATGTATCGAATAAATGAATAATTAGGATATTTTAAAGCACTAATAATTAAGTATGTTGGAAAGATAAATCAATTATACTCTTTTATTATTTATCTACTTTTCAGTCTAATCTTTGTAAAGGTATTTTATAGATAAAAAGTGCAATATATGGATAAAAAATCATTATTTTATTGGCCAACTCTAAACACAACAAGTGATTGGTGAACCAATACATAACAATGCTAGGACTCTGCACCAAAATTGATAACGTAATTTACCTGTATCTATCATCTACACTAAGTAAAATTTCTATACTGGTGTCAAAATAATTTATACTCTAACATAAGTATGTAGTTGATGCATGGGGTGACCCACATCCCTCCTCGATCAATCCTTCTTAAATACGTCCCTGATTTTCCTAAAAGTAAAAAAAAAGTCGTTTAAATTGGGTTTGATTTTCTGTGTTTTATGCCTTCTCCATTTAATGTATAGCTTCATCTAGTCATGCTCTTGACAAATAGCGGCATATATTCAATTCCTAGCTAACACATAGACTGAAGATAGCTTGGCTTTATACCATATTAGTATTAGTAAGACATTAATTAACGATGTAATGGCTTAGCTTTGTACAAAGTCAGTTTGACGACTTGACGAGGCAAGGGAAAAAGCCTTTGTCCCCTACAAGCTAATTAGATGAGCTACCATATCACCATGCATACACTCATATCATAATTAGGTTAATTGCTAAATTGATAAATCAGACACATCTTTAGATATGATAGTTAAGTGGTTAATTGAATAACAAATTATGTCTCTTCGCTCTTCTATGAAACTACTAATTGAAACAACTCATTTCTTTCTTCAGTTCTTGTCTCCAGTATAATAGTATACCTTGAGAGTTGAGATTCCTTAAGTAATAGTGTCCTTAACAACTCTTTTTTTTCTATCATGAACAACATCTTTCTTGTTAAAGTAACGCCACATGATAATGTTATACTTTCACATTTCTTTATAATAAACAAGCTAGGAAAACAATTTTTCGAATTTAAGGGTATGTTCTCTTCGGCATAAAATAGCTGAACTGAATTGAATTGAATTGAACTGAACTGAACTGAATTGAACTGAACTGAAATGAATAGTGATATGTGAGAGTAAAAGTATTGTCAAGAGCTGAACTGAACTGAACTGAATTGAACTGAACTGAATTGAACTGAACATAAGCTGGGGAGAACAGGCCCTAAGTTGATTGAACTCCCAACAAGATCTAGATGAGACTACATTAAGGCTCTGTTTGGGGAAGCATTTCAGGTGACTTAAATGATAAGGTGCTACCATTTTAAGTCACCTTATATGATTAGTGGTGTTTGGTGGAGTACCTTAAATAAAATTTAAGTCCAAAATTTGACTGAAATTGAGTTGGAGTAAAATATAGCTTCTGAGATCAGGTGCTGAAATTTTATTATTATTATTATTTTCTGTTTATCTTTTTAAGCCTAAAAAGATATTTTCTTTTTATGTTTTTAAGTCTAAAAATAAATTTCAGCTACAGTCATAAATAATATTACCAAACAGGTTATGCAATCAGCTAGCTTATCAGTTTCAGCACCTTAACAGTTTCAGCTGCTACCTAATCAGTTTCAGTCACCTTATCAGTTTCAGCTCCATTTCAGTCAGTTTTGCCAAACATAGCTTAAATTCAAATATAGATTGTGCTATGTATATTATATATGTTTCCATAACAAGTAAAAGTTTTGGGGTGAGATCGTGAGAGTACTATTAAGGAATCAATAAGAATATCCTATATAGTGTACATGAGTTGATGGCAAAATTTTCGTCCATGCATCATATGTTTGAAAAAGGAAGAGGATAAAGATAAGGGCAAAAAGATTGACCGATTGTAGATATATGGTGTATGTTAAATGCAGATTGATTATTCATGATCGAACCAATAATCACAAAGAAATGACAACCGATAAGTGGTGAATATGCCCCCACTATCCAATATTCCAATGGAATGCTGAATGATAATGGATATTGTGTCTAGTTAGCTGTAGTGCAGCTTTCTGTGGGCTTCTACTACTTTTTATCGCTAACGCCAGTGTACTAGGATACCTATTATTATTATTATCATCAAGTTATCGATAAAATTGTTAAGTGATAAATGGTTGAAGAGGGGAAATTACAAAAATAAATAAGAATTCCAACTATACTCTTTATAGACTTTAAAATTGATTCACTTGGGCCTCAACTTTTGGGATGTCTCATTTGACTTACCATCTATCACACTTAAGTAAATACTTCTAATAGGGATCGATGGTGGTGACGACAAAAGGAATAGCATAATTCCTAAAATCATTTTACTTGTTTTTTTACATAATTGTTTTAACATATTATAAGGAGTGGGTCTTGGTCTTAACGTGTTACACCATAACTTATTGTGTAATATGCATAATGACATATACGCCAACAAGAATAACATACGCTATACAAATAGTGACATGATACTCATGTCATTTAAGGTTTTTTTTTTTTAAAAAAACGATGTTTTGTGGGTTGTTACAATGCATCATAAATTATAGTATAACAGTTACACCCAAAAAATTTTGTATTATAAATCATAATAGACGGTTTTGAAAGACATGTCTAAAGTTAGAACTAGTGTGCTCAAAAAAGAATTGGCAGAGTTGGAATCCTTAGCGTCATTTTTTCTTTTTTTTAAATGGTTATCCTACTAGTCAAATAAACACCGATACGCTATATTACTCCTCCATTCCTAGTTTGACTTTGACATTTGCTATTGCACATCTTTGACTAGTAATATATGTAATTATGTAATAATAAAATTATAGAAATTTGATATTATCAAAGTATGTACTTAAGGACTAATCAATAAGAGTCCACCTCACTATGTTTTCTCTTGTATATTGAAAAAATTTAGAAGATTAATTATATGCAACTCTAAGTAGGTGCCAAGATTCCAAGTAGCAACATCAATGAGGAATGGGGGGAGTACCATAATTCTTGTATGTGCCTTGGGACTGATAGGATATTGTACACCTGTCAAAAATAATTCCTGCAAAACATTCTAACAATGTTGTAGGGTAAGTAGGGTCGAATCCACAGAGAGATGCTCCTTTAAATCTATCTTCTAAGGTATGTAGAAACTAAACAAGATCAGATATATTGGAATTAAGGTTCTAAACTAATAAAATATGAAAATTAAATTAAAAGGATTTAGGGATATGGTTCACCATGTTCATAATCAAACTCTATCAAGAAATCATCAATGTTGCTAATATAGTTAGATTTACGAAATGTAGGTAAGCCTCTAAAAAAGTCGATCTTTCAATTCTAACTCTTATTAGCAAGATTTAATAAAATAATTGATCAGGTTGCAAGATTAACAATAAAAACACTAATCAATTAGAGATATCAATGACAAATCAAACCATCAATAACATCAATCAATTCAATATTCATAGCATATAAACATGGATTCCAAACCCTAAAAACTACTCAATCATGCATTAAATAATAAAATCTAAATCTACAAAGAAAAACATGATCAAAGAAATCGATGAAAGAAATATATAGAATTCATTAATTCATGAAGAAAAATAAAAATTAGGGTTTACTATAAAGCTAGAGAGAAAAAATAAAAATGAAGAAAACTAAACTATGAATAAAAAATAACGTGAGATAGAGGAAAAGAGCGAAAAGAGGAGTTTTTCTTAATCTAAATAATAAGTAACCTAATAAGACTAGTAACTAAATTACAAGATAAAGAAAGTCGAATAAATCATTAAATAAGCAGAATTAGTGATCCGCGTGTACGGGTGACAGATTCCAACAAAAATCTCCTTAGTGCCATATATCGTTGGAAAAATCTTCAAGTCTAGTTTCGTAATCCACTAGAATTATTCAATTCTAAAAAAAAACATATCAAAAGTTATTATCAGAAGAGTATACATGACTCCTTTTTCACATTTCTTCTAACGATTTTCTACTTTATTTTCGCTTAAACTCGTACTATGACATATCCAAACTATCCTTATGCAACGCACCTTCTTCAAAATGCTCCTTAATCCTCAAGTTTATATAATTATACTCCAAATATGATCTCAATACATGAAATTCATAAAAAAAAAAACATACAAATAGGAGTAAAATAACATAACTTAAAAATATAATGCAATATTGAGCATAGTGTTTGAAAATGAAACATCAAGGACAGATCTACCATATTACTAGACGTTAGTGTAAACCATGCATGCTAGTGAGCGAAATGGGCCAAAGGAAGGTGTGTTGTGTCAAGGTTTGTGCCAAGTTTCAGGAAGGTTCATGCAATATATAGATCTATAATGTCCGACACACGATAGATCCCCCTTATTTCAAATTCAAATATTTTTCTATTTTTGAGAAAAATGAGCAAGCCACTATGCAAAATGGCCAATTATGTCCAAGGTTAATTTTGAAAATGATGTTAGTTTATGGACATGCAGCAATTGTGCTTGCAATGTCGTGACTATAGGAACTAAAACTGATAGATCAATTGGAACAACTTATCTGAATAGTTGTGGCTGGAACAAACATTGTCCTAAAGTTGAATTTGCCCCGTTAAGTTCACACAGACTCTTGGCAGCCAACCTCCATGGTTACACGACCACTGCTCCTCCGTTGTAATACAAAGTCACGGTTTGAGAACGCTTTGAACAATGCCTAGATCAGAGAGAATATAGATACTACATTTAGAATGCTGTAAAAGAATGATTTTTTGTGTCTTGAAAACTGATGAAGGCTCCAATTTATAGAGGAAAAGCTAGAAGAAAAAATGGTAATACAATTAATTAGGCAGAAATAAAGGGAAAACGGAAACATTAATAACATCAAGAATCTAGGATAATCAGTTATGAAATCAACGAAGATATGAATGCAAATTTTCGCAAAAACTTAAGTAACTGAACTAAAATTCCCACAATCGCAACTGCGCCACACACCCTCGCCCAAGCTCGGCCTGGCCGGCGCATACACGCGTGTGTGGTGACTAGTTTCTTCTCACTCAACCTTCAACAAATGTACAAAGAAGGAAACTCTATATAAGGTAGGGAAACTACCAAATGTGGGACAATACACTTTTTGTTCTTCTGAAGCAACTTTTTGGAGAAGGAAAAACTAATGCACATATTCATATACTAACTCCAACATTCCCCCACATGATTCAAAAGAATAAAGAAGGAAAAGACAACTGAAAAGGAATTCTGGGAACGGATATTCAGTTTTGTAAGCATCAATGTCTTATGAACTTGAATTAATACCCAGTGCATACAAACATGTCTTACTATCGTATTATGTAGATTTCTCTTTGAACCTTTCTACGATGTTAGCAATTCATATTTTCGCACATAAACCTTTCTAAAATCAATAGTGTTCGCGTAATTTGTAATTTAGTTGCCCCACAATTTGCCTGGATTTTCATGAATGCTCTAGAGGTCCTAAGCCTTATTAGGGACTCTCATATGGGATTAGGCGTAACCCCTACATTCACATAGGTAAGTCCATCAAGTTTGTACTACCACAAAGTACCTTATCAAAGCTATGAACTTATTAAGAGCCTTTTTCTCATCCTTAAATATATAACAGTGAAGAAATACTACATCACTTTTTATTGATAGGAATGGTAGAAGAATACACAACTTGATCTCTTTTGTGACTTTGTTTGACCCTTTGAACTTAGGAAAATCTAAGAAGGATATTCATCACAATCTACTCCACAATAGGCTTTAAACCCATTCCTTGTGTTGACTCTAGCATCATTTTTCTACAAAAGTCTTTGGTGAGACGTGAGAGGATCAGCAATATTCCTCTCTAAGTTTACATACTCGAGTGATATTACATTATGTATAATTAAATTTCTCACAATAGCATGGCTCGAGCGAATATGTCTTCTCTTCCCATTATAAGCTTTGATTATTTTCGCTACCCCAATTGCTGCTTGTGAGTCACAACGCCTGGAAATGGATGGAGCTGGCTTTCCCCATAATGGAATATCAGCAAGCAAACTCCTTAGCCACTCAACTTCCTGTCTTGCCAATTTTACAGTAATAAACTCATATTCCATAGTACATTTGGCAATACAAGTTTGTTTTAATGATTTTCAAGTTATAGCACCACCGGCAAGAGTAAAAACATAACCATTAGTAAAACGAATCTCATCATTATCTGACATCCAATTGGCATCACAAAATCCTTCAAGAACACAAGGTGATCTTAGATAATGCAAACCCCAATTGATAGTGCCTTTTAAATGCTCCTTATTAGGATTATGAGTATACCTACTCAATCTACTAACAACATATGCTATATCAGGCCGAGTGTAATTCATCAAAAATATTACACTTCCAATTATCTTGGCATATTGTTCTTCTGACACACTGTCACCTTTATTCTTTTTCAAATGAATACTAGAATCATATTGGATTTCACAGGAGTGAACTCAAATTGATTAAATTGCTTTAATATTTTCTCAGTATAATGAGATTATTTTGAAAACATCCCATATGCAACTCTAGTAATCTTTATACCAATAATCACATCTGCCTCACCCAAATCCTTCATTTAAAAACTAGAATTTAGGAAGGCCTTGGTTGCATGCACTATGTTTATATTGGTCCCAAAAATTAGCATATCATCGATATATAGACATATGAAAACACAACCAATTTCATTAGATTTGCAATAAACACAAACATCAGAATCGTTTACCTGAAAACCATTAGAAGTAATGGTTTGATGAAACTTATCATACACTATTTTGGTACTTGTTTGAGACCATACAAGGACCTAACAAGTTTACATACCTTGTCTTTCTGTCAGGGAACTACACATCCTTTAGGTTGCTTCATATAGATCGCTTCATTTAGCTCGCCATTCAAAAAAGCAGTTTTACATCCATTTGATGCACACTTAAATCATGAATAGAAGCAAATGCAATTAAAGTTCTAATGGTGGCAACTTTAGTCACAGGAGAGTAGGTATCAAATAAATCTAGGCCTTTCCTTTGGTGATATCCTCCAACCACAAGTGTGGTTTTATACTTATCCAAGGTCCATCAGGCTTACACTTCTTTATAAAAATCCATTTACTGGTTAGGGTCTTACATTCTCTAGGAAGGTCCAATAAAACCCAACTGTTGTTGCTCATAATGGACTCTATCTCACTGTTAATATCCTCTAACCAAAAACTAAAGTCAACTGACCTCGTGACCTTACTTTAGGTCCTTGGCTTTTCTTCTAACACAAAAAACATTCACTTTATGCTCATCTAAGAACTCTTTCTCAACAAGGAAGGTAGTAATGAAACCAGGTCCAAAACTAGACTCAATTCTAGCTCTCATACTCCTTCGGGGTTCTAGAGTCTCACTAGATGATGTAATATCATGATGCATAGAGGAAGAAGATGAAAATGCAGCAAACAACGTAGAAGGAACACTTAAATTCATAGGAAATATGTTCTCAAAAAATTCAACATCCATTGACTCTCTAATAGGATCAAAACCAGATACATCCTTGAGAATAAGTCTATATGCAACACCATTAGAAGCATAACCAATAAAAATATCATCCACGGTCTTAGGTCCAATTTTGTTCCTCTAAAAATCAAGAAGTCCTATTTTTCCAAACACCCCCACACTTTGAGGTAACTCAAACTAGGTTTGAAACCTTTCCATAATTCATAAGGGGTTTTATCTAACTTCTTGTGGGGATCACGGTTAAACACATAACAAGTAGAAAGAATGGCCTCACCCCATATGTTAGTAGACATACCAAAACTAACAAGCATTGCATTCATCATATCCTTAAGAGTTCTATTTTTTCGCTCAGCTATTCCATTTTTTTCAGGGGTATAAGGAGATGTAACCTGATGAATAATCCCTTTAGACTAACAAAATTTCTTAAGGGGAACTCCATCATATTCTCCACTCCTATTTGATCTCACCCTCTTAATCTTAAGGTCCAATTGGTTCTCAACTTTGGCTTTATAAATAAGAAAATTTCTTCTACTTCATATTTTGAACTCAATAAATAAACCTTAGTAAATAGAGAAATAATCCACAAAAGTAATATAATAATGCTTTCCTCCCCTACTTATAGAATTCTTAAAGTCACCTAAGTCACTATGAATCAGCTCAAGTAAAGTGGAAGAATGAGCAACACTTTTGTTGAATGCTTTCTTAGGGTGCTTAGCTTCTACACATACTTCACATATATTTTAAGGAGGTATAAAGTCAGGAATAAGACTAAGTTGTGTCTTAACAGATGCAACATTCACATGACCTAGTTTAGAATACCATAAAGAAACAGACTCGGCAATATAAACTAAAGCAGTAGACGTTTTATTATCAATTATAACATCAAGAACAAATAAACCCTCATTACAAAATCCCTTACCCACAAAATCACTATTTCTGGTTGGTAGAAGTTTATTAGATTCAAAAGTCATCTTAACACCAGCTTTGTTTAAAAGAGAACTAGAAACAAGGTTTCTGCGAATTTCGGGCACATGTAAGACATTTTGCAAATCAATGTTTTTTCCAGAAGTTAATTTTTGAAAAACTTTTCCTTTGCCAAGTATACTCACAGTGCTTGAGTTTCCCATGAAGACACATTCACCTTCTTAAACTTTGTGTATTCCTAGAACGTACATTTTCTTGCTTGAACAGATGCGGCAAGTTGCTCTAGTATCCAACACCCACTCTGTCACATTACTCACCATATTTACCTCGAACACCATAGCAATAAGCACATCTTTAGCAAGTTTGGCTTGAGGTTTGCTTTCCTTTGCTTTGTTTGCAGACTGGTTTCCATAAGTGCTTTTTGGGCGACAATCCTTAGCAGCATGTCCAAACTTACCACAAACGAAACAATTTACCCTGAACTGCCTTCCTTTGAAGTTATTATTGTGCCTTGTAACATGAAATTGATCCGAACCCTTATCTTTCGGTCCTTTACCTGCATTCTTAGATTCAACCAGATTAATAGCAGAGGAAGAATGATCAACATATTTCCCTTTGATTTGGATACGGTTCTGCTCCTCAATCTTAATATGGGAAACTAATTCCTGAAGTGTAAAATCTTTATGTCTGTGTTTCAAGGAATGAACAAAATTTTCCCAGGAAGGAGGTAATTTCTCAAATATTGGCTCGGAAAAGTTCAAGAGTGATCATACCCTCAACCACAATATCAGCACATAAATGTTCATACTCATGAACTTGATCTAGCACATGTTTTTCATCAGTCATAAAATATTTTTAACCAACGACTACAAGCATATTTCTTAGTCCCAAAATCATCAGTACCATACTTGGCTTGTAAAGCATCCGAAATATTCTTAGCATCTTTCAACTTACTATAAATCATATATAGTGCAGCATTCATATAATGAAACAACATCCCACGACAAGTCTTAATATCCTTAATATAATCCCTAACGGAATTCTCGGGTTGCACATTAAAAAACAGACAATAATCCACACCAATTTGTCCCAAAAGAACTTCATCTTATCAGATCACATCTTATATTTTTTGCCATCAAAAGAATCTAATTTAGACATATCAGGGGTGAAGAGATTGGCAGAAATAGGCACAGTAGTAAGGATAACATTTTCACCAGCCATAATAGTTCCACAGATGTACGGAAATAAAATGAGAATTCAACTTTAGAATGTAGGAACTAAAACTGATAGATCAATTGGAACAACTTATCTGAATAGTCGTGGCGTGCACAAACACTGCCATAAAGTTGAATTTACCCCGTCACGTACACACAGACTCTTGGCAACCAACCTATAGGGTTACACGACTACTGCTCCTCCGCTGTAGTACAGAGTCACACTTCGAGAACACTTTGAACAATGCCTAGATCAGAGAGAATATAGAGAACGTGTTTAGAATTTTATAAAGAAGAATGATTTTTCTGTGTCTTGAAAACTGATGAAGGCTCCAATTTCTAGAGGAAAAGCCAGAAGAAAAAACAGCATCACAATCAATTAGGCGGAAAATAAGGGAAAACGAAAGCATTAATAATAGCAAGAATCAAGGATAACCAGTTACAAAATCAACAAAGATATGAATGTTGATTTCCGCAAAAAAATTAAGTAATTGAATTAAAATGTCCCAGTTGTACCGCACACCTGAGCCCGGCCGACACGCGCTCACATGTGGTGACTAGTTTCTTCCCACACAACCTTCAACAAATGTACAAAGAAGGAAACTCTATCTATATAAGGTAGGGAAAAGGTCTTTAAACTACCAATGTGGGACAAGGCACTTTTTATTCTTTTGAAGCAACTTTTTAGAGTAGGAAAAACTAAGTCACATATTCATATACTAACTCCAACAGTGATTGTCTAGCAAGCGTCTTATGAATTTTGAGGTTCATGTGCTAAATATAAACTTGGAGCCTAAATATAAAATATTATGCATAGATTGTAAAATTTTAAAGAATGTTTTCTACAAAATATATCATTGTTAAACTATTTTTTGATAAAATAAAGCTCGTGTTTGAACAATTAACTATAAAACATTTAATTTAAGACTCCCAAACCCTCTAAAAATAAGGCTATGTATTGTTAGTCGCTTTACACATTCTATTAAACAGTCCCGCTGGCGCTGTCTATTAACTTGCTTAAAGTCCTTCTATATCAAACCTCGACGGGCCATTACTGTTTAATGGCAAGGAGAAAGACTTGTATGCTTTCTTGTACCAATATTTTTCGTAGATTTTTTTATTCAAGTATTTTGGGGGCGGGTAGAAGGATCAGAAAAGGAAAAGGAATAACGATACGGCAATGCATCTTCTAATAGCTCGAGGTTGCAATCAAATTGCTATAACACCTACCGATTGCACAATCAATATAATCACTTTACACATTGTACTAACTATAATAAGTATATAAATTAATTTTAAAGGAACACCAAAGTGGCTAGCTGCCTAGCTTGACTACATGTCTACATGTGTTAACATTCCAGATTGGTCTTTGCATGTGCATGTATGAATAAATCTAAAAAATCGTGTAGTTTAATTTTATGGTTTATTCCTTAGAATTAAATTTATGTTTTCGCTCTTTAGACAATTCCCTTACCACGTGCATCTTTTTGGTTGGAATTTGAATATTCCATTTCAGAGAAGAAAAGCATCGAAGTTTCAAATGTCTTTCTTAAGTCTTGCCTTAGCCTATGTTTAGTTGATCTCATTTTTACTGATCTAAATTTATCTGATCTGATTAGATATGAATTTATTTTTGATCCGATTTAATTTAATCTAATCTAATCTTATATAATATGATTTGAACTTATCTTTTATAAAACATATTATTACTAATATTATTACTTTGTATTTGATTACTAGTATTACTATTACTATCATCTTATTCCTATGCATAGTTTTTAATAATAATAATGATTATTATTTTATTATTGTTGTTGTTATTACTACTACTACTATTATTATTATTATTATTATTATTATTATTATTATTATTATTATTATTATTATTATAATTTTTTTTTTTTGAAAAAGAACACATTAGTATATATGAACATACAATTAAAAATAAAAGAACAAATATTATAGGTAAAACAATATCGTTCATGGTAAAGAGAACATAGTGTTGTTGTCTAAGGTCTGTTTATAATAAGAATGTAGGTAGTAATGAAAAGAACATATAATGATAATACTCCATCCGTTTCCTAAGGATCTTCCCTCTTTAATTTTTGTTTAAGTGCGTTTTCAAAAGATCTTCCCTCTTTTACTTTATTCCTTATTTGGAAATTTTTTTCCCTTTTTACCCTCTCATGTCCCTATCATATGGTCCACCATTACATTATTAATTCAATTTTACTCCCTTTCTATCTCCTACTTTAACCTCTTTTTATTTGTTTATTTATCTTAACCTCTTTCTCTTTCCTACTTTACCCACCCCACACCCCACGGAAATGGATCCTCCTTGATATCTGCAGGAACGGTAACAAGGAAGATGTTTAAGAAACGGAGGGAGTAATAAAAAAAAGCATATATTGAAAGAGATATAAAATCTACTTAAAAAATACATTCTAAATAAAAAGATATATGTTATTTTTATATTGATGACATGCTTGGATTTAACTAACAACAATTCTTTGTTATATCAATAAATTATTCTTTTTTATTATAAATAAACCTATAAATATATAATCATATGATCGTGAACAAAATTGTTAAATTTTTTCTTCTTATATTGTTGTCTTGTTCTATATAAACTTTAATTTGTTTATAAAAATAAGTGAAATCCCTTGCAGAAATTTTTTTGAACGTGATGCCAACACTATTGAGTTATCCTATGCTACTCATGTTTTATACTCCCTCCGTCTCTAAATAGAGTGCCCATTTCTTTTGGGCACAAGTATAAGAAGAAATTATGTGTAGGACCTTAGTTGTATTAAATTATAATTAAATATATAAAAGTTGGTACACTTTTTATGATTTGCTTATTAAGGAGAGAGAATGTGGTCATATGGGGAAGTGGGTGATATTATAAAAGTTGAAAGCAAAATAATATATTAATTGGTGGACTAATACCAAATAAGGCAATGAAAAATCTATTTGGGACAAACATAAATGGAAAAATGGGCACTCTATTTAGGGACGGATGGATTATTTTGTTATGCCAAAATTGTTTAAAAAATAAACATCATATACTATTGTCATGTTCATTATATGTACAATTTCAAAAAGAATATCATATATCAAAATTATTAATTAGATGAAATATAAAAAAGAACACGTACAAATGCCAAAAGAACATTTTTCTTCTTGAACACTAATAGCTTCAAATAGCGATATCAATGACATTCATAATAATAGCAACTATATTAATAATAATTAAAATTTATAAGTACAACAATGACAATAATAATAATTTTTTTGAACAAATGTACTAGTTAGTAATATTAATAGTAATAGTAATCGTATAAATAAAGTAATATTAATAATAATAGTAATAATAATAAAGTAATAATAATAAAGTAACAACAATAAAAGCAGTATTAATACTAATAATCATAATAATCATCTTTATAATCATGATAATAATAACACTAATAATAAGTTTTTAAACATAAGCATAATCTAAACTTATCTGATCTGAACTTATTTCTGATCTAATCTGATTTGATATGAAATAAGTAAAAATAAGGTAAACTGAACATAACCTTAGGCTATGTTTAGTTGACCTGATTTTTATTGATCCGAACTTATTTTTTCTGATATGATCTGATTTGATTAAATTTGAACTTATTTGTTTTGATTTGATCTAAACTTAGGCTATGTTCAGTTCACCTTATTTTTGCTTATTTCAGATCTAATCACATCAGATCAGATCAGAAAAAATAAGTTCAGATCAGTTCAGATCATGCTTATATATAAAAATCACTATATCTTTCATTACATATTAGTAAAAATTATAATAATTGAATATTAATAAAGTACTCATTGAGACGAATCAAACAAGACCCCACATGACTATATTTTTTCTTATATATTGAGAAAAATCTAAAAGATAAGATCTTGTTATCAAATCAGTTCAGATCAGATCAGATCAGATCAGAAAAAATAAGTTCAGATCAGAAAATTTCAGGTGAACTAAACATAGCCTTAGTTGATCTAAACTTATCTGGAACTTATCTTTTATTAAACTTATTATTACTAATAGTATGTATTACTTTGTATTTTATTACTAGTATTATTATTATCGTTTTATTACTATGCACAACTTTTAATAATAATAATAATAATAATAATAATAATAATAATAATAATAATAATAATAATAATATAGTAATAATAATAATTATTATTATTAGTTTTTTTTAATAAAAAAAAACACATTAGTATATGAACATACAATTAAAAATAAAAGAACTTGCATTTTAGGTAAAACAATATATTGTTTATGGTAACGAGAACATATTATTCATGTCTAATGTACGTTTACAATAGGAATTTAGGTAGTAATGAAAATAACAAATAATGATAATAATAAAAAGAACATACTTGTAAGAGATATAAAATATATTGAAAGGGTACACATTCTATAAATAAAGGATATATGTTATTTTTGTATTGATGACATGTTTGGATTTAACGAACAATATGTTCTTTGCTATATCAATAATTGTCCTTTTTTATTATAAATAAATCTTAAGCATATATAATCATATGACCTTGAACGAAATTGTTAAATATTCTTCTTATATCGTTGTCATGTTCTATATAAACTTTGTTTTTCAAAATAAGTTAAAATTCCTTGTAAGGAAATTTTTGAACGTGGTGCCAACACCGTTATAGGTTATTTCATGCTACTCATGTTTTATATAACCTAGTAACATATAATTTATATTATTCTGCCAAAATTGTTAAAAAAAAATAAACATCATATACTATTGTCAAGTTCATTACATGTAGAACATCAAAAAGAGCATCGCATATCAATATTGTTACTTAGAACAAACATAAAAAAGAACATATACAAATGTCAAAAGAACATTCTTCTTGAACACAAACAATTTCAAATAGTGATATCAATAACATTCACAATATTAGCAGCGATATTAATAATAATTACCAAAATTAATAATTAATAAGTACTCCCTCTGTTTTTTTTTATCTTTCTCACTTTCCATTTACACATCTTTCAATGCACATTTTTGAACTTAAATATCTTTCATCATATATTAGTAAAAATTATAACGATTGAATATTAATAATGTACTAATTGAGACGAAGCAAACAAGATCCCACATGACTATATTTTTCTTATAAATTGAAAAAAATTGAGAAGATTCTCTCTAAGTATGAATAGTGTCAAGATTCTAAGTGAGAACAATAAAAAAAAACAGAGGGAGTACAACAACGACAATAATACTTCTTTTGAACAAATATATATAGTAGTATATAGTAATATTAATAATAATAGTAATCATATAAAGTAATATTAATATGACATATAATAGAATTATATTCCCTATATCGTATAATAATTAGATCTTTTACTAATATATGACATATAATAGAATTCTATTCTTTATCGTATAATAATTAGATCTTTTGCCAAAAATGTAGAATCAAGACTTTTTTTTTTTGAAAAGGTAAGATAAAGTCTCTTGCAAGGAAGGGGAGAAATTGGGGATCCCTTCTTATGAGGTGAGATTTGATTCCTTGACCTAGCCTATGGGATCAAAGGTGATGTCAATACCACTAGGCTATTTGATGTCTTCTTTGTTTTCCCTCTTTGATAGGGGTAATAATTGATGACATGTACATCTTCTATTGTATAACTAAAAAAAGGAAAGATAATAATAAGTAAAAGATGCAGCTATATTACTGGTGTTAATGAGCGAGGTTATGTAGAAGCTAATTGGTCAAACCTCAGCTCTTGTTACGGAAGCATGGGGTTTAAGAAATGGCATTCTACTAGCTATCCACCACCAAATTCAAGACTTATACATTGAAGGAGACAACCAAGTAGTTATCAGAATATTGCAAGGTCAATACGATTGCTCATGGGGCATACAGACTCTCATTGAAGACATACGACAACTTCTTACTAAGTTCAGATTCTATACCATTAAACATATCTTCCGGGAAGCTAATCGAGTAGCGGATCTTCTATCAAAAAAAGGTCACAGTAGTTCAGCTAACACAGCTGACATTGATCCGTCCACTGATCCTATTCTGCAAAAATATATAATCCTTGATTCGTTAGGATACTCCCTTGAGAGAAGGGTGTCCTAACTCTACTCATGTACCAAAAAAAAAAAAAAAAAAAAAAAAAATTTGGACTATGTGAGAGTAAGATAATTTGATAAATTATATGAACCTCACAACCATTCACCTATAGTATTGCATCAGTGGTGAATCATCTTGAATTTTGAGTTTTTTTTCTTCTTTCTTTTCTTATCATATAGTAAATAAAATGCCGAGCTAAAATAAAACTGAAACGACCTGTTTTATAAGAAGTCATAAATAGTGACAATGATAATGCATTAGAGCATCTACAATGGCTTGGTTTTAGTTGGTCTAGCAAAAAGTAAAGCTAGCTTTACTTAGTCTAACCATTGGGGAACTTGGCCCTTTGGGTTGGTTGGTCTGGATTTCCAGACCATATGCTCCTTGGATAGTGTAAATTTGCATGTACTAAAAATCTAATGTTATTACTTATGGTAATGCTACTTCATCCCAAAATATCTATTTTCTTTCTAAAATCTCATTACTATCCATTACGACTTGGGAATGTGGTATTGGGTGGTAATGGAAATTTAGAAAGGGAAATCCGTGTTTTGTGATAAAGTTTCATTTCCATGGTTATTAACATGAGAACTTCTTTGCAAATTTACACTAAATATCATTACCACTACCACTATTTATGACCACTAACTAAACAAACCGAAAGTATATTGAAGGTCATTATTTAGATAGCACTAATTGACAGTTACCATATATAGTTACAATAACTGTGCTGTTCTTAGATAGTTGGATGATACAGCTCAGTTCTTTAACAAAATATACTTAGTAAGCTTGTCCACTCCGCAAACAAAAGAAAATGCTTGTCCAATTAGGTCATGCAATTTCATAGATTAAACATTAATTTGAACAAGGGCGAGATTGACATATTAGACTATAAGGCCTTGTTTGGTTGTATATGGGAAGTCATACTTCCTAGGAAGTTATTTTTTCTATGTATTTGAAATTCCTAGGAAGTGTAAAATTGTATTTGAAATTCCTAGGAAGTGTAAAATTGTGTTTTGGACTTAATTTTAGTCTACTATAATTTTATTCCTTTCACTTTAACATCTTAGCTCATTTCGGGCATGTTCTCTTCGGCATAAAACAGATGAACTGAACTGATTGGAGCTGAACTGAATTGAATGGAGCTAAACTGAACTGATTGGAGCTGAACTGAACTGATGATTGGAGTTGAACTGAACCGAACCGAACCGAACTGAATTGAACTTAATTGAATTAAATTGAACTAAATTGAATGTAATAAATATATAAAAAAATATTTAAACAATAATAATATGAATATTAAATAATAATTATAATGATAAGTAATAATAATGAATAATAATAATAATAATAATATTTTGGATATTTTTAAATGATTGTTATAAATAAATAATATTAATAATCATAGATTAATATTACTATTTTAATAATTAGATTCAATAATATAATAATATTTAGTAATAAAAATGATGATTGGGTTGGACCGCGAAAATTACATCATAAACCGTCTTGATGCGATTTGATTGGTTTATGGGCTAAAAAACGTGGGTTTTTTGTTCTTTGAAATAAACCATGTTCCTCCTAATAATAATAGTAATAATAATGAGTAAAGCTATAATAAAAAAAATATATAGAAACAACAACAACAATAATAATAATAATAATAATAATAATACTTAATACTTAATAATAATGAAATAAAAATAAATAATAATAATTATAATAATAAGTAAAATAAATTATACCAACATAATAATAATATTTAACAAAATGGTTATAAAAGAATGGAGCTGAACTGAACTGAACTGATTGGAACTGAACCGAATTGAACTGAAAATAAGCTGAAAATAAGCTAATATTAGTCTATAAGCAAACGGACTAATTAACATAACTAAGTCTAAGTGGTTCACATGTTAATATTTAATGTTAAATAAAACATTTGATGGAAAATCATAGATTTTAAACTCCTATAAAAGTGGAGAAAACTCGCTAATAGATGAGACAAATAACTCTTTTAAGGAGAGACAGATATAAATTTATTAATTATTGGATATTAAAAATAAATAGAAAAATGGATTTACTATCACCAAGATTAGTTAAAGACAACCACTTAAAAAAGGAGGCTAGGATTCTTTTAAGAAAAAAAGGGTATTAGATGGGAATTTATGTTTAACAGTATATTCGATATTTAATTTAAGATGGAGGGAGAAGTAAAAGAATAAAAAAAACATGACCAGGTCGAAACGAACACATTTACGGCACCGTTATGTTGTGGTATGGTCGTATGGAGCAATCAGGAAACTAACCTAGAAGGCTATAGAACATTATAATTGACTGAGGTCTACATGTCTGAGGGAGACTTTTGTCTGGTTTTGCACAACTTTCTATCCTTCCAAATCAAACTCTAGTTTTTGTTTAGTTAATAGATAAAAGTATCCCATTTTATATTAGACTCTAATATTTGTTTAGTTGATATATAAAACCATAAAAAAAAGTAGAATTTATACAGAGTATAATATATTGGAGTTTTTTGGTTGATAATTGTAATAAGGCACAAAATAGGAAAAGTGTTTATGTAGGTTCCCAACCCTAAGTAAGTAGAATTTTGTGCAGAAATTTTTCTTCATCTACCCGACAATATTTGATTGTATTTCTTAGGATTAGGGTCCGTCGTTCAGTATTACTACCAGCTTTTAGTTTTTAGTTTTTATGATTTTAGAATCATATGATATAAGTAGTATTATAAACGTAAATTTGATCATAATGGTAGTAATCATGTTAATTTTGAAAACTGATAACTAAAAATTAAAAATTACTTTTCTGGTTTATTATGATTTTTTATTTAAAAAAAAAAATGAAAACAGAAAACGATAATAGACGAGCAGGCCTTAGTTTTTATGTAGGTTATGTTTAGTCAAACAAAAACTTGTTATAGTTCATTGATCGCCAAGCGGCAATAATCAAGACCTAAATACAACTTTATCATCATAATTGTTGGATAGCACAAAAGCGTCTGATTTCATCAGTGATAGTGGGTTCTTCTATAACAAATTTTCATTTGGTCCAATTTCAATTAGTTTATACTCCTACTATGTTAATTGTGACTTGTATTATAGATGTGGTATGTTTTTAAAGTAATGAAATAATTTTAGCTTCTAAAGGATGCATCGGGAAGTTAGAATCGTGTTTCGCCAATGCACATATTTGTATGTATTGTTAAGCCTAATCTGTAATTTGCAGTAATGTTATCGTCTTTTCTCTCACCACTTTTATTTCGTTTGTTTCACCTTCGCAGTCACCCGTGTGCCTAAAAGTTCTTGCTAGTTGCTGACATTGTTGGGTTGGATAAATAGGTAATACTGATTTGGAGGGTGAGTTAATGCAAAAAAAGAGCAACTCTCAATATGCTTGGGAAAATACGATGACTTTTGCCTATGAAATACTCCCTATCAATTCCAAGTAAAATTAACGCAATTTCATGGAAATAACTTTTCGTTGGGCATTTATTGATTTACTTGATCTTACCATGGGAAAATTTTTGTCTACCTATTGAATAATCTAACCACTAGAAATAGACATTAATAATCGCGAAAGTGGTGATTAAGCCCCTTAAGTTTGCTCAAAAGTGAGATTAGGTCCTTCAAGTTTCACTTGTGGTGATTAATTCCCACAACTTTACACAAATGTGAGATTACACACTTATTATAATATTAGCCATTTTCTCTTTAGTAAATAATTCTTTTTGAATACTAAGATATTAGATTATACGTATTTTTATACAACTTATTCTTCCGGGCAAGGCTATGAGGAAGATGAGAATGATTGCATAGTGATAGGGCCTAATCTGGCACGCAAATTAGATCCTGCACCGAGGTGTAGGATGAGCATCCTACACCTTGCCCATGTGGCTGACTTTTGGCAATATTTTTGAAAGTGGGCCAGCTCTTTCTCTCTCATCACGTGAAACAATTTTTTTAATGTACAAATGCATATGGTTTGGTGTACAATAATCTACGAGTGTACATTTAGGGATTTTCAGTGATCAAAGCAATGACCATCAATGTACATTGTGATTTTATTGAATTTCGGTATGAGAATGTAATTTTGCATATTGAATTTCATAGTGAACAAACTCAAAACCACCAGTGTACAAAGAATTGAAATTACTCACTTGACATATTTCGGTATGGACTGTAATTGTACATATTGAATTTCATTACTGAACAAACATCAACACACCCAGTGTACAAAGATTGCAAATTAACTTGACATCAACTTCATGAATTGGGTTACTTTCAGCTGGGTGGGATTGTCATTGTACATTTGATTTTATTAATGAACAACCATGAAGCCAAGGATGTACAAGGAGGTTGAGTGTGGAAAAGAGAGAGTGGTGAATTTCGGTATGAGACTGTAATTGTACATATTGAATTTCATTAGTGAACAAACATCAACACACCTAGTGTACAAAGATTGCAAATTACTCACTTGACATCAGCTTCAGGAATTGGGTTACTTTCAGCTGGGGGCTGTCATTGTACATTTTGATTTTGTTAATGAACAACCACGAAGCCAAGAATGTACAAGGAGGTTGAGTGTGGAAAAGAGAGAAGTGGTGAACAGTATATGGGGGACATCAAATCAGTTATTAAATGGTGAACAGTAAATGTCAAATCATTTACTTTTGAATTTTCGATTTTGTACATTGGATGTAAGGGGAATGTACATTGGCTGTCAAATCAATTACTTTTTGCATGTTGAATTGTGCGTTTTATTCTTCTTGCCTTGCGTTTTGGACAAGGTGCAGGATGTCCATCCTACACCTTGGTGCACCATCTACGCATTGAATCTGGCAAGGCTATGAGGAAAGAGAGATGCACGTCCAATGAAGAAGTTGAATTGTTTTATTTATTTATGTATGTTTGTACTTAATATGTATAATTTATGTATTTAAGATATTTCATTCATCATAAATGATTTTTGAATTTTTTTTCCCAATAATTTCTCCTTAAAAAAACATTTGTAAAGAAAAAAAAAATGGTTATATATACTAAAAAGTGTGTAATCTCACATTTGGGTAAAGTTGTGGGGGTTAATCACCACAAGTGAAACTTAAGGGGCCTAATCTCACTTTTGAGCAAACCTAAGGGGCTTAATCATCACTTTGCCCCATTACTAATTGTTGGAGTCTAACTTATCAGAATTAGTTATTTTTTATTGTTTATTTTAAATGGATAGTCTAGACAATGGGTAGATGTAGTAATCTCCAATGTTAAACTAGTATTTTACAAAATATGATACATCTACTGGATATCCATTGGATTAGACAATTAAAAGTAATTGTTTTTGTGGAATTTGACTCCACTAATTACAAAACTATTAATAAATATCTTTAATGGGTAGATTAGTTAGCCACTATGTAGACAAAAGAAATTCTAATTTCTATGGACATTTTTTACATATGTCTCTCGCCTTCATTAATCATTATACACTCTTCAGTTTTGATCCCATATACTACAACATTGAAAATATAATTATTTATAATGTCTTTTGAATAAAAGGGAATAATTTTTTTTTTTGACATCGAGAAAATTTACATTAACTAGAAATGAGAGTACATCCTAATGCTAATACAGCCAAACAAAAACAAACTAAAGCTAACATGAGTTTCATTTGCTCGTACATACTTTATGAAGAAAAAAACTAACTATTACGTGTCCAGTCCAAATTTTGTCTTGAGCGATGGTGGGAGGGGTTGAATTATATGTCTTGATGAAAACGACCTAATATGAGAGGGAATTTGTTTAGATACAAAACCTCGACGATCTTCGAAAAGAGTTTGATGCATGACATTTAGTAAACTCCAATGCCCACTAGACGTTAAATCCCAATCAAGGTACTTGAAGAGAAATATCCTCTTGGGATTCTACTGATTCAACTAAAAATGAAGTGACATCCTTTGGTGACTTCTGACCCTATTGCGAGGGTACCCACAATTTAGTCTCACTAGATTGAAACTCAAAAAGCATGGAGGTCAAAACTTGCCCTAAATTAAATTGGAGGGCCTCACACAAAATGCATTTTTTAAATGTGATGACGCAAGAAGCCACCATGAGAACTTGGGTCGAATTAGATTAATGTAATTCACCCAACATATGGATCCGAAGATACCGCCTCGCAAATCCGGAAGTAGAAGAACGACGCACAACAAACGTACAACAAATCTAAATGAAGGATTTCCTCTCGTATTATCCAACATTGGAAATCATAAAGCGACATAAACCAAACCATGGCCAACTACATGATCACTACTCTATTAACTACGTTTCCTATGTCTTCGTTTGTCATAGTAAATCAAGAACCTTGTACTGCCCACCAATCACCACTTACTAACACACCAAGCACAACCATACACAAAGGTTATTGAATTTGGAAGAAACTGAACTAAGACTAAAACATAAACCAAACATTGAATAAACTAGTAAACTGATCACTAGATCCATATTCAAAAAGCAAAACAACGGGAACCGGGGAAGGGAAGTACGCTAAAACGGGGAAGGGGAAGGGTATTAGAATAAACTAGTAAACTGATCACTAGATCCATATTCAAAAAGCAAAACAACGGGAACCGGGGAAGGGAAGTACGCTAAAACGGGGAAGGGGAAGGGTATTACATTCCACCGGGGAACGAGGATGGGGGACCGACAATCAAACAGGGATCCGACAACCAAACAGGGGACCTAAGCACTACGTTTTACTCCACCGACAACCACAAACAAGAGAGGGGGAAATGTCTTGGGCGACTGACGCAAATCAAGGGAGGGGGCTGATTAGTCTACTACTAGTCGTAACGCATAGACACGAAAGAAACTGACGCACCTCCTAAAGCTACCTGCTCGCCGACGAACAATTGTTACTCTTTGGTAAGAAGTAATGGAGTACTCCATAGCCTGAAAAATCATGGCTAATTCAAAAGATAAACACACTAGCTTCTTTAATTCTAAATTCAAGAAAATATCCTAATTAACTAAATTCTATTATCCGTCTGATTAAAATAACAATTTTGATAAAGGCCATGCGACATAGTTGTCTGATAAGGAAAAGTTACACACATCTCAAGTAAAAAAATGAAACTCTTGAGGGAATAAAACTTGATGGTAAAAAATTATGCAACGTTCAATTGTCAATGAACATTCAATAATTATGAACGAAGATATTGATTAAAGTGAAAGGAAAAACATAAGAGTGAAATCGTAATGCTATGGTAGTAATATTTAATATGATTGATGAAAAATATATAAAATTAAAAGTTAACGTGTTAGGCGTACTTGTCCGATGGGTATTTTATTGTCGCTACCTGTCCATCAAGATTAACCGATGGGCTTGGTTGATCTAAATTTCAGATTTATTTTAAAAGTCATCCAAACCAGTCCAATTTTGCCGGTCGGATGGATCGAACCCTGTGGGCTATCCCAACCATGATTAGCTCTACTGCATATGCTTGAAAACATGACTGACTCAAAAGATATAAAACACTAGCTTCTTAATTCACCTAAAAAATATCTTCTTTTACTCTAATAAATTCAAGAAAATATCCCTATAAAAATGAACTATATAATTTGCTGATTAAAATAACGACATTGATAAACGCAGTCCTAGTGGTTGGTAATAAGCAATCAATGAAATTTCTAAACAGTAAAAAATTTATTACAAAACTATACGTCAATGGGCATTATTAATACTTATTTATTGCTTAATATTAGCATAATTATCATTCATATTCATAATATTCTTCATTGGTATATTCTTGAGACATATTTCATTCTTTTTCCACGCATATATTGTTAAATTTTGTGTTGCTTGAAGTGGAAAACTCTTTATTATTCCACATAAGTGAATTAACAAATCACAACTCTAGTTTAGCATTTTTTTCTAAATCTTTTTTTTTTCCCTTAAACTTGAGATAACCTCAATACAGCTCCATTAAATTTAGTTGAGTTCAACAAAAATAATAATATCAATTCACTTTAGCTTATTTTCGTAAAAAAAAAAAAAAAAAACAGGGCTAAAAAGTCTAATTACAAGTTACAACCTTAACTGATAAAGAAGACATGTTGACTGAAGATGACCCAGAAGACCGAAATGACAACTCCATTTTCAGGTAATTTCTTATACATTTCTCTAGAATTTGCAATAAAATTCCATAAACAAAGTTTGTTACAAACTACAGAGACGCCTTATCTTTCAACTAAACTCAACATCATATATACATGAAATCAGCAAAAATCATATTTACTACTACTACATTACACCTACCCCACTTGCATTTGTAACTGTTAAAATAAAAGTTAGAGAAAAAGACACTGCAAACTCAAACCCAAACAAAAAAAAAAGAAAAGAAAATACCCGACCCCACTTCTCCTCCCAATAAATAATTTGATAATTTCTCACACAGTACAAATAAAATCATATTCTTATTTACTACACATTCACTAAAATAAATTACAATACCCCATAGTATAATTTTCACCGACGATAATGCTTTCTCTCTCCTGTTGCAGCAGCAGCCTTCTTCTGCTATATCCCGACGACACTCTCCCTGCTGTCAAAGATTCTCTTTTTCTTTCTCTTTCTCTCTCCTCTTTTTTCCCCCAATTTTTTCTGAAAACCCTAATTAAAATCATGCTCCTTCTTCTCTCTACACAGATCTCTCTTTAACCTTCAATCTTCCCCAAATCATCATCAATCTCTTTCATTTTGTAGAAGATTTTAAAAAAATAAATAATATTTAAATGGGATGTGCAAGCTCGAAACTCGATGACCTTCCGGCAATAATCTTATGCCGTGAACGTCTAGAATTCTTATCTACAGCACTTCATCAACGGTATGCGTTATCCGAAGCACACGTGGCGTACATCCACTCCCTTCAATCTGTGGGTCTTTCTCTTCATCGTTTTTTCGACTCTTCCACCGAAATTCCACCGCCTTCACCTGTTTTAGACCTTCCTACTCAACGTAAACTTCCCGTCGATGATTTTCCGGCGAATAATTCCGGCCATCTTTCTCACTCTAACTCTGGGTCCCACCTTCACTTCCACTCAGATTCTTCAGACGATGATGAAGATCATCATGGGTCGGGTTCGGGTTCTGGGTCGTCGGTCCAACATCATATCCATGACTCACCTCCTCGTGCTATGATGCATGAGGGAACTTCGGGTGGTGGTGGTGGTGGTGGTGGTGAAGGGGTTGGGTTTAACCCGTATTTGTATTCGAATGGCGGAGGAAATGGAAATGGGTATAATATGAATTTTAATTATATGAAGAAGCATGTAACGCCTTCAGTTTCGTATGAACAGAAGCCAGTGAGTTATCAGACGGTTCAGTATGGTGAATTTAATCCTTCGTCTTCTGGTACTAGTTTTTATGATTACAATAATAATAATAATAACAATGGGTATAATATGAATATGAATAGTAATGTTAATGTGAATAGTAATAATAATAATAATAATAATAATGGGTATATGAATTATGGTGGTTATTTTGGTGGTGGTGGTAGTCGTGGTCAGGGTTCGAGAGGAGGTGGTGGATATGGTGGTTGGAATGGTGGGGTGGGTCAGGCGGTGGAGGGTCCAAAAGTGGCAGCTCCACCACCTCCACCACCGCCTCCATCGACGTCGGGGTGGGATTTTATGAATTTGTTTGAGAGTATAGAGACTCATTATCCGTCTTATACACCAAGTAGGGATTCTAGGGAGGTGAGGGAAGAAGAGGGTATTCCTGATTTGGAGGATGAGGATAATGCACATGAGGTTGTTAAGGAAGTTCATATGGTGGAGGAGAGTAGTAGTGGGACTGGGAGTAGTATTAGTGGTGTTAGTGTTAATGGTGATTCGAAACGAGTCGAGGATCAGGAGGTGGTTGGTGTTGGCCCCAGTCAAGGGGCGGGGGAAGGGGCAGGGGGAGGGGATCCTGGTGTTTATAAAGGAGGGAGGACTAGTGTGTCATCCCTCCAGAGTGCTCCGCTTGAGTACGAGGTTCATATGGTGGATAAGAAGGTTGTGGCTGGGGAGGCTAAATCTGAGCATCAAGGTAAAGGAGGCGGTGCTGGAAGGCCGGTTTTTAGGAATGCTTTTGAGGTTGTTAAGGAAATTCAGGTTCAGTTTGAGAGGGCTGCAACTTCAGGGGGTGAGCTTGCTAAGGTGCTTGAATTGGGTAAACTCCGATATCAAAGAAAGAATGCAGCTTTTCAAGGTTAGGACTTGGGACTTACATCAATTTCAATTTCAATTTCTCAGGAAGTTGGGAAGTTTTATTCTGTTTTATCTAATTCTACTTTGTTTTTTGGTTTGTCAAGCAGTTTCTGCAAAGATGTTGAATGTAATTACTCCATCATTACCTTCTACTTCCAAAGACGATGCTCCGGTAGACCTTGATGAAGATGTGCAAATGCGATCGGCTAATCTTTCAGCTACCTTGCAGAAGCTCTATCTTTGGGAGAAGAAACTCTTTGAAGAAGTCAAGGTATAGTCTGTCCTTTTCACCAAATATTCAGTCTTTGACCTTGTTTATTTCTGATTAGTAAGTGCGTCATTCAAAAGTTTCCAGGAAATTTCGTGTTATTATTGAAGATCATTGCTTGGTTCTATTTGTCGTGCTTTATTGTTGTTTTAGTTTGCTGAGCATTAGTTAAGGGTCTGTTATTTCCAATTTGGGGCTTTTCTTGATGAGTATCAATTGTATTGCAAACAGTTGATTGGGTTATATGATATTGGCTGTGTATATGTTGCTACACTTCTAATCTTGCCTTGAGATTGTTAATGTGCAATGTGCATCATGAAATGGTGAGATCGTGAATTTGTTGGAAATGTAGTTGGATAGTACGGTTTAATATCGAGTATGGTTTTGGTTAGCCAATGCACTTTTTGTATTGGGTTTGGTTTTGGCAAGGAAATCAGGAAATGTGATTAGTCTTCTGCACTCTCTAAATTAATGATTTTTTTGTTGACAGATCCGTCCTATGATTTACTTGGTCCAAAAATGTATATTGCCTAGTTCTTTCTTAAAACTTTGGTCCTTGATGTGTAATCTTATATTCTTATAATGCAGAATCAAGTCAAATATGATTTTTGCTGCAATAAAAAGTCCTATTATATTAGGCCTGCTGTTTTTTGCCATTACCTTCTTACTTATGTGGTCTGTAATGTATTTTTTAGTGGGTAGTGTTCACCAGGCTGGCAAGTCTTTCTGGTCCTATGAGTTACATGAGCTACCAATTTATAATTATTGTTAGTGCTTCTGGTTATTTGCCATAATGTCTAATTATAGTTATTGCTATTCTTGGTTTTTGTCCTGTAAGGCTGTAACTCCTATCCCCATACTATTACAAGGAATCGTTTGAGTAGAAATATATTGAGTTATAGTAGTTTCTTTTTTGTGTGGGTTTCATATGTTTGGCTTCATATCTTGTTTACCTGCATATGGGTTGGGCTTTAACTGTGGTTATCAAAGTTTTTCCTTTCTCCCTTCTCTCTTTCCTTCAATTTTTTTTTTTTGGGGGGGGGGGGAAGGAATTAGCCTGCTGATTATGCAATTGGTTCATCTTTATAACCAACCCTCACCTAATCTCACTTTCTTATCTCAGGCTGAAGAAAAAATGAGGGTCAATCATGATAGAAAGGTGGAAAGATTAAATCGATTGGCTGAGAAAGGTGCTGAACCCCAAAAGATTGAATCAACAAGAGCCGCGGTGAGGAGTCTTTCCACAAAAATAAGAATTGCAATTCAAATTGTTGACAAGATCTCAGCAAAGATAAACAAGCTCAGAGATGAAGAGTTGTGGCCACAATTAAATGAGTTAATCCAAGGGTATGGTATTGTTGCTTCATGCATCTACACTTTAGGATTTGATGTGCTGGTTATTGAATTGCTTTCTTAGGTAGTCTCTTGCTTGGATTACCATATTTGGGAACATGATGGTTCTGTATCGTTAGTTTACAGCTTGAGAATGTGGATAGTGTATGTAGGTAATTTCAAGAGAAGGTTTTGTGGAAAATAATACTTTTTCATCCTCTCTTTTTTCAACTTCTTTTTTTTTTTTGGAAAAAAATTCTTAGTCTTTTTATGGATTTGCGTAATTCCGCATTGGCCACTTAGATATGGTGCTGTGGTATTCTGTGGTGCTTCTATGCCAGTAACTTAGTAGGAGATCTTTGGTATATTTTGTTTCTTTTCAATGCCAATGCTTGGTTGTCAACCTGTGAACTTGGTCCATCAAGTTCTGTCAAAGAGTGTACAACATCGACCAGAAACAGATTACCATGTATAATCATTTGTAAAAGGAGATATAGTATGCAGGGTTAGACTTTTTTGTATGTTTGTCATTGGGTAGAGATGGGTGGTGTTACACTAAAAGAGTAAACTTTCATGGGAAGAGTCTGGGTCTTAAAATTGATAAATGAGCCTTCTGTCTAAAATAGAATTTCAGTATGTTCAGCCCTTGGAAAATTCATACTTGAGAATTACATTTTCTACTTTTTTTTTTTTATATAATAGAACTAGTAATAATGTTAACAGTATATGAGGGTCTTTTGAATAATAGATTGGTACTGAATCGGGGTTGGACTTTCTCCTATAAGAGCTGATTGTTGCGTCAGACAGAAGCGATACATGAGCCTTTTGAGGAAGAGAAGGTCCATGGGAAAACATCTTTAATCTTATCATGTTTATCAGTATAATATTGTTTATCGAATAAAGGGTATGGGATGTTTGTTCTTTGCGTGTAGCTGCTGAGTCGTAAAAGAGTGGGGCGCACTATAATGTTAGATATGTTTGGTGGATTGGCCCAACATACCTACTGATCCAAGTTCTTTAAGTTTCATCTTGTCAAATTCTTTTACTCTGCCTGTGATGGTTAAAAACTTGAAACCTTGGTATGTTAGCTTTTTGAGAGTTAAGACTATTGTCCATGAGTGGTTAATAATGCGTGAAACATTTGAGCTCATTTTCTATTTTGAGTTGTATTGATTGATAAAATAAAGATCCTTTATATGATTGGCATAGATGATTAGTGCTTTCAAGTTTCAATGTTTTCATGTAAACTGATTAACTGATGCAAGAAAATCTTTGCTATTCTAAGACTTAGTGGTTGACTTTGACTGATTATCTTCTTTTAAAATTTTCAGTCTGAGTAGGATGTGGAAAGCTATGTTGGAATGCCATCACAGTCAGTGCGAGGCAATTGATGGAGCCAGGGGTCTAGATGCAATTGCATTCCCCAACAATCCAAGTGACACACATCTGGAAGCCTCTTTGCAGCTTGAGCATGACCTTCTAAATTGGACTTGCCGGTTCACTGACTGGGTTGGTGCTCAAAAGGGTTATGTCAGAGCCTTGAATTGTTGGCTATTGAAATGTATTTTATATGAACCAGAAGAAACACCCGATGGGGTAGCTCCTTTTTCTCCTGGGAGGGCAGGGGCACCACCTGTCTTTGTAATATGTAACCAATGGAATCAATCATTGGAAAGAATAGCAGAGACTTCCGAGAGAGAATTGATTGATTCAATGCGTGTCTTTTCTATGATGGTTTTACACTTTAGAGAACGGGACAAGGGAGAACTACGGCAGAGGATGAATGCGGACCGGGATATGGAGAGGAAAGTTAAGAACATGGAGAAAGAAGATATGAAAATGCAGAAGAAAATGGTTCTAGCTTCTGGAGATTCTGATGGTCTCTCTTTATCTGGGCATGTTGTGTACCAGAGTGACACCAGCAGCAAGACTAGTTTACAAGCTGGTCTTCGGCACGTATTTGAGGCTATGGATAGGTTCACTGCTGATTCTGTGAAAGTTTATGAGGAGCTCCTTCAACGCAGTGAAGAAGTGTTAAGGGAACACGCAAATGTATCTTAATTCACATTACAATGGAATTCCGTCCATCTTTAATTATTGCTTGTTCAATCTGCGACATGCTATACCTCAGTGTCTTCTGCAGCAGTACCCTGAGGTTGAAAAAGCAATGAGGCTCCGTTTTGCTATGTGCTACCCCAAAGTATGATACATGCGAGCAAAAGTCTCTGCCACCTGAGATCATTCTGCTGCATCTGTTATTGGTTTGCAGGATTGGTTGACTAGGGTTGGCAATATGAGTCATTAGGCCAGGTTCCGGTGTGGTCTCGAATTATTGAGGACGATCTTATTAAACTTACTGTGGCACCCTGCAAATATTTAGTCAAGAACTCTGGCTATGTCAACGAGACGGAAGGCCGCAACCTTGCGCAGCAGGTAAATGATAAAACTTGAATTTTGTACCAATAGGACCTATAGAAGAATTAGGACTTTCTGGGTTGGTGGGACGCAAGTCTTGTCTTTCTAAGTGCCCAGAAATTAGGGATGTACCGTGTATAGAAAAATGTTAGGGACGAGGCAGGTGTAAGAGTTATTTAGTTGTACAGAATCTTGAAGATTGATATTGAGGCCTATCTTTATATACACCCATAGAAAAGTTCTGCTGGAACTGGTGAATTAAATTTGTTCTTATTGCTCTTAATAAAAGTGGTTTTGATTCCCTTAAAACAATTGTATTACTTTTATTATCATGGTTCATGCAGCTTGTGTTAGTTATCTTAGATTCCAACAAGATTAAAGTTGCTCATTCTTAATTAAAGTATTTGTAATCGGACCGTCTTCAATCTTTATGGGTTGTCGTGAATGTTAGTTTTCTTAATTGTGAGAGCTGTTCTTGAACTGCATATGGTTCCTCAAATAGGAACCGTAATTGTGCAAAAAGTTGGAATAAACAAAGTGGATTTCTACTAGTGATTCCAATTTGATTTTTCCATAACCTTTTTAAAGTAGGAAGTTTCCTACTGTAGAGATCAACAGTGAATTGAGTCATAAAGAGCTGCAATTCACTGTTCCTAAACACCGAGCAGTCTGGGCTATTCATCATTCATAAACTCGTAACCAAACGATTATTCTTCTCCTTTCTTCTGTCCTCTCCTCTTTTTGTATCTTTGCAACTCTTATGGTTTTTCCTCCACACAACAACTAACATCAATTTCTCTCTCTTCTTTCTTTTCGTTTCTCAGTATCTCTTTATTCAAATTCTAGGGCTCCGACGACGGCGAAAAATTCTGAGAAATCGTTGAAGATAGCAATTGCCATGGTTCTCCTCGGATCAAAACTCTTCTCAACCTTCTTCTTCTTCTTCTCTCTCCTCGCTTGCTTCCTGCGTCTTTCATTGGAAACAAAAGGTCTCTCTCCTTTCTCTCTCATCGTTCGAATTCGAATTTCACATTGATGACATTATTTGCTGCAATTTCAGGCGAAAAGTCATAAGCAAGAAATAATCCGACTCTCAGGGGAGATCAAACACCTTGAAGGTTCGCAATTGCAATTTCTATCACACAATGTGGAAATTTCATGTTTAATTTTTTTCGTGATTATGAAATTCGTTCCTTTTTTAGTATTTACTATATGATTTTTTGGAATCAGATGATTTGAGCTGTGATTTGTATCCGCAAAGTACGTCATGCATGTGTTATTTCTTTGATGATTTGCAAAATGTTAAGCCCTAAGAAGTTCATAAATGGTGATGATCGTAGGATGAGTGATCTTAGACGCACGTTTCTCAGACTAGGTCTTCTTTTGAAGTGATTTTTTTCTTTTGCTTTTGTTGGTTCCTTTTGTCTTCTTTTCGCTTCATTTTTTTGTGTCAGATTTTGTGAAATTTGAGTATTTATGAAACTTTAGATCCACTGCTGCTTTTCCCTAAAAAGGTTACCAATTATCACACACAATTCCGACACTTCGTCATCAAATTGCCTTTTCCCCGATTTCAGGAATATTGAGAGAAACATTATACGGGATAATCAAACTCTTGTCAAGATTGTGACTCGAATTTCCCAAATATGGAAGTTATGTTTACGAGTAATTCATTATACAAGCTTTAAAATTGAACACTTGTCCTTTTCACACAAATTTGAGTGAGAAATCAGATTACTCTTCATCTATTTCTTAAAAAACGTTTTCTAGTCAGATGATGTAAGAGCGTTGTTCAATTCTTTTTTCCGCAAGTCGCAACTTTTTGTGCCATGATAGCATTATGCAGGTAAGAAAACCTTGTCGATTTGATTTTTCAAAGGCGTGATATTTCATCATTAAGGATTTCTTTTCAATTTTGAATTTGATTAATTTCAAAGACCTGATAATTCATGTTTTACGATTTCAATTTAGTTGAAAATGGGTAATTTGATTTTATTTTGTTTAGATAAATCAATTTGGAACAATTATCTTAAATACTCCAAAAGACAGTATATTATTTTGTTTAGATATCAAGAACCCAAAAGGTAGTATAATATACTATAAGGAAGTAAAGACAATATCTGGGTCACTGCTCTACGATGTAGTTTTTGTGCTAATTTTGTAAAACTATTTTGTTTAGATATCAAAAAACAACCTAATATGGAAGAAAGGAGGAGGCTCGCCTCTCATTGCCATGATGATAACCTAGAACGGGATTAGTGTGTTTTGCTGCTGGGTATGGAAGTGATTAGTGTGATGTCTTGCTGTGTAGGTCTGGAGGTAATGGAAGTATGTCATGGTTTTAGGTATTTTTAGTTAGACATTGATATGAGACACTTATATTTATGATGTTTTTCATTTAACTTTAGTTGTTTCCTGTTAATACTAGAGCATTAGACACTAGTGGAAAAAAGAAGAAGGGCTGCGCTGAAAATGGCATGTAGGGCTGCGCTTTTTGACAACAACCCTTTCCATAACAGCCCTTCACTATACAAGTAGGGCTGCGCTAGTAAAGCGCAGCCCTTCAAAAGGAAGGGCTGTGCTTTTTTGTAAAAGGCGCAGCCCTTTTAGCTTAGAAGGGTTGCGCTTTTAAGTCAAAGAAGGGCTGCGCTAGTTGGAACTAGCGCAGCCCTTTACCTTTTATTTTTTATTTTTTTTGCGTGTGCACACAGCCTGCACACTGCACAGCAGCAGCCCCACCCCACTTCCCCCCTCCCAGCCCTCACCCCCACCCCCCACCCCCACCCCAGCAGCCCCACCCCCACCCCACTGCTCCCACCCACTGCCCCCACCCACCCCCCACTGCCCCACCCCCACTGCCCCCACCATCCCACACCACCCCACCCCCACCCAAAACCTCCCCTTGGACAAAAAAAAAATGCAAATTGCAATAATACGATAATATATGACAAGTGGAGAAAGGTAATAATTGACTTCAAATATATTTAAATAATGTTAAAAGTGTACATAGGATTGATAGAAACTAGTACATTCGAGTAAAATCTCATCCTATGCAATCATCGGTAATGTGGGACGCCAACTTATCCCGAACTTCATCAATTTCTTCTTTGGTGAAGTTCCTCAAACGTGGTGTGGAATTCGGATAAACCTTGCAAAACAACCAAGGAATAAACACACATATAAGAATTCATCATTTTACCGTAGTTAGTACTTCTAAAAATGACATATACCTTCCCGAAATTCAATCAAAATCAAATGCAAGCCTAAAAGTCTACACACTAGTTATAATATATCTCATATAATCATGTTCAAAGAAAATTTGGGGTTAAATGACTTAATAGGTACATTTTGGGAGCGAAAAGGCCAAAATAGGCCGGAAATGGCCTTTTCGTTCCCAAAATGCAACCAACAACAAATGCAAGCTTGAGAATCTACATAATAGTTATATTATGCCTCATATAAGCATGTTCAAAGAGAATTTGGGGTTAAATCACTTCATAAGTACATTTTGGGAGCGAAAAGGCCAAAATAAGCCAAAATAAGCCGGAAATGGCCTTTTCGTTCCCGAAATGCAACCAACAACATATGCAAGCCTAAGAATCTACATACTAGTTATATTATGCATCATATAATCATGTTCAAAGAGAATTTGGGGTTAAATCACTTCATAAGTACATTTTGGGAGCGAAAAAGGCCAAAATAGGCCGGAAATGGCCTTTTCGTTCCCAAATGCAACCAACAACAAATGCAAGCCTAAGAATCTACACACTACTTATATTATGCCTCATTTAATCATGTTCAAAGAGAATTTGGGGTTAAATCACTTCATAAGTACATTTTGGGAGCGAAAAGCCAAAATAGGCCAAAATAGGTCGGAAATGGCCTTTTCGTTCCCGAAATGCAACCAAGAACATATGCAAGCCTAAGAATCTACATACTAGTTATATTATGCCTCATATAATCATGTTCAAAGAGAATTTGTGGTTAAATCACTTCATAAGTACATTTTGGGAGCGAAAAGGCCAAAATAGGCCGGAAATGGCCTTTTCGTTCCCAAATGCAACCAACAACAATGCAAGCCTAAGAATCTACATACTAGTTATTATGCCTCATATAATCATGTTCAAAGAGAATTTGGGGTTAAATCACTTCATAAGTACATTTTGGGAGCGAAAAGGCCAAAATAGGCCAAAATAGGCCGGAAATGGCCTTTTCGTTCCCGAAATGCAACCAACAACATATGCAAGCCTAAGAATCTACATACTAGTTATATTATGCCTCATATAATCATGTTCAAAGAGAATTTGAGGTTAAATCATTTCATAACTACATTTTGGGAGCGAAAAGGCAAAATAGGCCGGAAATGCAACAAACAACAATTGGAAACCTAAAAGTTACATACCTTTCGAAGATCACCAACATCTTTGCAATAGTTGACGATATCGAGCATGAACCTCATGACGTAATACCCACACGCAAGTCCACCTTCTTGTACCGGACACTAAAATTCACCAAAGATGCAATAAATGACATGTTAGATGTGTATTATGTGTTTCTATAAAAGGATGCAAAAAATTACTCATGTTACCTCGACTAAATACCAAACAGGAGTTTTCTTGTCGAAGTCCAGATGCAGTAACTTCTTCATCACACTACATCAATATATTATTATAAGATTAGATGTACATTTAATATTTAATAAGCTAAGATGCTATAGTTTCGATTAGGCTACCTATTTAACAATGATTTGACTAGTAAGGACCGTGTGTTCTTTACGCAAAGAATCAAAGTGGTAGACTTCGTTACGTGACAAACATATTGCAATCAGTGTCCAATGGTTCCTACAACAATAAAAATGTTATTTTATCGTAGAACAACTAATAGGTCAATTTAATTAATTAAAAAGTGAGTTTAAGAAGCATACGATTCAATGTAAGGAAGAAGAATGATCTTATATCCATACGAGAACATGCGTTCAAAGAATCCTTGAGATATGCTTTCACCTCCTTTTCGTTTTGTACGCAACTGTATCTCGTACAAAGCTTGGACATAACCAACCAAACATTGGCTGACTAGATGCCTCAAATCATTGTATAATAGCCTGAGAATTCATATTGATAAAAATAAAACTTACTTATTATAGGAAGTTATTATTAGTTGGATTGAATACTACTTAATTAAGGCAATATGTTATTATTAATTATATACTAATAAGTATTACCTCATGAATGTTTGTATCATGGAAACATTCAACTCTTCCCCAAGTAAGAATTCTTTAATTAACCTTAGAAATGAAGGTCGATGTTTCCTCAATGTAGTGGAATTGGTGGTCCGACAACTTAATCTCAATCATTGCTTCATCGTCTGCATCGCTAAGCACTCATGTAGCCAGAAGCACGGTTGAGTAAGGCCTTGCACCACCTCCATATCCGTAATGAGTGGAGACTTTGCCGTAGAAAATTACTTTCCACTTGGGCACGTCGGCCTCCTGAGGTGAAGCTACCTTCTTTCCCTTCCTGTCGGCCTTCCCCGAACCCTAGTAATTAGTTAAATTAAAAGATAGGAACTATAAAAGGAAACTATGTATATAACTTATGTTAGACATTGTACCTGATCTGATAACCGCACCAATGCACGCGGCCATAGAATATAACTGCCAAGGCATCAGACAATAACTGTACACAACTCCTGCATTCGGCAGCGGAAGAGGAAATGCTTCGAAACCGGGCACAATGTCTGAAACGCTGACCACATAGTGAATATCAGCGACTGGCTGGTTGTGCAACGTACCCGGTCCCTAGGGGGCTGTACAGATCCATAAGCCACGATAATGAAACTACCATGACCATCTCCTTGATTACTAGCTCACATGGTGTCTCTTCCTTTAAAAAAAAACTCTATTCATAGTTAGTCTATGAAACAACATATTTAAGAACAATAGTTGTGATATTAAATGATTACCGTGAACTCCGGATATGGATGAGGCTGCGTAGGAACAGGCTGCGTAGGAACATTGCCCTGCGTGAAAGCACCAAAAGTCGGTAAGCCCATCTGCGCCAAAATGGCGTTGAAATTCTGAGTCATCTCCGCTCTGAGCTCCTCCCGAAGTGGGCTTTCATAGCCTCCACATCTATGGAAGGTGATGAATTGACACTGAGGCATGGATCTTGACGTAGAGGTGTATTGATCACCATACACCTTTCTCACCCCGAGGCGGACACCTCCTACGCCCCTCACACGTCCATTGGTCCCGTCCTAGAGTCTCGTGTAAGGCATCAACTTGTCCTCTAGGAGTGAACTCACCAGTTCCTCCTTTTCCTTCAAGCCAATCTGCATAAGGATAAGAGAGAAATACTCGTGAGCGCACAAGTTATATTATTATGTAAACCTTATCAAAAACTTATAATATGTACTTACAATGGCATTAGCTATCTGTTTTGTTTCGGGATCAGGTATGACTCTCTGTCCCTTTGCATCAACCCCATGCATGGAACACCACCAATCGAGCGCTCTATCTGGTTGCCGCTGTGCAACTGTCGTCGTAGAGCTAGTGCCCGATGTCGTGGTCGACGCAATCGTGGGGTAATGTGTCATCCACGATTCTCTCGCCTGACCATACGACTGAGCACCCAGATGGTGATAGTGCTTCCTAGCTTTTGCATTCGCGCTATTTTCTCACATATGCCTGAAACACACAAATATAAACAAAGGTTAGATATGGTGTTATACAATAATATTGGATCTAAAAGTATTAAATCTTAGCTAGTAAAAAATTCTTACAACAGCTTCTGGGGTTGTTTTTTGTGCAACAAATGCATGCCACTCCTCAGCTGTGATATGCCTCCATATCTGATATGGAAGCTTGAGGGCGTCCTCAAATGATGTGTCTGTGAAGCCTCAGAAGAAGGTGTTGCTCCCCGTCGTAGATTTCTTCTTCTTTGTTCCCCCGACTTTTCTCCGCTTCGTGATCCACCCCGACACTAGCTTGGCCTTGAAGTCTCGAACCTTGGGCAACGCGGATAGAAACAAATCTTCTTCGCTTCATCATTTGGAATATGGAATTGATTCTACAAAGAACGCATTTCACAAATTAGTAAATATTACATAGTATATTTAACTAAAGTGTTAAGATTCTAAACGTAAATGTACGCGAATCTTACCATAGTATCTTCCCAAATCATCTTCTTCAAATCTCGGGGACCTTTTCCATGAGTGGAGAATGGAGAGCTTATGCATGCAAATCCCAACTTGCATGGCATACTTTTGACGCCATTTTCCACAAGGTTGCCCCAAATGATCGTAATCCAAAGTCATTAGGGTGGGTTTCCCTAGTGACTTTGTAGGTCCCCTTCCTTTCCTCTTTTTCGTGCCAATTCTTACTTGGCCTTTGTAAACCTTTTTCTTCACGGCGAGCCATAACCAATTGCCGCTGTTCCTTTCTCTGATCGTAACACTCATCCTCGGTAGTGTGTTCCGCACTCGTATCCGTATGCACCTCCGCCATGTCCCTGAAATTGTACAGACACACGAATTAATTTAAAAAAAAACATTTAGGGCGCGAGGGGGGTGTCCAATAGGTGGGGAGGGGGGGTGCAACAGGTGGGGGAGGGAGTGCAGCAGGTGGGAAGGGGAGGCAGCAGGGGTGCACAGGGTGGAAGGGGGGGGGGGCAGCAGGTGGGGAGGGGCAGCAGGGGGAAGGGGGCAGCAGGTGGGGGAGGGGGGCAGCAGGTGGGGAAGGGGGGTGCAGCAGGGGAAGGGGACAGTGGGGGCACAGGTGGGGAAGGGGGGCACAGGGGGAGCAGGTGGGAAGGGGCAGCAGGGGGAGGGGAGCAGGTGGGGGAGGGGGGGGCTGCAGGTGGGGAAGGGGGGGGGCAGCAGGGGGGAGGGAAGCAGGTGGGTGGGAGGGGGCAGCAGGGAGGGGAAGCAGGTGGGGGGGGAAGGGCAGGTGGGGAAGAGGTGCAGCAGGGGAAGGGGGCAGCAGTGGGGGAGGGGGGGCAGCAGGGGAGGGGGGTCCAGCAGGTGGGGAGGGGTGGGGGGCAGCAGGTGGGGAAGTGGGGGGGGGGTTGCAGGTGGGGAAGGGGGTGGGGGAGGTGGGCCAGCAGTGCGGAAGGGGGGTACAGCAGGGGGAAGGGGGGCAACAGGGTGGGGGAGGGGGCAGCAGGTGGGGGAGGGGGTGCAGCAGGGTGGGGGAGGGGGGTGGGCATGGGAGGGAGGGGGTGGGCATGGGAAGCGAAAAGGCCAAAATAGGCCGAAATAGGCCGGAAATGGCCTTTTTGTCCCCGAAATGCAACCAACAACAAATTAACGCCTAACAATCTACATACTAGTTACATTATGCATCATATAATCATGTTCAAAGAAAATTTGGGGTTAAATCACTCGATAAGTACGATTTGGGAGCGAAAAGGCCAAAATAGGCCGGAAATGGCCTTTTCGTTCCGAAATGCAACCAACAACAAATTAAACGCCTAACAATCTACATACTAGTTAATTATACATCATATAATCATGTTCAAAGAAAATTTGGGGTTAAATCACTCGATAAGTACGATTTGGGAGCGAAAAGGCCAAAATAGGCCGAAATAGGCCGAAATGGCCTTTCGTTCCCGAAATGCAACCAACAACAAATTAAAGCCTAAAATCTACATACTAGTTACATTATACATCATATAATCATGTTCAAAGAAAATTTGGGGTTAAATCACTCGATAAGTACGATTTGGGAGCGAAAAGGCCAAAATAGGCCAAAATAGGCCGGAAATGGCCTTTTCGTTCCCGAAATGCAACCAACAACAAATTAAAGCCTAAAATTCTGCATACTAGTTACATTATACATCATATAATCATGTTCAAAGAAAATTTGGGGTTAAATCACTTCGATAAGTACATTTGGGAGCGAAAAGGCCAAAATAGCCGAAATAGGCCGGAAATGGCCTTTTCGTTCCCGAAATGCAACCAACAACAAATTAAACCTAAAATCTACATACTAGTTACATTATACATCATATAATCATGTTCAAAGAAAATTTGGGGTTAAATCACTCGATAAGTACGATTTGGGAGCGAAAAGGCCAAAATAAATAGGCCGGAAATGGCCTTTTCGTTCCCGAAATGCAACCAACAACAAATTAAAGCCTAACAATCTACATACTAGTTACTATACATCATATAATCATGTTCAAAGAAAATTTGGGGTTAAATCACTCGATAAGTACAATTTGGGAGCGAAAAGGCCAAAATAGCCAAATAGGCCGGAAATGGCCTTTTCGTTCCCGAAATGCAACCAACAACAAATTAACACCTAACAATCTACATACTAGTTACATTATACATCATATAATCATGTTCAAAGAAAATTTGGGGTTAAATCACTCGATAAGTACGATTTGGGAGCGAAAAGGCCAAAATAGGCCGGAAATGGCCTTTTCGTTCCCGAAATGCAACCAACAACAAATTAAAGCCTAATACTAGTTACATTATACATCATATAATCATGTTCAAAGAAAATTTGGGGTTAAATCACTCGATAAGTACGATTTGGGAGCGAAAAGGCCAAAATAGGCCGAAATAGGCCGGAAATGCCTTTTCGTTCCCGAAATGCAACCAACAAACAATTAAAGCCTAAAAATCTACATACTAGTTACATTATACATCATATAATCATGTTCAAAGAAAATTTGGGTTAAATCACTCGATAAGTACGATTTGGGAGCGAAAAGGCCAAAATAGGCCAAATGGAGAAATTACACACCTGAGTTTATGTCTCATGATTTATTGAGCTTCCGCCATTTTACAGGATCCTCAAGTACATTTATCCCTTCCGTGTGATCTACACGCATATAGTTCTCCGACATATTTACATCATCTTCCACACAATTTCGGATAGGTAAAAGGGGGGAGTCTCAAATGCATCATATTCTTCCTCATTATCAACATCACCAATACCGAGGATACTCCTTTTACCAGGTACAACAATTGACCACTTATGATCAGCAGGATCAGTTACAAAAAATACTTGCTTGACTTGTGATGCAATTACAAATGGCTCCTCAGTTTCACGTAGACGACTAAGGTCAACAAGAGTGAAACCGCAAGGATCATCGTTTCTTACACAACGTCGATTATTGTCAACCCACGTGCAACACAAGAGGCAAATATTAAAAGTACATGTAGTCCAGCTCCCATATTTCTTGTATTCGCCCATAATAGTTGCTTTCAGCATGTACAGGCGACTTATCTTTCGAGCTTGCATATTGTGTAGACGACGCCACAAGTGAAACACCACTATTTTGTTGCGATCTTGACTTCAGATCTTGACGTTCAGTCCAAAAGTATACCCATTAATATCATAACCCTCATAAGAGCGTACAGCTTCACGAGGACCAAATGCTAACCACTTGACTGTTTCAGGAACACTTTCATCCAAATCATTGAGTACTCGTTTATGAAACCAATCAATGAAAGTCTTGTTATGCATTTGCGTCAATGCCCTCACTCCTTTTCCAGGATTGCTAACACGTAATTCCTCCATATGTTCACTTAAATAAGGATGGACATCTGGTACGTGATGCAATACAAATAAGTGAGCTTGTTTACGCTTTTTAACGGAAGGTGTGATCAATTTTGAACCAATTGTACCCTTGCCCTCAAGTCTGCCCTCGTGTCGGGATGTCGGAAGTCCAACAGGATCAACACTAGCAAAATACTCAGCCACAAAATTACTGATCTCTTCACCCACAATCCCTTGAATTACAACCTTCTGGTTGTGCAGGATTCCGAACTTTATCCTTCAAAGTTCCCATATATCTCTCAAAAGGATAGCACCACCTCAAAAACACTGGACCACACACTTAATTTCTCGAACTAGATGGACAATGAGATGGACCATAATGTCAAAGAATGCGGGGGGGAAATACATCTCAAATTTGCATAGAGGTTTAACTACTCTGGACTGCAAGGAATCGAGGGTCGACGGGTCTAGGACTTTGCTGCAGATTGAATGAAAAAAGAACACAGTTCTGTAATGGTGTGCCTCACATGCTTTGGAAGTATCCCACGAATTGCAATCGGTAAGAATACTTGCATCATGACATGACAATCGTGCGATTTCATACTCGATAACTTCAACTCACCATTTAAGGTAACAAAGCGCTTCATATTCGATGAGTAGCCAGTAGGGACCTTAATGCCATACAATGACTCGCAAAAAATCCGTTTCTCTGCACGCGGCATCGTGTAGCAAGCTGGTGGCAAATAATTCTTCTCGAATCCTCCACCTTTTTACTTTTCTGAGTTTCATCATCAACCCTTTCCTCCCCTCTTTTCTTCTTCCTTCCGTCCCTTTTCTGAGCCCACAACTCTGGTCGAATCCCCTCTTTTTCCAAGTAAAGTCGTGACGCCTTAACATCTTTTGTCTTGCCCAATATTCATAAGTGTCGCGATAATAGCTTCACAAACATTCTTCTCTATGTGCATGACATCCAAACAATGTCTGACCTTTAGATCTTTCCAATATGGGAGTTTCCAAAAAATGGACTGTTTTTTCATAATCCTGTAGGTCTATCAACCTCACTAGCAGGTTTACCAAAGACTGTTTTAATGCCCTTCACCTGATTATAAACTTCAGTACCAGTTAATGGTCTATGAGCAACTTCTTCTTCAACCGTCCCATCAAATTCCTTCTTCTTAAATCTAGGTATTATGGGTAGATACCACAACACCTTGGCTGGTGGTCCTTCACTACCTCCAGCTCCTTCACGCTTGTACCTCGACAATCCACAACGTGGACACTCATGTAAATACTCATACTCATTACGATAAAGCACACAATCGTTAGGACAAGCATGTATCCGCTCGTACTCTAAACCCAAAGGACACATCAGCTTCTTCGCATAATAGTACGACTTTGGCAGTTCATTTCCATCAAGGAGCATCTCAGCTAAAACTTCCAACAACGATGTGAAACTAGAGTCTGTCCAACCAGCATTCGACTTAATGTTGAACAGTGTTACCACCGCGGAAAGTTTGGTGTACTTTGTACAACCTGGATACAACGGCTTTTCAGCAGCCTGAGACATAGACTCAAAAATACGAAGTCGTCTACACGACTGATCTTCAACCTCGTGTATCATCTCGTCTACCCGATCCCTATCATCATCTCCAAATTCATCATCTAAATTCTCATCCCCTAACTCATCATCATCCTTCTTTTTTTCTTCACATACATCATTCTTTACTCCAGAGCTTCCCATATACCTCCCCTCCTCACCATGCCAAATCCATACGTGGTATTGAGGCCTAAACCCACGGCGCAAGACATGCTCCCTAACCACATGTATACTACTAACCTTGCTCACATTTCTACAATCCAAACAAGGACAATAAAAGTCGACTGCTCCAGAGGATGTTTGATATTCTAATGCACTTCTACAGAATTCCAAGATCCCATTCACAAACTCAATCGATTCACGACTACCATACATCCAAGTACGATCCATCTCATTCAAGAAGACCACCTCTAATAATTATACACAACATTCATTATAATGCATCAATCATTATTAAAGTACACACACTCACATATTCAAATCACACACGTATACAACAAGCTAAGATAGTCACATGTTCAATTGTATGCATGCAGTCAAAGGTCCTTATCACTCCAACCTAACCCATCCTTGGACGTCTAATCTCACTAGTGAATATATGCCAACTTTTCAATTCTAAGGAAAATCCGGCAGCATTTCCCTACAGTTCTCCAAGTACACAATGTAGATAATTGCTTATCTACATATGTACCCAGAGAACAATGTAGCGAAACGATAAGCCAAGATTTTCCTCAGAATTGAAAAGAAGACACACATTCACCACCTAAGTGAGATCAAACGTCCAAGAACAGTCCCAAGCCGGGGACTATTCAAGACTTACTCCAAATGAGTAAGTCTTGAACGGGTATCTAGGCATATATGATGATGATTCAAACAACTAGTTATTTTCATATATATAGCTAAATCACATTGCATTTTCATACAATCTCATATCAACAAATAATACATTACTAAATTATCATAACTTAATCAATTTGAAGCACATGAAAACTTTGTCTACATGTTAAACTAGTTACCTCTTATCACCAACGACGAGCAATGAAGAGAGAAGAGATAGTTGGACCTTTAATGTGCCTTCCTAAGCCTCTTCTTCCTAGCATTAACAAAACCCACATTGCACATTAATCATTTAATTCAATAATTAAAAAAACAAAAGAAACTTAAAAACAAAATTAATTCATACCTAATTAACCACTCAAATGGTGGAGAAGAGAAGAGAAGAGAAGAGAAAAGAAGAGAAGGGTGGGTGGCGCAAGGTCGTGGCGCAAGGTGTGGTGCGCAAGGTTGGTGGTGGGCAGCAGTGTTGGTGGCGCAGTAGTGGTGGTCGTGGCGCAGCAGTGTTGGTGGCGCAGCAGTGGTGGTCGTGGCGCAGGTGAGGTGGCAATGTGGAGAATTGTTGGTGGCGCAGGTGGTCGGGGTGGTGGAGAATTGTTGGTGGCACAGGTGAGGTGGGCAAGGTGGTGGAGTGTCGAATTAGGGCTCGCAAGGTGAGGTGGGCAAGGTGGTGGAGTGTCGGTTTTTCGCACGAAAATGTTGAAGGGTGAAAGAAAGAGGGAAAGTGGGAAGTATAGGGCGCGCATAGAACATATCGAAAAAATTATAACACACCTAGTAGGGCTGCGCTAGTTTCAAAAAAGCGCAGCCCTACCTAGAGAAGGGCTGCGCTTTTTAAAAAAGCGCAGCCCTTCTCAAGGGGAAGGGTTGCGCTTTCTAAAAAGCGCAGCCCTTCACCTTGGGAAGGGCTGCGCTTTTTAGAAAGCGCAACCCTTCCTATTGAAGGGCTGCGCTTTTCTGAAAAAGCGCAGCCCTTCTTATTTGTAGGGCTGCGCCTTTTTACAAAAGCGCAGCCCTTCTGTTTTTTTCGCCTAGTGAGAGGAGGCTTTTTGCTTCCATGTAACGCGATTTATTATATGATGAGGTAGTATTGGTGATTGCATTGTTGATCCCCTTGATAACATTTGACAATTTTCTGCCCTTGATATGTGTATATTTTCTACATGTTTGTGAAATTAAATCTATGATGATTTCCACGAGATGCCTTGTCTTACTACCGATCAAGAGTCTTTAAGAAAAGCAAGAACTCTACCAAATTGCTTAGAAATCATTTTGATCGTGAAAATATATAGCTTTTTATGAATGATAATGTTGTATGTCCTGAACCGAATGAAGTTACATTTTGAAATTATGCCAGTTGTACGCTCTCATGTTTCATTTTGTTCATTTTAGAGAGTGCAACGGGTGATTTGGGGAGACAAATGTACGTATGAAGCTACTAGGATTGGTTAGTAAGTTCATTCCTGTGTGAAATTTACATTTCACATATTCTTTTTGACTTAAATCTTGTATACTAATGGAGTTCTTTTACAGCGGAATCTTGAATCTTAATGGAGTTTTTTTTAGCCGACTATTTCTGGAGAAATTCAAATGCATATAGCTACTGCCAAAGTTGGATATATAGATCCGAGGAAGCCTAAAGTGATGAGTATATATGATGTGTTATTCTTAATTTTGCTTCATTAGACTACCAATACTCTTTTGGGTGTGAAATGTTGTTTTGTTTGTTGTACTACTGATAAGTATTAGATTATAGTGCTTTATTATGCATTGTCGAGCCAGAATAATTTAACGGATCAGAGTAATTTAGGATTAAAGATGTACGTCGTTTTATTTTAATTTCTTAATAAATGATGATGCTTTATTACCCTTTATTTTCTACCACTTTTTGATTGGATCGATTTCTTATCACTTCATTTACGCTGAATTGGTTTATTTTGGTTTTAGCTCTCTTCAATGGAGAGGTAGAGGAACTTTGCAAAGTGTAGTATAAAGAAGTTTGATTCATCTTATGCTTGCTAAATGTGAATCTCCCTGAATTGATTTTTTTTTAAAGGTATTATACTACCTATGGCTTATGGGAACTTGCTCAAATTATGATTGCTCCGGTCTTTGTCTTCTTAGTTCTTCCATTGAATTTGAAATATCTCCAGGGAATTCTTTGATATTTTCGAACAACTATAGCGGTCTTTTGGGGCTTTCCTTGCCATATTAAGGATAATTTTGGAAGAAAATCTCTTGAAATCGGATGTTTATTCCCATCTCTAAGATGGAAGTAAATTAATCTTCCATCCTCATTGTTATTGTGATGCTGCCTTTTTATGAAATTACATTTGTGGTGCTCTTTATTTTTTAGTATTAAAAGGTTGCCATGTCTAATAATCGTTCAATTTATATTTGATTTTAGCGACCTAAAAAAGATTACGTGATAGTAAATTGTAGCATTTTGATTGTTCAAAGACTTTACAGGTTGCGTGGATTGATTTTTGAGTTGAGGCATATCTATTTTGTTTGTTTGATTCTTAATGGGTTGTTGCTGTGCAGGAAAGGCATAACCTTTTAAAGTGGGATAATGTTTGCTACTATTCATCTCAATAGTGTTTTGAGTCACAAATACTTGAAATTTACTGTTCCTAAAATTATAATTCATGTGATCTTCCATCTAAGCCATGCGTTTCTTTCTTTCTATCCTCTTTCCATGTCTTTAGTCTTTCGCGTGTTTTTTTTGTCTCATTTCACCTGAGTCCCTGACTCTCTCTCCTCTTTTGCCAAAGTCTTCCGCATCAAAATCTAGCTTCACTTTCTCTTCCTCATCTTCTACTTTACCTTTCGCCCTCGTTGAGTCACCATTCCACGTTACGTCTTCATCACCGGTGGGCGGTGGATCTAGCAGCATCGTCTTCTTCACTGTCTCGATGTCTGTGCTTCTTCCAAGGTTAATTCTTTCTCCTTTGTGACTTTTGGGTTCTTATATTTTGTACTTACCTTCCAATTATGATGTTTTAGAACATTTAGATTTCTAAATTTTGTCCTATTTCTTATCCATTTGATCCTTTAATTGATGGGGATTATCTAGATTTTAGTTTCGTTTTATGACTAATTGATGATGCAAAGTACAAATTCATCTTCATCCATGGCTTTGACTCATGTGGGCATCATGCTTTAGTTGCCAACCATCTTTCTCCGGTAAATAATTAGAGCTTTGCTCAACTTTCCTTTTATGTATTTTTTTGGAAAGGGGGTATGCAAAACCTATTTCCAAATTTGTAATATCGAAGTATTTACTGCTAATATAATTGTTTATGTTTTGTGATTGTTCTCAATAAGTAAAAGGAGACGGATGAAAATTTATAATAAACTTTTATTTTTCATATATTATTATGTCAATGTCAACCAAACAAGCATGTACTACCTCCGTTTCTTAATAAGTGCAACATTTTCCTTATTTCGAATAGTTACAATAAGTGCAACCAAGCTCAAAATGGTAAAAAAAGTTCAATATTATTACAAATATGCCACCAAAAAGCAAGAGGGGACCACAACTTTTTTGTTTCATCACTTGAATTACTATACTTTATTGTGGTCCCAACTTTCTCTCTCTACATTCCTTGGTATTCCCCCACTTTCTCTATGTTGCACTTAGGGTGTGTTCTGTTCAACTTAAAAAATTAAGTTTCAGGTCCAATAAGTTCAGATAAGTTGCAATAAGGTCTAATAAGTGCAATAAGTTCCAATAAGGTCTAATAAGGTCTAATAAGGTCCAATAAGTTCCAATCAGGTGCAATAAGTTCCAATCAGGTCTAATAAGGTCCAATAAGTTCCAATCAGGTCTAATAAGGTCCAATAAGTTCCAATCAAGTCTAATAAGGTCCAATAAGGTCCAAATAGTCAATGTTTAATAAACATTTGTATTATTGTCCATTATTTTGTTATTCATAATTTCATATCACTATTAGCAGATTATGTTATTATTAGAATTTTAATTAAATTACCACAATGTTTAGTATTATACTTGTATTATTGTCTAATATTTGATTATTCATATTGCTATTAAATAATATTATAATCATGGTCAAATAATTAAAGTTAACAATAATAATAATAATTATAATTACAATATTTTGCAATTCGTCTTTAAATAACTAGAGATAACATGTTTTCGTTACTAATAACTATGAAAGATATAAATGTTATCAATTGATTGCTTCATTATCATCACTAGAGTATCTTTCTTCATCGGAGTATCTTTCTTCATCTTCTACATCATCCTCTTCAATTAATACGTTTTCTTCACCAACATCCAACCATATTTCATCTGCTATCTACTTACCTTCACATTAATGAAAGTGAAGTGAGAATTTTTTATATGTGCCAATTTTAACTTGTTAGCAATAAATATTAATCAATTTTTGATTTTCTACTAGTGTTTTGTAAAATTAAAACAAGACTGTTAGATATATTAGTGATGAAAGTTATGTATAGGCAAATATATACATAGTAATTTTTTTTGTTAAATTAATTATCATAAGAGATAATTAAAAATCATTATTTTTTAAAGGACGAATTATAATAATTATTACTCCATAAAAAATTTTGAGGGGTAGTATTTACGTTAGTGGTAATATTTATGTTATTCATGGTCAATGTTTTTGTCTAATAAGGTCAAATAAGTTTCAATCAGGTCCAATAAGTCTAATAAGTTTCAATTAGGTCCAATAAGGTCTAATAAGTTTCAATCAGGGCCAATAAGGTCTAATAAGTTTCAATAAGGTCAATAAGTTCCAATAAGGTCCAATAAGTTCCAATCAGGTTCAATCAGGTCCAATAAGTTGAATCATGTCCAATCAGGTTTAATAAGTTCCAATAAAGTTCAGTTCAGGTTCAATAAGTTCAGTTCAGATAAGGTCCAATAAGTTCAGGGCTAATAAGTTGAATAGAACGCATCCTTATTAAGAAACGGAGGAAGTATATATTTTAGGTACAATCATTCACCTTAGGAATATGCTTGTACTATAATAATCATCATAGGCATCATAGCATAATCAAGTAAAAAACTTTATGGCTTCCATCCCATCATCCAATGACTAATATTATTATTCTGTGGAAATTTATTCTCATAAAAGAAAGGCTAATCATTGCATCTCAATTACCCATTAAGGTGTTCTTCTCAAAAAAAAAAAAAAAAATACCCATTAAGGTGCTTATACAACTTTGACATGCCATGTTCTAGCAAAGACATAATTAGCTTCGATGATAGAAAAAAGTGAGCGAACAAACAAAAATCCATCGATATCTTTCATTAGAAAATAGATGGAATTTGGAGTAAATTAATTCACTATTAGTTGGTCCAAGGCAATAATGATCAAGCAATATTGTACACAAACTACAAGATGGTGGTCCATTAGCCATCTCATGTAGATGAGGATGACAAGTTTCGACCAATTTTTATATTGATGACTAATTTATTGCTAATAAGTAAAATATACCTCTTAATTAGGTAATGAGATTTTTAGCATTATAAGATATAAATTTTGGTTCTTCTAGATATTACGGCCTAAGAAATTGAACAAAAACAAACTTTTTAAACATGGGTCATATCATTTTTGTCATCATACCATTGGGCCAGAGTCGAGAATGGGCCAAATCCACCCAAGTCCACTCATTGGGCTCAACCTTTAATCCAACAACTTCATTCAACTCCAACTCGTACTAACTTACCCAATCAATTTATTTCTTAGATTAAAATTTAGCCCATGATACAACCTACTTGTATTGCTCACTTTATGTATCCGATTTTACCAACCCAACCTATCTCTTGGCCCTGCCCCACCAACCACCTAGTGGGCCTAGGGATACTTCTAAACTCTTGTACTTGTATTGGATATTAATTGTTATTCATCAAAACGCTTCTACTTGTGCACAAAGCCAAATAGTGAAAGCAAAAAGATCAAGTAAAGCAACAAGTTTGTAAATAGTGATTTTATTTTTCAATTAAGCCAATAGAAACCTAGATATCAACAAGGAATATGTACCTCTAGCTTCTTCATTTAAGTGTAAAAAACACACATAATGACATAACAACAATGTACAAGTTGTTCAAATAACTCTAGCTACATGGCTAGAGAATCCAATGATAATCACGGAGGTTAAGTTATAACCCAAACAAGCAATAATAGTTGTCCACTTTCATTTGCCAATACGAGATTGTGCGCTACAATTTTGAAGGAACTTCATTAAATTAGTTCAAAAAATCTTAATAAATATAGAGAAAAATTTCAAAATCTCATATATAATCACCTTATAATAATTTATTGTAATACAAAAGTAGTTGTTTGCCCTAAAGGGACCACTTATAGTATAAGATTACTAGCCTTCATATGCACGCGATGCGTGCGTTAATTTCAAAATTTGTTATTCTATTAGATGCTCCATTCATACTTTATTTATGATTAAACTTAAATGTGAAAAATTCAACATTTAGATGAATTTAGATATATTAATTTGCTAATGTAAAAAAATAAAAAGGTTTTGAGTGATTGTTAACATTATTAATTTTTTGTGAATGAATATTGAACAGAAAGAACAAAAATAATGAGTTGGTTTAACTGAATTAAAGAGTATCAAAGGTAGTGAATATTCAGACTTTTCATGTGCACGTTATGTATGTCATCTTTTTTTATAAGGTATAAATATTTTGTCCATTTAATTTTTGATTGGAGTATTTGATGCATATACCATTTTAAACTTATTTTAAATGGCAAGTTGGAATGAGAATTTTTAAATGATTTGCTTTTGTAATTTTTTTATTCCATTAATTAGATCATTAAGGGTATTTTAGTCACTTCAAAAGAGGACACCACACCTCCTCCCTTGGCTTATATAATAGAGATAAGGTGACCTTTTTTTTAAAGGTGACCCCTTTAAAATATACAATGACCCTTTTATGGCATAAGTAAGATGGTCTTATAACAATTTCATGATAAGGATGTCTTACACAAAAATTACTATTTGGAAAATTTGCAGGAAATTACATATAGATGCACGTTGCTGAGAAAATACCTAATAAAAAAAAAAGAGGCACAAAACTACCTTGTAAATTTTTTAAATTTCGACGGGCTTAGATTAATCATTCTTTTTTTATGGGCATAAAATCATAAAAAATAGTGTGATCAGTACCAAATAATTGTACCATCAAAGATAGATATTCAACATAAAATTGTCGTTTTAATCATACTCAGATGAACTACCATTTTTATGATGTTATGCTTGATTTGAGAAAGGGGATGTGGAGGGATTTTGTTAGAACGAAAGAGAAATGGAATAGGAGAGAGGTGAAAGGAATAAATAAAAAGCCAATGTTAGAAAATAAAACCGATCTACTTAGATGTGTTATTGGTAGGAGTGCTCACAAAAAAATTGAAACCGAAAAACCAGTAAAAATGGGCCGTTACCGAATCGGAAAATTTGGGATTAAACGGTTCGATTACCGAACTATACGGTTAAACAATGCAGTTACGGTTATTATTTTAGGAAAACGGGTTGAACGAAAAAGCACCATTTAACCATTTAACAGGATCAATAAGGCATAGCCATGATCAACACATACACACAAAGCACGTAATCAGCAAAGTTGAGTACTATATAGTAAATACATGTAAACCTAACATGATACTAACAAACATTAAGCAGGGATAAATAATAATGTAATAACATAGAAGACTACTTTTACTAAACTTGACTCCACAACTAATGAGTTAATTAATTCAGTTGGAATAGGCAATGAAAAGAGTTGTCCAAGCCAAACCATGTCTTCAAATTAGAAGACAAATTACGGGTGCGACTCCGAACTCTCCTAACCTATAATATCGAGGAACTTTTTTTATTAGCGATCTTCTTGAGGTCCCATGTGGCTTGCGATGTCGTTTAGAGTATTAAGATCCCTCTACATTGTCTCAAAATGCCTTCTTTAGCTTGTTTTGTATCTTTCATTCACCCTGAAATGGTTTCAAAAGCCACAATACATGCCCATTTTAAGGTTGAGGGAGGCATATGCTTTTAAATGACCTCCTATAAACTCATGATGCATCATATAGTGTTTGTTTTCCGATATTTGGGAATATCCAAAACACATGTACTATGTACGTTCTTCAAATTTGGCTATTTCAGGGCCATTTTCGTATAGTATAATTATTTGCTTATACGTGACATTTTCAAGGCCTTAAGATGCCTTGGGATGACACCTAAATGATGAGAACCTCTATGTTTCCTCAAAGTGTTATCTACAACTTGTTTTACATCTTCTCAATTTACCCGAAAACGGCTGTGAAAAGCCCACCACATGCTCATTTTAAAGTATGCATATGCTCTGAAATGCCTCCTATGACTCCAAGATGCATCTTAGATGAAATGTTGCCTTAGATATTGAGAATTCTAAAAGCGTGCATTATACCTTTAAAATTGACTATTTTGGGTCATTTACGTACTTTTGGGGCTGTGTTATACTTTTACGCGGAATCTTTCGGAAGGTCTTGAGATGTCTTGGGATGACTCTTAGGTGGTTGAGACCTCTGTATTTCCTCAAAATGTCATATGAGGCTTGTTTCATATCTTTTTAGTACAACATGTATAGCTCAAAAGCCCACTATATGCATGTTCTACAACATAGACATGCTTTCAAATGATTTCCTATGACCCTAAGATGCATCTCATGAGGTCTTTTCCCCAAATACCAAAAATTTATAAACACAAGTTTTATAACCTTCAAATTTGGTTAATTTGGAGGAATTTTCGATCTTGTTTTATCCCGGCCATGTTATTATTTTAAGGCCTTTTCGAGAGATTTGAGATCCATTGGAATGACTCCTAAGTAGTTGAGAGTAAGATCCTCTATAGTGTCTCAAAATGACTTTTAAGTCGACTACTATCACTCACACAACTTGACATTTCGTAGCTGAACGTTAACATTCACAATTCTAATCCCATGTTTACGTGCCTTGTATTGCCTAATAAGACTATTTATTCCTCATACTTAGCCTTTGCCTTTGTGAAAAAAGACTTCCATACCTAGCCTTTGTAAAAAAAAAAAAAAAGCTTCCATACTTATAGCATATGTGATATAGATGATTTTAGGTATTACGAGTGAGCGAACAAACCAAATCCACAGAGGGATCGATTTCACTAGACTCGTGGCAACTGAGTCACTTTGTCACTTACTATATCCGTTGTGTATTTAAGTCGTCTGCAACTAGCCGCTCAATATGAATGTACTTTAAGATGGTGAGGTGGATTTGTTGCTTTAGGTTGGGGATCAAGCCCCTTTCGTACGTCAATTAAACTAAAGCATGCATCTCTTCTAGTCCAGTGTTTGACTTAGAGCGTTGTTCAATCATATGATCCAACGTGTACCACCGACTTTCAAACTAATCGCGATTTTGTAAATTGTGTGAATGAATGGTTCGTCTCGTACTAGGTGTGTGTATTTCAATTCGACTATGTAAAATACTCCTTTTTTCTATAAATTGTTGAGCAAACTTTTTACAATATTAAATATAAACTTTTAATCATATCAAAATGAACTTTGTACCATTAAAATGTCAATGATATATTAGTAAAAATTTAATATTAAAGTTGATATAATATATTTATAATGAAAACACATTTTAAACAAATCTAACAAAAACAAAGTCATTAATTTCGTTTCTTTATACTAGTGAAAAAATAATAATTTGAATTGATAATTTAATCATGAAAATATAAATCTTGCAACTATCATATATAGGTGATTCATTTTTTTTGGGGATCCGTTTTAAAACTAAGATAGATTTTTGTTTTTTTTTATAAACATTAAGAATTGCTAATTTAGCTAAAATATGAAATTGTATTTACGTTTTCTTATTACAACATTTATTGTAAACATAGTCTTTATAACTTCATTAGATCAAAAAAAATAATTGGTCATACTACTATCTTTTTTTTGACATCGAGAAAATGTACAAAAGAACAATACAAAACGAAACTAAAAGACCTAATGTGAATCTCTACGATTCATCCTACACCATCGAGCGAGGTTGTGAACCGCTTCCACTTGGTCTTGTTAACTTTGATTACACGACAACCTTCAAAGCTATGTGCCAAAGTTCTAACATGAGAGATTGTCCACTTGACTATGATGTCCTTGACCTTGTGAGTTTGCAAAAGTTGTACAAGAAGCGAGGAGTTCGTTAGGAGCCAAACTTGTGTTAAACCCTTGTCTTTGGCCCATTGTAAAGTAAGGCTATAGGCCTTGGGCTCGGTTAACAGGGCCGAGCAAGCATAAAAGAAGACCCCTTGTTGGCGAATAATACCTGGCCAAGGAGGGTACATGTGCCAAGCAGCTCCTCCCATTTTTGTGTTCTTGGGATTACAAGGTATTCTTTAGGCCTCCATGTAGTTGGCCTTGTCTCCCTATATTTGCAATATGGAAACCAAGAGGAGTGATTAGATCCGATGATATTCGAGGAATATGAGTGTTGTCCTGGATAAAACATGAGTGTTGTTTTTCACTCTCTTGCAAATTGGTGGTAATAATATAAGATGTTGCCCTAACATGTATGAATATTTGTTCATTTCGAGTCCGCCAAATTGCCCATAGAGTGCCGATAAAAATCGAGAGATGATCTCTATCAGTACCCGCTGCTAGCCAGAATTTCGTAAACCAATGTAGAAGCCAATTGTTGAAATTCGCAGGGGTTGGTAGGGGAGGTTGAGTATCCAAGAGGCTTATACTTTATGATTCGTAAGCTAAAGGGCAAGACCAAAAAAGGTGTTGACGGTCTTCCGCTTCATGTAGGCATATTGAGCATTCTTAGTAAGACTAATGCCTCTTCGGTGGAGATTATGTGTTGTAGCTAGGCCATTGTGCCAAAGCTTCCATAAGTAGAGTTTCCATTTAGGCATGATGTGCAAACTTCAGAGGAGACGAAATTTAAAGAATTCCATTTCGAAAGAAGTTGTCATGCTGCAGAAATTATTTTGCTGTTGGAGTACAATGTGCTACCCCGTCTTGGTATAATATTATCCAGACTTAGTAAAAAGCCAATATTGAGAATCTGGCAATATCCAAAGTAGGATGCAATTCAATAACTTCTATTTGATGCGTACTGTCAAGATAGGACAATCTGTTAATTTTCTAAATATTCCGTCCTTGACGGTGGTGCAGGATAAGTTGGTCAACAGTAAGATTAGCAGCTTCATTTAGAGGGGCTTGATATCTGAAAATAGGTCGAGTTCCATTCACCCATGCCTGTTGGGAGGCAATGATGTTTGTACCAACATCTACTTTCCACCTACAATGTTTGCGGAGTAATTAGTCATCCCTAATAATGCTTTACGCCACCAGGATTGCTGATGATTTGAAATCCGGGGTGAAGAGTGTCTTGAAAGTTGGTAAATGCCTGGCAGCAGTAAATGAGGGTTTTGATGCATTCTCCATGCTTTTTTCATTAATGAAGCTCGATTGAACGCACCAATGTTGCGAATACCAAGACCACCCATACCACATGTTCTATGAATGACTTCACGTTTTTTCTAATGTAATGCAGTTGCATGACTGTTTAGCTAGAAAAAGTTTGCAAGCATACTATCTATCTTGTTTGTAATAGTAGCAGGAATATGAAACATCGCAAGATGATGCATAATAGAAGCAACAAGAATTAAGTTAATTATAATGAGTTTGCCTGATTGGGAGATGGTTTTGTGGTTCTAGTGAGAGATGCGTTGAGAAATTGTATCCAGTAGAGGAGTGAAGTGTTGAACCTTGGTGTCCTGGATATCAATAGGCACGCCTAATTACACTCCAAGTGACGGCTTGGAAGACATTCTAAGGATGTTCCTGTAGTTGGATTGATCTTCAGCAGGGGTGTTAGGGATGAATTTAACTAATGACTTCTGAAGATTCAGGACTTGGCCAAAAATGTTGCAAAATCGTGTAATAACATTATTCACAACCATGCATGCTTCAATGCTAGCTTTGAAGAAAAAGAGAGAGTCATCTGCAAAGAAAAGGTGAAAAATAGAAGGACCCTGACGGCCAATCTTGACACCCTGAAATTGTCGAATTTCTGTAGCCATGGTGCTCATACGGGAGAAAATATTCATGCAGAAAAGAAATAGATATGGAGATAGAGGATCTCCCTGACAAAGACAACAAGTGGGAATAAAAATTAGAGTTGTAACACCATTAATTAGGATACTATATGACACCGTTGAGATACACTGATGGATTAAATGGACCCATTTTGGTGGAAACCAATATGCTGTGAGAACTTTCAGAAGGAAAAGCCAAATAACTCTGTCATAGGCTTTGATCATATCCAATTTCAGAGCCGCAAGATATTTGCCACTTGATCGTTGTTTGTTTATAATATGTGTGATTTCAAGAGAGATAAGAATATTATCATCCATTTGTCGACCAGGCACAAACGCTGTTTGGAAATCATCAATAAGAGTTGGGAGAAAATTCTTCATCATGTTGACCATACACTTGGCAATACATTTATATAGAACATTGCATAAACTAATAGGTCGTAGGTGACTTACTTCTTTCAGAGGGGTTACCTTTGGAATGAGAACCAAGAGAGTGTGATTCCATTCCTTTAGTAAATGACCAGATACGAAAAAACGATTAACTGCATTAATCACCGATTGGCCGACAATACCCCAATACAACTTGAAAAATTCAGAGGTGAAACCATCGTACCCCAACGATTTATCATCGGCTATATTAAACACCGCATCTTTTATCTCTTGATCAGAAAATGGAGTAAGCAAGAAATGTTGGTCAATGTTAGAAATAGACGGCAAGTGTAGTTCTCGAAGTACCAGATCAATTTCTTCAGCATGATTGGCAAAATTTTGAGCATACGAACTAGTTGGAATGAAAAGATCTCTAAAGTAGTTTTGGATCATATTTGCCAATTCTTGTTAATCCTCAACCCAATTACCAGCCGAATCTTTGAGCATATGCATGAATTCCGCTGTTTATTTTGACGGAGTCGATTGAAAAGGAGCTTTGAGGGGAGGTCCCCTACCTGGATGAGCTTAGCCTTGGTGGATGGATTCAAAAAGATATAGCAAGAGTAGCCTCGTTATCAAGAGAGTAATGATGTTGTATATAAGACACACCTTGAGAGGTTGTGGTTAAACGGTTTCCACAATCATAGAGTTGATAAAAAAAAAAAATTCCAGTTGACTCCCTAAAAGAGTTTGTTTTGCCAAGAATCCATGCTTTTAAACGATTGTAGAGAATCGAAAGCTTGCGAGAAATAGTGTATAAGGAGGAACCTGAAATTTGTATAACCCAGATTTCCTATACCATATTTCGGACTTCCTCATATTGTAGGCTCCCGTTTCAATTTGATAGGGTCTCCGCACTGTCGAGATTGTGTCCATCGTTTGCAAGAAGATAGGCATGGTCGGAGTGGACTATAGGAAGGTTTTGGATACATGTCTGTGGAAATTTAATCATCCAATCAATAGTTTCATAAGCACGATCTAACCTTTCCAACACTATCTCATTTTCCCGATTACTGCACCATGTATACCGAGGCCCTGAAAAGGGAATATCTTGTAAGTTCATGTTGTGTTTCCACGAGACTATGTCTTCCCATCCACGAACTAAACTACTTTCACCCAGTTTATCAGAGTATTGTTCAACTTGGTTGATATCGCCGATTATAAGGAAAGTGGAGTATGGTTGAAGTAGTTGTTGTAAAGAATCCCATAGGAGTGATCGAAGGTGATGTTGGGCCTCACCAAACAAGAACAGACATTACCATTGCTTTTCATTCATAGCAGAAATTATACAAAACAGAAAGTTCCTAGATTTAGCTACTACATCGACGACAAAGAGACCCCAACATAAAACAACTAATCCCCCCGTGTTTCATCAGCATCAACCCCAAAACAAGATGACGAGCGCGTGGAACTTAACAACTTAGACACCCTTTCTAAAGTAGACTTTGTTTCTTGCAAAAACAAAAACGACGGTTTAAACAGTGAAATAAGTCAGAAAAGGTAAGGAATTGTCGGACCATCTCTGGCATTTAGTCCTCGACAATTCCACAAGAGGCAGTTCATTGGGGATATGGTGATTGGTGAGGGGCAACCACATCCCTAGCTAGCTTCACTATCTTAAGCAACCGATATAACCAATGAGAAATGTAGTTCCATGTCTTCGTTTTCATGTTCATTTGTTGCTGCAGCTTGAACATCCATGTCTTGGCTTGAAGTTTTATTATGCTTAAGGCACCAATCATCTTTTGGATCCATAGGAGAGGCATTGGCATGGCGTTTTTTATGTTCCTGTGAAGTAGTAGAAAACCCAGGTTCAATACCTAACATATATGCCATTGAAACATCTGTGATTGCCTTGGCTTGAAATTCTGATTGTGCTTCGGTTGGTTTGATGTTAAAACCCCCTTCAGAGTCCCACTCCTCATACCTTGTTATCCTCTTCTTAAACTTCACTTGGCTTTCATCACCTAAAAACAAAAAGTAACTACCTACTGATTGGCTGCGGCCAATTGGAGCATCACGCTTTTTTTTACCCCGAAACATAGCTGAAACACTTTGGAGACCCAACACAAATTGCGGTGGATTTGATGGTGAGTAATGGTTTTGCTCTTGATCGGGTTCAGAAGCAGAATCGAGATTTTGTAATTGTAGCGGCAAGGTGGGAGAGTACACATCCTCAAGGGGTATATAATCCCGTCATGATTATTAGATTGATGATGATTAACCTGATTGTCCTTCAAAAGTGGGTTAAATACTTCTGGATATATGGGAGGAGAGATACGGAACCTACTATTTATCATGTGGGAAATGTTACGTAATTCTATAGGCTCAAAATCTTCCATTTCTTCCATCATAATAACCTATGGAGCAGCAGTAGAAACATCTGAAACAAAAGGGTTACTATTTGGGTTATGCACCCTTTTTACCCAATTGTTGGGCCCAACCTCATCTTGGCCAGGAGCTTGAATAGACCATCCTTGATGTGAGATAAGAGCTTGTAGGGTTCCATGCTCCAAGTTCTAGGTTTGGCTTTAAACATTTGGCGGGTTTGGATCAGGCCTTGGGGAAGCAGTCTTGCGAGTCGGAACACAAAAATTATTGACAATCCTTTATGAACTCTGGGCCCAATTAGACAAGCTCAATTGGTGTAGGATAGATCTGCGGTGTGGGCTTGGGAGGTCCTGATACGACTCTTAAGCTTGTGGGTTCGGTGGGGGAAGATTATTTGGGCTTGTGGATCTGGGTGGTTGATTTGGGTCTAGCTGAATTTGTGGAATATCCCCAAGAGAGCGAATAGTATTGGGGGCAACAAAACCTCTTGAATTAGGATATACCCAAATCTCATGCCTGGAGAAGGTGAAAGATTAACTCGAGTTCGTAAGATTGGAGGTATATGATTGCTCATGGTTTGATTCAAAAAACCAGGTTGAGGGTTTGTGTGATTTTAAGAGTTATCATCTGAGTAATATTGATGGTAGCGGCTCATATGTTGTTGGCAAAAATCTGGGCTAGCATCATAAAACTCGTCGGATGACGAGTCAGAATTAGGTTCATTTATGTAAAGATGAGGTAATAAATATGGATCTCGGCTAGGGGTTTGAATATGAGGTTAAATGTTACACGGATTGATTCGGGGATTTCAATGAAGAAATCTATCAGTCAAGCCACGAATCATGTTCGTGTAAAGAGGGATGCTCTCATGGGTTTGAAGAATAGTCATTCCATGTTCCTCAAAGGTTCGAATACGAGTCTGTAACATACGACTTACCTCATAAGCAGATAGAGGACAACGACCAATGTTATGAATCACACAACCACATTCTTTACAAAATTTGAATATCCCTTCATAGCGAAATATACCCGGAAACTCTATGTTCATCAAGTGGTAAAAAACAACCAGGGATAGGGGGTTTTGTTATGTCAATTACTAACCTTGCGCGAAGATACGGTTGAGTGGGTAAGCTTGGTCCTTCACTATCAATGGCCTCCACCATGCCCACATGACTGAGAATTCTCATCGTCCAATCAGTATTGAGGTACCCCCAAGGGAGATCTTGAATCCGAACCTAGATGCGGGCCATGTTGAAATTTACACTCGCTGGAATTTGTTGTTCGGAGCTTGGGCGAAAGGTGATATGATTGCCATCAATAAAAGTAGTATTTAGGGTGAGTAGGGATTCCGTGTCTCGAGAATTTTTACATTCAAAAAGAAAGTACGGACCCATACGATATATACGTATTGGCGCATGCACCTCCCAATGATTGTTAACAATATTAAAAACGAAGCTTGTATTGGGAGGAGAGTGATCATAAAACTTTCCAACCACAGCTATGGACCAGTCTATGTATGGCAAATTTTGGTTGGCAGGAGGATGATGGATAAGGATACTCATCCTTTGGGGTTGTATAAAGTTATTTCGAGGCCAAAGTGAATTTGGAAGATTCTGTGGCGAGGGATTTGGGGGTTCGGAGGGTTATGGTTATTCATAATTATAGGAAAGCTAATTTAATTTTACAAAAAATAGATTTTGCTGTTTGTAATCGTAAAAACTAAAGGAGGTAGGTGGGAGAAAGTAACACTCCTTTTGGAAGTATTTTTAGATGAGAGAAAGCGGGTATGTAGAAGAAGGATTATTAGAACGAAGTGCAGCTAAGTTAGATGCATGCTAACCACTTGGTGATGAGAGAGAATTTTCGAAGAGTTGCAGAGAATTGGGCTTGGCGGTTGAGTTGCAGATGTTGTCGGTGAAAAGTAAGTGGATATTTCACTGAGTAGTGAGGTGAAATCTCTCAGAGAGAGTTACTTTCTAGAGAGACTAGCGTTTACCTTTTTCCATTGCAAGAGTTTTAACATAATTAGACTTAGAAATATTATAAGAGTCTTAACATTATCAGACTTGGAAATATTATAAGTAAAAATTCAAAAATGGTAGTACAAAAGAAAAAGAGAAGAAAAACTGAAATACTAGTTTGAAACTACTCCATCACCGTTGAAGATTCAAGTTGTACCATTGTTGATTGCCAACAACCTTGACCTCAGGCAAAGGTAATCTCATCTTTAAACAAGTGTTGTACTTTAACAGGAGACTCCATGAATCAGCCATCATGCTGACATTTTGATAGTCATCTAATTTCTACTCCATTTTAACATATATAAAGATAACATTTTAGAATGTCTCCACAAGTCAACATACTTCATCTATTTTCGTTCATTGGTTTGAGACCATATTTTAATCCAATCTCTTCTTCTCAATATAATAATACCTTCTAATCAAATGATCCACCTTATACTCTCTTCCTAAACGTAGTTAACAATACAACAAACTAGTATATATATACTTCCTCGTTCTTTTATTATTGCATTATTGCAGCATTTTTCTATTTGAAAATTTTATATTAATTGCAACAATATTAATTTGACTATGTTTTCTCTCTATTTTTCTCCTTGTCATATGCATCACTTTTTTTTTCTCTCTTTTTATCTCCATCATATCCTTAAATAATGTGCAATCCTCACATATTATATTATATATATATATATATATATATATATATATATATATATATATATATATATATATATATATATATATATATATATATATAAGTGAGTTCATATGAGAATGCATGCTTACATGAGAAATGAGAATGAATTTTACGTGCTATAACTCTTATGAATAAGTTATGTAATTCTAATGAAAAAGTGATGTAGCTTAAAAAAAAAACAGTATTAGAAAAAAAATTCAAAAATATATTTTTTTTTGGGCTCAAAATTCTTTTGGGGGGTATGACTCTAATGAATAAGTGTTGTAACTCTAATCCAATCGCGTGGTTGAGATTCATTCTCATTTCTCATGTAAGGAGAATGCTCCTTACATGAGAATGTTCCTTACATGAGAAATGATAATGAATCTCAACTACACGATTGGATTAGAGTTACAACACTTGTTCATTAGAGTTATACCCCTTGAAGAATTTTGAGTCCAAAAAAAAATTATTTTTGAATTTTTTTTTCTAATATTTTTTTTTTTGGAGTTACATCACTTTTCATAAGAGCTATAGCACGTAAAATTCATTCTCATTTTTCATGTAAACATGCATTCTCATATGAACTCACTTCTATATATATATAAATACACATATACTTCCTTTGTTTTTAAATAAGTGCAACATTTCTTGTTTTCACGTTTGCCAATGCATTATTTTAACCATTAATATCTTCCATTATCAATAAGTAAAAATTATAAAAAGTGGATATTAAAAAAATTCACATTCAGACGAATCTAACAAGATCCCACATGACTATGTTTTTCCTAAAATGTAAATCACCAAAGCTAATTAAAGTATAAACTGTGAATAGTAAACACTATGCAAATGTTGCACTTATTTAGAAACGGAGGAAGTATATGTATATTATATATATGTACATATATATATATATATACATATATATATATATATACATATACATATATATATACATATACATATATATATATATACATATATATATATATACATATATATATATATACATATATATATATATACATATATAATATATATATACATATATATATATATATATACAATATATATATATATACATATATATATAATATACATATATATATATATACATATATATATATATACATATATATATATACATATATATATATATATATATATATACATATATATATATGTATGTATACATATATATATATGTATGTATATAATATATATATGTATGTATATATATATATATATATATATGTGTATATATATATATATATATATATAATACACATAATATATATAATATATATATATATATATATATACATACATATATATATATATACATACATATATATATATGTATACATACATATATATATATATATACATACATATATATATATATATATATATATATATATACATATATATATACTCCCTCCGTTTCCTAAAGATCTTCCCTCTTTTCGTTTAAGGGTGTTTCCAAAAGATCTTCCCTCTTTTGCTTTATTCCTTATTTGGCAAAGCAAATTTCCCTATTTACCCTCTCATGTCACTATCATATGGTCCACCATTACATTATTAATTCAATTTTACTCCCTTTCTCTCTCCTACTTTAACCCCTTTTTATTTGTTTATTTATCTTAACTCCTTTCTCTCTTCTACTTTACTCACACCATGCCCCACACAACTTGATTTTCCTTGGTATCTGTAGGAACAGTAAGTGTGAAGATCTTTAGGAAACGGATGGAGTATAACTTTGTGCGAAAGCTTGCATGAAACATATCCATATATGCCATATCCTCTGAGTGAATGACCTTGTACGAGGCAGCCAGAGAAAATTCATCTTATCACGGAACTTCCGAAAGGATCCCTAAAAAAATCACGATCAAGTTGAACCCGGCCCGAAAATGGACGGGTTTTGGACATGATTTTTTAGGCCCGTGATCGGGTCCGTCTTTTTTTTTTTTTTGGCAAAAATTTAAGGCCACGGCCCACCTAGATTTGGAAAAAGAGGCTAAATTTCGATTCATGCCGACAATGGTCCGAAAAGCCCGCTAGGTCCGGCCTGAAATACCGATGTCTGACGCGATTTTTTAGCCCGAGCTTTGGCCTGACTCGGCTTGCGTTTTTGGCCCAAAACGAGCTTCTTTCTTTGGCCAAAATCCACTCGACCCATGAGGCCATGATCACCTCTAAAATTGCATCTCATGATCTTAAGGTTGTGGGATCAATTTGCTACATTAGACCTTTTTCTATCTAAACAAATTTATGATGATATTTCCAAATTAGAATGCATTATAATCTCACTAATTGTTGTGAATTGATAAGTTGGAAAAACAAATTCCAAACAATGACTTATTTTAAATATTAGAATTAGAGAGTGCGAGTTTTCTTCTGATAGCTATGCATCTAGTTCAATATCCATGCATTCACCTACCATTTTTTTCCCCGACGGGAGCATTCATCATTTCACCTACTTATATATGGAGTTTTTGTCATGAAATGACACAGAGTGTTCCAAAAGAGTCCAAGACTAATCAAAAAAGTAACACATCATCATATTTTTCTTCATGTTCATCTTCATCATTTTATATTAATTTGTTAGCAGAAGTCAATGTAAGTTGTATTGGACAAGATGGCTAATGCTACAACGACACCAAGTAATACGCTTGTGGCATACTTCTTTGTTTGTGGTGTTTCAGGAGCTTTTAATACGATTATCGTATATAAAAACACTGCTAGATATTCTGCATTTTTCCTCAGTGAGTGTAGCCACATGATCGACAAGAACTTTATTTGTATTAAACTATGCCATGCTGGCTAATTTTGACTCCTAAAATACTTAATATTTCCCTATGCTAACGATCTAGAGGTGGAATAATGCATAGCAAATTTCTAAAAAGACCTGGTGAGCGCATAAAGATAAAGTCTTTAGTTTTCTTAACAAGGCAATGCACTAAAAAAACCCCAAAACAAAGGCGATGCTCTAACTAGCAAAGTTACACATGGGTGGTGTTGTGCCATGTTGGCATGACAAGCTAAGCCAATAAACTCGTGCCACATCAAGTCGAGCTTGAAACGAGATAAGGAAACGTCTTGTTGTGTCAGCTCGTGTCTTCCAACAAAACGATCCATGTACTGCGCTATTTACATGTTGTGTCAACAGGCTTCCCTTCATAATTTTTACATTTCTCCTAATTAAATATACAGGGACCACTAATGTCAAACTCATGTAGATTTTTGAAAATAACGTTCATACACCACTAATGTGTTGTCCTCACGTGCTGATCTAGCGCGAGTATAAGCTCATATTCATTGAATCAACCTCATAAAAAATTACATCTTTTTGTCAATCCGACTCATACCCAACTCTATAATTAAAGGGATATATTATTTTAATTATTGCTATGCAAATAATATACATCTATATGAACCTTCCAATTATATTTAAGTAGGAGTACAATCTTAAAAAGCTTCATCAATTCTTTACACTTGTATTCCAATCAAACACATCTAAACTATTCCACATGAAATAAGATTACTACTCACTAAAATATACACCCACTAGCTTATAGGCTATAGCCTACTATAAATCAAGAATCTCACCATGTATTCCTATTTTCCCACTTTCATTTCCCATTTCCCACCTCAATCTCTCTTTTTCTCTCTTTCTTTTTTGGCCTCTCCCTCCTTTGTGAATATGCACACGGTTGGGTTGAATTGTAAAGACAAAACTCCATAATTTTCTCTCTCCTTCTCTCTCACTGATTGAAGCTCACCTCAAACAAAGCTGCCCTTCTGCCAGCCTTACTCAAATGCTTTTTTTTCTGACATAAACATAAAAACACCCCATCAAAAAGCATCCCACTTAACACAAATCAAGCAACAACAACAACAAAAACAACAACAACACCCAACACAAATCCAGCAACAGCAACAGCAACAGCCACAAAAACAACAACAACCCAACATTAAAAACACAAAATTAGCAACACCCACTGAAAGAAAGATAAAAACTTCATCATGGGTTGTTGCCAATCTTCAGAAAACCACCCAGAAAAACACCCCAAAAACACCAATTCTAACCAACCACTTCATCACCACCAGCAAACGCCGTCAACTGACGTTGTTGGCGGTGTCGGTGGTGGAGGTGTTGGTGGTGGTGTTCCTGCCTTTGCAGAGTTCTCTTTTGCTGACTTAAAATCGGCAACAAATAATTTTAATTCAGAATTTATAGTGTCAGAAAGTGGTGAAAAAGCACCTAACCTTGTTTATAAAGGCCGCCTCAAAAATCAACAGTGGATTGCTGTGAAGAAGTTTACCAAATTAGCTTGGCCTGATCCTAAGCAATTTGCGGTTTTTCCCTTTTTTACTCTCTTTTTTTCTTTTTTTTTTGTCGGTTTTATGTAAAGTTGATTTCTTTTGGGCTGAGGTGCTTGCTACATTGTTATTTTGGGTAAAATTTTATCTGGGTGTTTGGTGATTTTGTTGTTAAAATTGTTGATACATTGTTTCTTTTGTGCTTTTGTGTTTTCTAAATTTAGTGAAGTAAGTTGGAATTTTGTGAGTATTGTTCTTTATAGATTTAATACATTTGCTTTTGTTTCCTTCTTTTTGGGTTTTAGGTTCTTTTACTAAAAGTTTGTGATGCATTTATGAGGAAACTATTGTCTATGTTTTAGACTTTAGGTTCTCTCTTCTTTTTTTGTTTCTTTTTTTTTTTTGTTCTTTTAGTGCTTGATAAGCTGTTATTCTTATGAATTTTGGATGGTTGCAATGTTTGTAGGAGGAGGCTTGGGGAGTTGGAAAATTGAGGCACCAAAGACTTGCAAATTTAATTGGATATTGCTGTGATGGTGATGAGAGGTTGCTGGTTGCTGAATTCATGCCTAATGATACTCTTGCCAAACATTTGTTCCACTGTAATTTTTTCATCCTTTCTTGTTACTTGTTGCTAATTCCTTGTGTTCTTTTTCTTAATTTGGGGGTACTTCTATTCATGTTATATAGATTTTACAAATCTTCTTGTGTGGGGGAAGTCTATGCAAAAGAGAATATTGGTCTATGAATGACTTAAATGTTTGTTATGATTTTTATGGGCAAACATGTTTCTGCACATTTTGGATTCTAATATGGTAAGGCAGATGCCTCTTGGTGGTCCAATGTAAATTATGTGGAGAATGGGATTTATGCTCTATTCTGACTCCATGTGATAGGTGTTAAATCATTAAATGATGCTATTGTTTGTTTCTTATTTGGTTGTCACTCCCTCATAAATTTGTCATGAGTCGCAAAAAGTATTTATTGTGTGTTCCACCATATGGAGGGCATACTAACTACAATATATTATGGTTTCTGTTGGCTGCATTGATTATCTATCAAGTTTGTTTAGTTCCTAGGAGTGTAAAAGATTTGTGCCTAAATGTTTAAGCATATGCAATGTTAATTGTTTGATAGATCTATGTATGAATTTATGATGGTTGACTGCAGTTATTTGGCATTGTAAGAGATGTTTGCTTGCTTCTTTGTAAGATCTAAGTAACTAGCATCTAGCGGATTGGTCATGTTGATGGTGCTCACGAGTTTATATTGCTTGTTCATGATATCTGAAAACCGTGTGTGATGAACATTGCTGCATGCTATCTGCTGCTAGCCTGCTAGGTAGGGCATGAATGAGGACTTGAGTTGTTATTTTGATTCTATGTTTTAACAGAAGTACAGTTTACCTCTATGGTCATAACTATTAATAAATGATCCAACTTTTAAATTGAAGTGTAAGAATGGTATACCTGCTGCATCTTTGTCTGACATGTCAATCATAACCTAATGTGATGTATTAATAGTTGTTTGATGACGTTTACGCTAATTAGAGTTGGAAAGTCTTGCTTTTAAGGAAAAGGAACTGGCTTTTGGGTATTGTTTTTGTGTTGGACTTGGTAATGGTTTTCTTTGAAGCCTTTTAAAGTTGTGTGAATGCCAATCATAACTTTGAGAGTATCATGTGCTAAGCATGGCTGGAAGAGTGTTGGCATTTACTGTCATTTGAGCTCAGGTTCCCATTGTTGCCGAATTAATGAGTTGTGTCTTTTGATCCACATTAGATGGCTATATCTGGTGATAATCAATTTGTATAATTTTATAATTGTGTTATTTTATCTTATGCCTAAGTTTGTCTTGCTCCTTAGGGGAAAATCAGACAATTGAGTGGGCAATGCGATTGAGAGTCGCTCTTAATGTTGCTGAAGCCTTAGATTACTGTAGTACTGAAGGTCGTCCATTGTACCATGATCTAAATGCTTACAGGGTTCTCTTTGATGAGGTAGGATCATCAAAATCCATAAAATCTGGATTTCTCTTACTTTATTATGCAAATATGTTGGTCTCTTTATGAATTACACACATCTACTTGATTTTTGATTTTATGATGGCTGTTGTAGAATGGTGATCCTAGACTTTCGTGTTTTGGATTAATGAAAAACAGTAGGGACGGAAAAAGTTACAGCACCAATCTTGCCTACACCCCTCCAGAGTACCTTAGAAATGGTAAGTACTTCCTCAATTTTGGTTAGCCTTTTTAATTCTTGAAAAGGATTGAGTGTTTGTCTAAATTTTGGTTAGCCTTCTGGCTCTTAAATTCTTAAAAAGAATTGAGTGATTGACAACCATACTTTATGCTCCTTTTGTTACTTCATTCATTTTGTTTACAAAAGACACTGATATGTGGAATGAAAATTCAGTTTGGGCAATATGAACATGTTACATCTGGACTTGTCGACTTCTCATGTAGCTACTATGGATCTCTCTCTCTCTCTCTCTCTCTCTATGTGAATGGAAATTGGAAATGCATTGGCATTATGACACTTTGGTTTAAGCAGAAGCAATGATAAGCTCTAAATTAGTGTTCACTTTGAAGTGGTTAATTTCAGGGTCTATGAGCAGCTAATTGAGGAAATTCTTCAAGGCATCGGGATATGTGAATATGTTTCCTTGCAAGTTCAGCTAGGCTATAGAATGATTTAAATATGTTGCTAAAGACAGCTTTTAGGCCTCATAGATTACCTCATATCAACAGATGTCCTATTAGGGACTAGAGCGTTGAATCTAGGCTCCGTTTAGTTGGCAGAAAAACTTTCAACAGAAAATAATTTTCCAAATAGCATGTTCGGGTGGAATACATAATTGTTAAATATTTTTCCTTTTTTTGGTCCCTTGTATAAAAGTTAGATAGAAAAGGAAGACGAAAAGAATGGGATAAAGATGGATGGTATGTTTTCCAGCCTTGGAAAACTATTAAGTATTGTCAACATGTGGGAGACAATTTTCCACCCTTTACAAACCAAACATAGGAAAATGGGGAAACCCTTTCTTGGAGAATGTTGTCCAACTAACCAAGAACTCTCCTTGTATAAAATGTCAGTCTCGAAGCTTCACTCCGTTCAAACTGGTTAGACCAAATCGTGGCTGGGAAGTGTCATTATTCTTTGGCAATATGCTTTATCATGCTTCATCTTATGCTTCTGAATATGGGTGTTTATTTTGACTAGAAAATACATGGAATATTTGGGAAATATGAGAACTCTTAATTTTAAATTAGATAAGTATACAATACAATGTCAATCACACTACCACCATACATAACCCTCGGAATTTATGTTTTTAAGATCCAACTGCACCATTCTAAATCAATATCTACAGATAACAATAGTCATAGGATTGCAACTTATCATATTAAAGCACTCCCTTGCATAATACATCTTATGAATCTGAAACCAAAAGATAAATGAAAATACCAGGCTTTCTGGAGCACTTGGAACAATGTACCACACAATTTTACAGATTGGGTCGTCAGTATGTTGTCAGAAATGGTGTGCAACCTTCTGCAGCAACCAAAAAACCTGATGTTTCTTTTTTGTGCTCATGTTGGGTGACACCGCGATGTCATGTAAACTTCCGTCACTAGATCACATTTGTCGTGCGTTGGGCTTAAGCCTAACATAAACTTTCTGCATTCTCTTTTCATTTTGGTCCATGTATACTTCTGACTGGGCATTGTGACATGCTGTACTCATTGATTGACCACATTGTTAGCATACCAGTATTCCTAAGCAGCTATGTAGTATTGTAACTAAAAATGTGGAATGTAAGTCCTTGCATTGCACAATAGCTTCTTCATTCTAAAAAAACTTGTCTTTAGCTTCCTATGTGCTGGGCTTTGGGGTTTAATATTCTAACATGCATTGCCTCTGACTTTCTTTATCTCAAAATTTCAGGGAAAGTTACCCCTGAAAGTGTTATTTACAGCTTTGGTACAATTCTTTTGGATTTGCTGAGTGGAAAGCACATACCTCCAAGTCATGTAAGTGAATTTTGGTTACATAGTCTTACATGAGTGCCTGGATGATTATTGAAGCTTTGTTTGTGTTTATAGCTTCATTACTAATGGCATAAACCTGAATTAGGTAGACAGTTTACTGATGACCTACTACGCTACTAGTTTCTCCTGACTGTGTACACATGTCACTGCCATGTTACACATGTATTCAATAAGTCACATGTGCCATAGTGCATTTCTCCCTAAGAGTTGGATCTGATCCTGTACTTTCTTTGTTTGATATTGTTTTGTTTTCTGCAACATATTATTTAAAATACCCATTTTGACACAAGAAGTTGAAAAGTCCAAGAGCTATTGCTAAGAGTGAAGTCTAGAAAATGTGCTTCCTTAAACCACTTTGTACGAGTTCATCTTCCTGAATTGCAGCCTATTATAGAATATTGCCTACATCAATATACATTAACAATGTAGTACTTGATTATAGATTTGGGGACTTTTATTCATGTGGATAAAAGCTGGATGATCTTCTGGAAAAGGATAGACATCACTGATTCCCATGTTAAACCAAAGCTCGTATTTGGGCAGTGTATGTAACCGTTTTTAACGTCTCTGTTTCATTTAGGCCCTCGATATGATACGTGGCAATAATAATATCCTTTTAATGGATTCCCATCTAGAGGGCAAATTTTCCACTGAAGAAGCTACTGCAGTTGTTAATCTGGCTTCTCAATGTTTGCAATATGAACCTCGGGAGCGCCCGAACACCAAGGATCTTGTTTCAACGCTCGCGCCATTGAATACTAATCCTGATGTAAGGTCCTATTAGTTGCTTTTTGTAAAAAAATTGCTTGTGCATTATTCTTCCAGAAATTCATCAAACGTACATTTTAAAACTTTTATCATTGTTGCATACAGCAGTCATGCTGAATCAGAGCTGTACTTAATTTCCTTTATTTGTAAAATCTACCATAGTAGGTTGCACAATTGCACATTATACTTTTTCACATACTTCATGTGAGCTTCTTTCACTAGTGAACACAGTATTTGTTGACATACAGGTTGCATCGTACGTGATGCTTGGGGTATCACAGCAAGAAGAAGCACCTCCTACCCCACAGCGGCCTCTTTCGCCAATGGGCGAAGCATGCTCTCGGATGGATCTTACAGCAATTCATCAAATACTGGTTATGGCACACTACAGAGATGACGAGGGAACGAATGAGGTACAACCGTAGCTTGTATTCTAATGTGTTGGTCCGTTGCTTCTCTCTTTTTAAAATTCAAGTTTTCATTGGTTCAGCTATCTTTTCAAGAATGGACCCAACAAATGAGAGATATGCTAGACGCTAGGAAACGTGGAGATTATGCCTTTAAGGACAAAGACTTCAAAACAGCTATTGATTGTTACTCTCAGGTATGTGCATGTTCCTTGAATAATGCTGTTTTCTTTGAGTTATTACAAGGCAAAAACCTAAATGTGGTATGAACTACAGCTTACCTGAAACGTGTCCCCTCATGATTACCTCATCTCTTGTTATGCCAATTCCCGACCCGCCAACCTGGACAAGAAAAAAGGGCTTTTTCTGGTTGCTTTTCTTAACTCATAAAAAAAGAAAAAAGAAAGAACTAAAGAAAAAAGGACAAGATAAAAGTACCAAGGAGATAAGGAATGGACTCAAAGCCAATGATTGACATTGACATTAAGGCATTAAGGTTCTTCAACCTTATTTTATAAGTTGAAGTTGAGGGCCAGAAATTCATATAAAGGCTCTTGAGGGTCAATGCATTCATATTGAAGTTGATAGCAACTAATTAGTTTCAATAAGGTACATTCATACAAGAAATAAAGTAAGGTCTAATAAGTCCATAAAAGTTTAGATGCGTTTATATAGGTTCAGGGTTAATAAGTTCTGAAAAGTGAAATTCAACTGAAGCAAGTTGAAGAAAGCTTGTTAATATTGGGTTTGATAAATCTTAACATCTTCTCTTTTTACTGGGTTCTCCTATGGGCCAGTTTATAGATGTAGGGACTATGGTCTCACCGACTGTATATGCAAGGAGAAGCTTGTGCTATCTTATGAATGACCAAGCAGATGCAGCCCTAAGAGATGCAATGCAAGCACAATGTGTGCACCCTGATTGGCCAACGGCCTTCTATATGCAGTCAGTTGCTCTTGCGAAGCTAGATATGCAGAAGGATGCTGTCGACATGCTGAACGAAGCGGCTGGCCTTGAAGAAAAGAGGCAGAAAGGTGGAAGAAGTTGATCATATCATCCATGATCTCCCTTGGTCAAAGAATGGATTAATTCTTCTTCAAAGATAACCTGATCAACTTGAGTTTCTGTAAAATCTGAAATAGAAATGGAAGAATCTTATTGATGCAAAAAAATTGCATCATGTTACACTTTCGATTGTATGATTGTGTGATCAATTGTATGTTATTGGGGGCTATAATAGATTGAGAAAAGAAGGGAAAAGGATAAAAGGAAAAATGCAATTTGCAAAGAAAGGTGACATGTACTTCTTTCTTTCCCTTTTTTTGACGTGCCAAATGAGATACACTTTCAAGTCTTAAAAGAAATGATACCAGCAACTAAAAGGGTAGATTAATTAAATTTGGATTAATCAAGTCTTATAGAATTATGGACTTAAAAATATAACACATCTTGACAAATTAGGTTTACTGATTGTGTTAAGTGTTTTCATTCCACAGTAAATGTTAATATACAAACTAAACTCACTATACTAAGGCCTTGAGCCCAACAAGCTAAGTACACTAATAACATCATTTAATACAATATATGGGCCAATATTCCCCTCAAGTTGGAGTATGTAGATTCAAAAGGCCCAACTTGCTCAACAAATGAAGAAATTGTCATTTGTCGAATGCTTTAGTGAAAATCTCGGCTAGCTGAGCATGAGTGAGAACATGATGAGTAGTGAAACCATCCCGAATCGCATCACTGACATAGTGATAATCCACCTCAATATGTTTTGTGCGCTCATAAAACACCGGATTCTGCGCAATGTGCGGAGCAGATATACTATATCATAATAAAGAGACACAGGTCGAGGTTGATGGACATCTAAGCTCTCGAGAAGAGCTTTCAACCATTTTAACTCAGAAGTGACGTCCGTCATGGACCTATACTCGGCCTCTGCAGAAGAACGAGAAACAATATGCTTCTTCTTGGTCTTTCAAAAGATAGGAGAGAGACAAAAAAAAACACGATCCACCCAGTCAAAGAGTGACGAGTAACAAGACAACTCGCCCAATCAGAATCACACCAACCCGATAAGGAGAGATCACACTGTGCACTGAGAAGGATACACTGCATAAACTGAGCCAAAATATGAACATAATAAGCCAGATCCGGACGAGTGAAGGAGAGATATATAAAACGGCCAACAAGCCGTCAATTAAGACTCCAAATCAGTCAACAAGTCACCAGTAGCAAGGGCAAGAGCGTGATTTTGCTCGATCGGAAAGCTAGCAGGTTTGGCACCCATAAGACCAGTTTCAGAAATCATGTCCAATGTATACTTGCGCTGACACAGAAATAGGCCGCCAGTCCCACGAGCAACCTGAATCCCAAGAAAGTACTTCAACACACCAAGATCCTTCATATGAAAACAATCACCCAAATACTGCTTAAAAGAAGGAATAGTAACAAAGTCTACCAAAGATGATAAGATCATCAACATAGGCAAGAACCGAGAGCTTAACACGACCATGACTGAGCACGAACAATGAGTAATCCAAGTAACACTGGACAAAACCATAGCGCAACAGAGAGGTAGCAAGCTTGGCGAACCTACAAGAGGGGCCTGACATGAACCATATAAAGACTTTCGTAGACGACAAACCATGCCAGGCCTCGAAGGAGTGAAACCCGGTGGAGGCTTTATACACACAACCTCTTCTAAATCACCATGAAGAAATGCATTATAAACATCCATCTGATGCAGCTCCCAATTCTTGGCAGCAACGACAGTTAGAAAAGATCGAACAATCACTATTTTGGCCACGGGAGCAAAGGTCTCATTGTAGTCAAGACCCTCAACCTGATGATTGCCAAAAACAACCAAGCAAGCCTTAAGGCGCTCAACAGAACCATCAGAGTGATATTTCATTTTATAGACCCACTTACACCCAAGGGCCTTATGACCAGAAAGAAGATCTTTCATGTCCCATGTAGCATTGTCTTCCAAAGCACCTATCTCTTTCTGCATGGCCTCACGCCATCCAGGATTCCGCATGGCCTCAACAAAGGACCTCGACTCAATGCTTGTAGTAACAGCTGCAAGAAAAAGACAGTGGCGCACAAAAAATTTATCACAATTCATAAAATGTGCTAAAGGATACAACGTACCTGAGGAACCTGAGGAACTTGAAGAAGAGGTAGCAGATGACGATGGATTGTTTTTTTCGCACCATATCAGTAACAAAATCTCGTAGCAATATTGAGGTATGTTTATCATGCAAACCCCGATCAAGACTCCAAGAGCGGCATCAGTATCAAGTAAAACAGTAGGAGACTAACCCACAATAGATGTAGGATGACCCACTATGGCATAATGGGTCGTAACATATGTGGGATGACCTACCCCATCTTCGCGAGCCTTTACAAACCCAACCCATAGCCCAAAATTTCATTTTCAATTTGAGCACCATCCAACTCAAAGGGAAACTCATTTTCATTAAATTGCACATCACGAGAATTAAAATACTCCCCGATCTCAAGATCATATAATTTTTATCCTTTGTTTCCATTGGGATAACCCACAAACACACATCGACGACGCCTAGGGGGAAATTTATCACCTTTAGCACATTAATCGTAAGCAAAATAGGGTCATCCAAACACTTTCATAGTATCAAAGGGAGGTGATTTTCCCGTTAGTACCTCATAGGGAGTGAGACCATTCAAAATACACGTAGGAGTATGATTAATTAAATAAACTGCGGCCGTAACACATTCTCCCCAAAAACTAACAGGTAAATGAGCCTTAAACATTAAGGCCCGTCTGACATTTAAGATATGTTGATGTTTACGCTCAACCCGATCATTTTGTTGAGGGGTTCCCACACATGAGGTTTGAAAGAGAATACCATGAGTGTCCAAATAATTAGATAAACAATTAAATTCAGTCCCATTGTCAGTTCTAACAATTTTAACTAGTGAGTCGAATTGACGCTTAATCATGGCAAAGAAAGACATAAAGCACTCTCGACCTCCTTATTTCGCATCAAATAGACCCACACCTCTCGGAAAAAGTCATCCACCAAAGTGCTGAAATAAACAGCATCACAAAAGGAGGTGTGCTATAAGGCCCCCACAAATCACAATGAATAACCTCAAAAATACGAGATGCTTTATTATCACCAGTAGGAAACACAATCACGAGTTTGTTTAGCTTGTGGACACGTAATACAAGCTTTATTTAATTTCTTCCTAGAAGAACTAGAACTAATAGCAGGAACTAACTTGACAACGCGATCTGAAGGATGACCCAGACGACGACGCCACAACTCGAACTCGGATAACCCCGAAATTGTCACCGCCTACACAATAGGAATGCTTCGGAAAAAATAGAGTCCATCACGCCACTCACCTGCTCCAATTAGGGTCCCTGACGTTGGTCCTATATATAGCACATAAAGAAGAAGTGAATTTTACTTGACAATTAGATACATCAATCATTTGCGACACCGAAATTAAATTGTAATTAAGACGAGGAACATATAACACATGATGAAGAGTTAGGCCATGTGTGAGCGGCACACGACCCTCCATGGTAGCAACCGCACTAGTACTGTCTGTCAAACCGACCGGAAAGTAAGCAATCGGAGTTACGTGAGTAAGACACGTAATATCACAAGTAACATGATGAGAGGTGCCCGTGTCAATAATCCAATGGCTAGAAAAATACGTATACGTCATCCGAACACCTTTTGTAGTTTCGTTATTAATGAGCTGCATTAAGGCTTAGACTTGAGCCGAACTCAGGTCCACGAGTGGGGCACATGTTGAGCCGATGGGACTGCTATCCTCGGGTAAAACTACGTGAGCCCTAACAGCACCACCAAGGGTACGAGCAACATCCGACGCCCCCGTACGCACTTGCGCTGCTGGTGGTTGGGCACTCGACAAAGCAGAAAGAACAGCAGAGGGGGGAGTAACCTTCGAACTTCCACCAAATTTTCCTCCCACCAAATTTTCCTCCCACCACGTGAGTCTACCGTGCAATCAAAACACGTAGAGACCTTGTGGCCTTTCTTCTTGCAATGTAAACATACCGGCTTTGCCCTATTATCGGCCTTGCGAGCCGCGGACGACCCCTTTCAACCTGAATAGCGAACACATGCACATCATTCTTAACAACCTTTCCCTCTACAATCTCCCTCGATCTTTCCTCCTGAACAAGGGTCTGACATATGCGGTCCAAATCAGCCGGAGGAGACTGCGACAAGAGGTTGCTCCTTGTCGTGCGATACAAGTCATCATCTAACCCTATGAGAAATTGGTGGATCTTTTCTTCTTCGCGATCTGCGGCTAATTTTTCGGCCAACCCGCACGTACATTGATTACATATGCAGCCATGAAGAGGCTTTAGACGAGCCAACTCGTCAAATAACCCCATTAAACGAGTAAAATACTCTTCGATTGACATTGCCTCTTGTTGTTTGCAGTCAACAGTAAACGCTTAAATTTGTTGAAGACACGGTCCTTTACCAACACAAAACCGCTTCTACAAGTATGTCCATACCCACTGCGCTTCATCATGGAATGGGATAGAGGCGGCAAGTTTTGTGTCCATACCATGCAAAATCCATGAAACAAGCATGGAATTCACGGTTCCCCAGTCAAGGAGTTTTTTATTTTAAGTAGGTTTGGTAATGGTACCATCCACGTAGAGATGGCCAACATTACGGGCCAATCCAGCCCAGCTTGCTTCTTGGACCGTGTGGGCTGAGCCCACGAAAAGCCCGGTCCAGCCTAGCTCGAACCGTGAAATTGGTGGGTGGGCCGTAGGCTAGATTTTTTGAGCCCAACCCACGAAAGCCCACTACTAAAATCGTCCGACCCGGTCTAGGAAACCGGTCCATCCTAGCCCATGTACTGGACCAGTCCAACCCAAGTAATTATTCAATCAAATTGTGTATATTTTAATCAAAATGTATATATATTAATCAAATTTCATATATTATAATTCAATCAAATTCAAATAATCAAATTATTCATTAATATTAATAATTGTATATATTTTAATTAATTTTAAATGTTTTATGTAACAATAATAAATTATTCCAATGATTAAATATTTTTGAAAAAATTCTCATCGGTCCGCCAGCCCAGTAGGCCCACGAACCTCAAAAACCCCTTTTCCGAACCGTGAAAATCGGTAACAAACCGATGTGGGCCAAGATTTTTCAGCATGTGGACTAGCTCGCCCAAATCGTGAAATTCACAATCCGATCCTGGGCCGTGAAATCTCGGCCAGGCCCACTAGGGCCTGCAAACCAGCCCACACCAGTGGCCATCTCTACATCCGTGAATACAAATTTCCAACGAGCCTTAAGAGATAAGATAATGGCTCTCACTCAAGCCAATAATTGTCACCAGTGAGAATCACATGAGTAATTAATTTTTCTAGTTGATCTTCGGAGCCAAGGTAAAAGGGAGAAGAAGTGTTTATTTTCTTCGTCTGTCATGAAGTTGTCGCCAATGTTGGTGGCGCAACCTTACTGTCGGCGAGTAGAAATGAAAAAAAAAGGGTTTGAGGCTATGCGGAACCTTGCTCCGATACCATGACACATTAGGTTTAATGATTTTGTGTTAGTGTTTCCATTACACAGTAAATGTTAATATACAAACTAAACTCACTATACTTAGGCCTTGAGCCCAACAAGCTAAGTACACTAATTACATCATTTAATACAATATGGGCCAATAAGTATTAAGGTGTAAACCCACATGTGAGCTTGTCCCACATTGAAGAAAGAAAGAGAGAATGACTAACATATAAGTTTAATGGGCTAATCCTCCTATTGCTAATTGGTTATAGGATGAAATCTCATTAGAACTTGTGTGTGGTCACTTTCTCCTCCGACGTGGGCATGTGTGTGCATGTCCAATGATAAATTTGCCACATCCATCCCACACCAGGGGTAACTCTGTCCTTAGGGAAGAAATTATGACAGATTTACCAAAATTTGACTAAAAAATATATGCAGGAGAAAATTTGATTTTCAAGTAAAAAAGAAAAAATTGACCTGAACAATTCCAAATTTTATCAATCTTCTCACAATAATTCCAATTTTGGCTTAATATAAAAAAAAATCAACTTTGGGGGTTGCTTTTCAAATTAATCCAAGCTCTTATCTTTCTTGCCATTACTAAACCATTTTGAGTCTATTATGTATATGAAAAGTGATTGTTCATATTATTTTGAAAAGTCGTAATGCAAAGTTGGGATTATTCCAAAATAAAAAGTTCAAATTATTTTGAGAAAATTAGTGAAAGTTGTGATTATTTATGTAAATTGTTCCTAAAATACGTGCTAACTCTGATGTAAGATAAAACAGGTATGGAAAACACTTTTTAGGATATAAAGCAGAAATTTAATTGGTTGCACAAGTCTGATAAGGAGTGAGGTGTATTTGTAAGAAGAAATTAGAGCTACATTCACTCATTCTAATGATTCTATAGTACCATGTGAGAAGAAAAGGATAGAACTTTCATATTTCAGTTTTCACACACTGGTTGAGTCATCTCTCCACGTGAAGAGCACCAGGAATAATGTAGTTATCAGAACAAAAATAAATATCTGTAGTGTGGTTGTCTAATGCCTTGCCACATCATTATATTAATTATTTTCATTATATAATCATATGACAACTCCAAATTTATAGCTTCAATCTTGCCATAATATGTTATAATTCTATTTCTTTTTTAAAAAAATAAAGGCCATTAAAATACATGCTATAAAAAAATCTACTTAATAGATCAAATTTTTCTTAATGAAGACTGGATTTATTAATGACATAAGTTATCCTGAGATAAGTAAACATGAGAGTATAATGCTCGCAATTAAGTTGGATTAGGATTTGTGTTGGCGTCGATAATAGATAGGTCATAGTTTCACCCTAGCCCAACCTATTAAATAAACAGATTACCTGTACAACTCATTTAATTAATAAACTAGTTTTTTTGCCCGGGCGATGCCCCGAGTCAGTTACAATAAATACATATGTTATTATTTTTTTATTATTTCATAATTTATTTTGCTACTTTTCGTATTTTTTGTTCATTAAGAATAAATTGAAAAATTCACATCACGCGTGTTAAGTAAAAAATATTTGAAAGTTTTGAGTTTGAAAACAATACCTAAAAAGTGATTGTGGTAATATTCTCTTGTAAGTTACGTAATAAGAGTGTTAAAGATATACTCCCTCTGTTTTTTTTTATCTTTCTCACTTAGAATCTTGACACTATTCATGCATAGAGAGAATCTTCTCAAATGTTCTCAATTTATAAGAAAAAACATAGTCATGTGGGGTCTTGTTTGATTCGTCTCAATTAGTACTTTATTAATATTCAATCGTTATAATTTTTACTAATATATAATGAAAGATATTTAAGTTTTAAAACATGCATTGGCAAACGTGCAAAGTCAAAGTAGGAATGATAAAAAAAAACAGAGGGAGTACTCGCTCTGTTTTTTTTTTTCAATTGCTACAATTTCCTTAAATGATTGTTTCTTTTTAATTGCTATATTTTTATTTATTTGGGGTACTTGCCCACCATAAAGTAATACTTTTATATTTGTTCTTCTTTTTTTCCACCCAAAAATACTACCTTTTCACTTTTTTTCATTATTTTACATTAAATGGATTCAAAAGTATACTCCAAAAAGCTTGAAAGTGACATTGCATAAATTATTGTGCATACAACAATGTAACAATAAAAAAACGGATGGAGTATATACTTGTTAAGTTTTTTAATTAATTACAATTGTTACAAGACTTTATCATATTTTATTTGAAACAATGAACAACAAAGTCATAGTGTATTGATGGTTAAACTCTTACTTTTCATTTCAAAGGTCACGTGTTCAATACCTTGCACTTACATTTTTTTTAAAAGTGAGGAGTACACCTGAACATAAAGCATCTGCATTAGAAATTGGAGGAGAGTGCCACGTGGCACATAAACTTTCTTTCGCACACCTTTTAATATGGATGTATAGACTAGTATTTGGGCTCGGATGTTGCTCCGGGTTGATACTGTTTTACAAATTTGATGTGCATTTTTCTCATTCTCATTAAAATATATTAAGTAATTCAACATTTAAAAGGTACAAATATAATAATATGGACACTTAAAACATGATTAAAAGTTGGTTGAGATGGTAATTGTATGATATATAATTGCAAGAGGTCATGGGTTCAAATCTTCTTGCAAGCTAATTTTACTTTTGTTATTGACATGACTTGTCATTGTGTACACATTGGACAATTCTAGTGGAGTAACAGATGTGTCACGTGGCGTGCATACATTGCGTGGAGGTGCTACGTGGCGTGTATACATTGTCACGCACGCCTTTTAATATATTTGTATAGATGTTATTATATTGAAACGTAATTAAATTCTTAAAAAGCTCAATGAACAAGTTCTTATTGAAAGTATGCATATTTAAAGTTTCTTAAAATAATCTAATACATATTTTAAAGGAGACTTTTTTCGAGAGCATTCAGAGCGTCACTTAGGATTCTCGTGTCACTACATATGTTAAATTTTATTATTTTAAAACAATAAAAATGAATAATTAGAGTTTTGGATAATTAAAAGATAGATTTTGGTTCTCAATAAATTACAAGGGACTATTATATTATATGAATTGACCATAATTTCAATTATACAATTTAGAAAATTCTAATGTCTATACTATTGAATCCGACGTGAAATGCATGTGTTTTAAAATGAGACCAATATTTATATACTTATATTAGGATTACATAAGCGTGTTCAAACCACAACATTTTCTTTGGTGGGTAGTTGATAACACAACCCATGATCTAACCTAAAAAAATATGGGTATCGATAACCGAGTGAAGGATTTTGCCAATGGGAGTAATAGAGAATAAAAAAAAAGTCAACATAGATCTTTTTCAATCTTAAAGAATATAAAATCCCTTACAATTAAAAGTCCATACTCTCAACCAATTTCTCAAGTGCAAGATAAATACGTATCCTTTTAGATAATTATTAATTATCCTACATAGTGCTAAATTTTTTTAAATAATTTATAATCATAGATATGATCGTTGATCAAACTGAATAACCTTTTTTTTATGATAACAAAATCATAGTCAATAGATTTAATAGTATTATTTTTCATTAAAATCTAAATAGCGATATTGCATCTACATTGATATAATCTCTCCAAGTTATTAATATACTTCCTCCGTTTTTTTAGATGACGTGTTTTGACTTTTGATACTATTCACATGTATAACTTTGACTCTCTTTTGTGATTTGTACTTGAGGAAAAATATAGTAATGTAGGATCTTGTTAGATGCACCTCAGTGTATATTTTCATAATATCAACTTTTTGTAATTTTTGCTTATTGATAATTAGAGATATACAAGTTTAAAATAGTGTATTGGCATGTGTGCCCAAGGAAAACGAGTCAACTAAAAAAAATAGAGGTGGTATACATTAACGTAAATATTGTAAAATAATCTAATATATATAAGTTTATTATAAAAGATATTAGGGATATTTTCAATGTTACCCCTTAGTTTTTACAATTTCTCATGGTAACCCTATGTATATTAAATTATGACAAGGTGACCCTTAGATTTTGCATTTTTACATTGGTAACATTATTGTGTTATTTTAATTAGCATAAACAACCTTTATCTTTTGCATTTTCTCATTTTGCATAATCATTCAGCGGTGAAACTAATAAGTTACATTGTAATGTTTAGAAATATCATGTTTTTTCTAAGTTAAGGCTCTGTTCTTTTGGACTTATTTTCATTTCAGTTAAGTTTAGTTAATTTTAGTTCAGTTCAGTACACTCAATTTCAATTCAGTTCCGTTAATTTCAGTTCAGTTTAGTTAATTTCAGTTCAGTTTCTCTTTATAATTTAGTTCGGTCAATTAAATTCAGTTCAATCCAATTAATTTCAATTTAGTCCAATCCGCAAAAACGAGGCTAAATGTAGCTTAAATTTCCATAACTAGTTAAAGAATTAAGTAATTTTCATGGGATTTCATTATTAGCAATAGAATCTTAAGCTAATCAAGGAAATTCATGCTACATCTAACTTGGAAAAAAAAATGATATTACTAAAAACCATGGTGTAATTTGTTAGTGTCACGACTAATAATTATGCAAATGAGAACAAAACTAAGAGTAAACTGTGATATAAAAAAAACATGGGTCCATCAAAGAAAAAAACGCAAAAGTTAAGGGTCATTTGTGGTAATTAAAAAATTACAGAGTTATCAATGAGAAATGCAAAAACTAAGAGGTACCATTGAGAATTTCCCAAAAATATTTACACAACCATGCATCGCACAGGCTGAAATCTAGTTATGACCTATTTTAGCGATATTTTACTTTTAAAAAAAAAAATTTAATTTACCAATATATATACATTTGGATTTTTTAACTACAATAATACAAACTTTCCCCCGTTCTCTCACAATAATACAAACTTTTGCCCAAAATTCTTCCAGTACGGCAATATGACCTCTAACATGTAAAACAGGTAAACGAAATTTTAAAAAACCCAAAATCTCTTTTTCTCTCCTCCCCTCTCCTGCTACCAACTGAAACCCCACCACCCCTCCCCCTCCTACCAACTGAAACCCAACCACCCCTCCCTCCACGGACGAAACCAACAATCCACCCAACACTCCCACCCCCGAAAACCCAGCCACCCAACAACCCCACCCCACTCCCTCACCCCAAAACTCAACGATCTTGCTCCATTCTCTTCTCCCCCATCAAAATTCTCAATTTTCACCTCAACAATGGCGTTCGATCTTCAATTCTCGACCCACCAATCCCACAAGAAGAACACGACCTTCCAAATTCCAAAACAACACTCCTCTCCTTCAACCCATATCCACCCTTCATTCGAAAACCCACTATTAAAACCAACAACACCATCTTTTTCTCTCTCCTCTTCACCACCTTCACCACCGTCATTGCCGCCGTCTCATTCGTCATCCTCTTCTTCTCCTCCGCCATGAAACCTTGACCCCAAATCTGTCATCCGCACAACTGCCCGGGCTCTCACCCCCCCCCCCCCCACCCCAATTGTGCTTTTAATTTCATCTGACAGGTTTCAAAGCTCCGACACCCAACATTCATCGTCTTCTCAATAATTGTACTGAAGCTGAAATGGTTTTAATCTCTGTTTTCTCAACCTTAACTTTCCCCATTCTATTACAGCGAAATTGAAATTAGGGAAGGCGGCACAATGGCTGGCAGGAGAGGTGAAATCAGAGGAGAAAAAGAAGAAAATGAAGGTTTTAGAGAGAGTGAAGAAGCCACCATTGTTGAAGGTCACAGATCAGAGTGGTTGTCTTTGTTGTCTTGAAAAAACAGTAAGAGAAAAGAATGAGATATAGAGAGAAAAACAGTGGTGGTAATTATTTTTGGGGTAGGGGAGAGGAGGGGCGTCTTTCCAGTGGCAGGGTGGGGGTGGGGGTGGGGGAGGGGAAAGGTAGCGCAGGGGCCATGGTGGGGAAGGGGGAAAGAGATCAGTGGAGGGGAAGGAGAGAAAAAGGAAAGTCTTTTTTTGTTTTTTAATTTTTTTAAAACAATCAATGAAATAACAACAAGAGGGTTAATCAGTGCCACGTCAGCTACTGATCTTCAACAACAAGTTTAAGAACCAGTCATGCCCTACTGGAAGAATTTCGGGTAAAAGTTTGTATTATTTAAAAATTATCAAAAATTTGTATTATTGCGAGAGCACAGGCAAAAGTTTGTAGTTAAAAAATCCTACACATTTTCGAGAATTTTCAATATGCATAAGTTAATAGGATCTGAATAGGTTATTTTCAGTCAGAAATGTCAACCTGAAAGACTGATTAATTTTTGATAAATTTGATAGAATTGAAAATGGACTTGGGGAATCCAATAAGGAAGAGGATAATTCGGTTCACTTATAAGACCAAAGGAGGTTCCATACTAAAACTAAATGGCAATAATAGAAGTCCTCTAGCTTATATTGTGATATTTTCTCTCCTTTTTCTCTAATATGAGACAACTTACATATGCACAACATATATGAAATCCAACCATTCTAAACCTTCTCTAACCCAAATTCAGACAAAATATATTGTTAACATGTTAACGTCAATTTTAGTGTGTAGGCCAAAAAATCATCAGCATGAGTCATGAGTCATGAGTCGTGACTTGTGCTAGTTGTGTAAGTGTAACACTTGTGTAATATAGAAGTGCTCATGTTTAAAATATTCTATTTGGTATGTCATCTTTTGTTCCTTGGACTCCAGAAAAAGAGCATGTGCTACTACAATCTCTGCAGTTTTATGTTGCCAAGTACCCTTCTAGTAAGGCGTAAGCTTGTAGTAACTTCAGATATAAGCTTATAATGTTTTCCTTGTAAAAACAGCCAGAAATTACATAGAAGTTAGAAAGAATCACAGTTGCATGGAAATATGTCCCCCACTCGTGCATTTGCACATTTTATGGATCATGATACAATAAAGCACAACCAATCATGTGATGAAGACACAAAATTGCCTGAGTAAGCAAATGACCTGAGGTGGAATAGCAGGCATAGCAGTATTTATCGTACTACATATCAGTAAATTATACCCGTGGTCTGTGGAACCTTAACCCTGAGACTGTCTCAGAAGTAGAGACGGGAAGCGGGTTTCATGGAACAGCTTCAATTCGATCCTTTTTGGGTTTTATTGTCAATTAACTTATTACGATAAACTAATCAATACTGGTAATAAATTTTCAGGCCGGGTCAGTTTTATTAGTTCAGGTCAAAATTGGGTCGGGTCAGTTTTAGTTCAGAATAAAATTGGATTATATAGGTGTTTTTTGGATTGGTTCGGGTTATCAAGTACTGATTGGTTTTTGAACGTCCATGTAGAAGTGAAATAGAACAAGAGTATTGATAGAGTATAAATCTATTCTTATGGCTTCAATCATCAGTTTAAGCTTTTGGTTGAGTTGGTCCTTTGACATGGTATCAGAGTCAGCGTGACAAAAAGGTCACGAGTTTGAATCTCATTCACCCCTCCTTTCTCAGTGGAATATTTAGCGCCAGGTATGAGGGAGACTTGTGCTGCATCCACACTTCAATTCCAAAGGACTCTTGCGTGAGGGAGCGTGATAGAGTATAAATCTATTCATGAAGCCTCAACCATCAGCTTAAGCTTTGATACCATGTCAAATGACCAATTCAACCGAAAGCTTGGGCTGATGGTTAAGGTCCCATGAATAGATTTATTATACTCTATCAAGTATTACATTTGGGAAAAACCGAAAGAAAAACATAGGAGTTGCTGTGGCTTTTTCTTGACTTGTGAGACAATATTGTTGCTGCAGCAAAGCTGACAGCTAGCTTTGGCCTTGATAACCAAGTAAAGGGTAAAGAGTCTCTATGAGAACGACATGCCACAAAAATAGCTGGTCAACCATTAAAATCATGTTAGCTGAATCAAAAGAATACAAAAGCAAGAGATTCTTTTTGTCTCATTTACTTCAATGATCTCTTTTTTTTAGTACTGATTATAAACCAAGAAGCTTTCAAGATATCCACTTCATATATATAGATACCTTGAGAACTTCAAAGAGATCATAGAGAAAATAAAATGGCTAACTCTCCCTCAAATCAACCTCATCGTTCTATTAGTTTACCATCCAGACCTCACCCACTAGTCCCACAAATTGATGAACATATATCTAGATTAAGATCCTCTGAGGTGGCTTCTACCTCAGTACCACAACTACCATCACTAGGCCACAAACTTAACATCCTCAAAGATTTGTATGATTGTTTGGATAACTTAATCCTTCTCCCACAAAACCAACAAAAGTTGATGCAATTCTGCAATGCCAGATGCATCGACGAGCTGCTCGATGGATCATTGAGGCTCTTGGATGTTTGTGGCATTGTGAAGGATGTAGTGTCACAAGTTAAGGAGCAAACACAAAAAATGCAATCTTCTCTTAGAAGAAGATCCAATGCAGAGTTAAGCATTGGTGATGAAATTGTTGGGTATGTAAATATGAGGAAGAAGACAAAGCCGATGATGAAGAGATGCACAAAAGATGTTAAGGGTATGATGAAAAAAATTACTTGTCAAAAAGGAGGAGATCATGAGAATGTTGTAATGGTTAGTGTTTTAAAGGAAGTTGAGGGAGTAACAGCTGAGATCTTTGAGTCCTTATTAGATGCAATTTCTGGTTCAAAGGCACAATTTTATAAGAGAGGTGCTAGTTTGTCCCTTGTTATGTGCAAGCTAATTATGTACCAAAGTGAGGCATTTGAGAAGGAAGAAGAAGAGGTTTCAAAAAACGAATTCGAAGACGTTGATTCAACTTTGAGTTCATTGATCATTACTCAAAAGAAGAGAAGTTGTCTCAATGTATTGCAAGCTGAGAATTTGAGGCGGCAACTGGTGAAGTTAGACTCGACGATTCAGGATTTGGATGAAATTCTGGAAGGTTTGTTCAGGTGTCTGGTGAAGACCAGAGCAACACTTCTTAATATCTTTTACTATTGACAGTTAAGAAAACAGTCAGAACCACCTAAAAAACAAGAAAGAAGAAAAGATTTCACAGAATCCACCTCTGAAAGGAGAATACATGTATAAATTAATAAGTGAACTATGTCTTTCTCATTCTCAAATTATGTACTCCTTGTTAGTGGTCCTTTTGACTAGATATTGTAATTAACCATATCAATACTTGCTTATATGAACACTTTCTTTCACAAATTGTGCATTGATGTGATGATGATTGTCTTATCACTCTTGATTTTAACAAGCAAAACAATATGAAAGTACCAAGTATTGTTGATTTTAGCCTCAGCCTGCTTACTAGGGGAGATAGTGAGCCTAACTGACTTGCGAACTTTGAGCTCAGATCAAGATTTTTATGAGCCGAGCATCACTAAGCTCAGCTCGAGAGACTCAAAACAGGCTCGAAATAATCTATTTTAATTTTAATTTTTATACTTCACATCTTTTAACATTACCGCTACTGCTCACCACGTACACACAACTTATGCACTAGACTGTATGTTCCCAAATTTCAATAGGCTATGGAAAGCCTTGATAATCCTATTGCACCTGAGTGAGCAGGAGGTTATATTTAGAAGGCGAAGAGTCCAATCATGCTTAGTCTAGAGACTACCCCAACCAATGTGTTTGCATAGATAACTACAAGACTGCTGATGTGGTGTTGTTGGCATGTCTTTGTAACTAATCAATCTTAACCCATATTGTTCATTCTAGAATCCTGAATTCAAATACGTTAAACCTCATTTACGCAGCAAGAGAAGATCAGAAACAAAATCGTCAAAGAAAAAGAAGCAACTTCAACGTCTGAAGGCACATCTGATTCAAAATAAAGCAATCAATAATCAGTCTCACGTTTGAGAATTAGACTTGAGAGAGGGAAACGATAAGGAAACTCAAAATGGACCTTTATCATTAAAATTAAGTGCACAATATTCAACTGAAATTGACAGAGAACTTTATTCTATCTAAAGAGGGATGATATAATGCGCACATGGCAATAGAAATTCCTTATCATGGATAATATGTGTAAACTTTCCACATACCGTATTATGGGATGAAGTCGATGAAGACAAGGCCACATGAGAATGCCAATACTTGTTGTAATAATAGCTGTAGTCCTATTTAAGTAACACAGTCAACCACATGTAGAAGCATCTGCCTGCACCCATGCTGCCAACTTAAGTCTGTATTTAACATGTGCACAAAGTGTACATTACAAGACATTAAAAAACCAAGCATTCATATCACAGGATTACAAATAACCTCCTCTTCAAAGCCATTCGTGTGTATCATTTACTTAAAATCATAAACAATTTGGTCAGAAGAAGCATCAAGCAAATTTCCTGGAAAAGAAAACACTTCCGATATGATCAGACAAACTACTGACGATTTAGGAGTTACACGAGACTGATAAGAAGCATACATGTATCACACAGAAGTGATACCATATTTGAGTATTCTTAGTTCTATCTTGACTTTCCTTCTAGTGTAAATTCACCACAAGTACCTTGATTAACTACTTGTTAATACTAAAGTATATATGATAGCAGGGAGCAAGAAGACCTATACAATTAATTGATCCAACAGAAAGTGAAAAAGAAGAAAAATAATAAACAGCTTTGTGCAGAGTTCTTGTAAATGTTACAGTTTGAATGACTACCAGAGAATGTTAAAAGATGCTGAATAAATAATAGTTGACACCTTGAAGTCCTTTCTGTCCTATACATGCTGGTGCAGACTGCAGAGTCACAATCACAATAAGGTAAGTGGTATGTAGGCGCCAAATCCATCCACCAGAGTAGGCACAAGGAAGCAGCAGCATCCACGAGTAAATTTAATACTGCTAATGATACTTTGGACTTGCTAATTCAACAGAAAAAACTAGCATCCATATGTCCCAAGTACAGACTATGACTGTATGAGGAGCGAGATGGGGAGGTTGGAGTCCAAAATTCAAGATAGCAATAAAGCATAGAAATTTAGAATGCGCTTTAGGCATCTGGTTAGGATAAGGGCAACCCTTCTCAACATCCTCAGTAACTAGAACATGATACATCTGTACAGAATTTATCCAAATTATCATTTTGAAAATTCTGAAAAATGAATACATAAAACTACAACAATTTATAGGAAGGCCCAGGGGAGAAACGAAAACCTAGAGTATGGCTAAATGGAGAACAGTGAGAAGGGGATAAATTCGGTAAATCCATTAGGTGTGATTCCCATACCAATTTCTCTCTCGTGTTCACTGGAGTACCGCCATTTTTGGAAAACAATAGGAAATTTATGAGCATATATATAATATATTGTTGTAAGCAGAATGTGGACAATTTTAGTGGGATAGAAAGATTTTAATTGCAAGATTCATTCTAATTAACAAGATGGAAGCCTCCTCAGGTCACCTGATGTCTATAAGTCATGAAATACAGGAGATTCCCTGCTACACACTGTTGTTCATTTTCAGGTCACCAAAGGGGTGCACTACAGATAAGCTGTGTGAATATGTGGTCGATTTGAGAAGACAGTTAGCAAGCAAAGGTACCATTGCCACTCATGTGTACGGTACAGCACATACATTATCAGAGTTCTGTATAATGTTAACCAATTATGTGATGTACTTCCTACTAAATTAACAATCAAGTTGGTTAAGAAGAGACATCCAGAAACATAGCCTAAAGAAGTGCAAGATAGAAAAAGAAACCACATTACCTCTCAGTTGCAATGAGATTCCTTCTGTTTCCTCTTACCTAGATATATATAGAGACAGAAGCGAAAGAATAGTCATCAAACAAAGACTTGCAATCAAGTTATTTGCCTTAGCCCAACCAAAACAATTATGGCTTCTTCTCCATTTTCCAAATCCGCATACCATGCTCGTTCTATCAGTTTGCCATCAAGACCACAACAAGTTGACAATCAACTTCATCAACAGTTGTGCAGATTGAGGTCTTCTCAAGCTACCTCTACATCTTCATCTTCATCACTAAGCTACAGACTTACCAGCCTTAAAGATTTGTATAGCTCTGTTGTGGAGTTGCTTCAGATGCCTTCTAACCAACAGACCCTTTCCCAAATTCAGCAGACGAAATGGGTTGAGGAGCTTTTGGATGGATCTCTAAGGCTTCTCGACATTTGTGGGACATCTAGGGATGTCTTGCTACAATCAAAGGAAAGAATCCAAGACATGCAATCAACACTACGCAGAAGGAGCAGTGGTGAATTGGATATTTCCAATGAAATTGTCAAATACTTGAACACCAGAAAGACTGCTAAGAAAACGATCATGAAGTGCTTAAAACATATCAAAGTAGCTGACAAGAATGCCCATTCCAATGCCATTGAGTGTATTTTGAAGGATGTAGAAGAGATAACAGTCATCATATTTAAGTCATTGTTGTCCCATATTGCTGGTGTAAAGTTGCAATCACAGAAAAATAGTTGGTCTGTAATTGCCCAATTACTTCACCATAGTGCTGATAAGGAAGGAGCATCAAGTAGCAGCATATTTGATACTGTTGATGCTACTTTGGTCTCACTAATCTGCCAGAAAAAGAAAAACAGTGCCAATGTGTCACAATTAGAAGAAGTCAGGAGACAGATGTCGAGATTGGAGTCTGAAATTCAAGATCTTGATGAAGTTCTAGAGTGCTTGTTTAAACGTCTATTGAAGACTAGATCAGCTCTTCTCAACATCTTTAGCAGCTAGAAAAATTTTGTAGAAAACTCCAATGCATAAATGAATAAATAGCAATTTTTCCCAACTCGTGTGTTCCTGTCTATATTCATGCACAAGTTCGTACATTTAAGAACCAACACTTAGGCAGACACTTGACTATAGGAAGAAACAACAGACATGATGAAGAAAGTACTCCTTGTTATGGTAGTTCATCTGTGTATGAACTTTTTGCAGTCACTATAATTATCCTGAGTACTGACAGAACCAAGCAGCAAAAGGGTCAGTCCACTTAGTCAGTCATTTGTCAACCTCTTGTTTTACCTACAGCATAAATCATTCTAGCAAAAGGGTTTTTTTCTATCATATAATATGTACAAGATTCTCTGAATATAAATTATTACTAATTTTTCCAAATTGATTTCAGTCTGAAAAGAGTTTTAATAGGTACCAATCAGCTGATCAAACACACGAGTGCAAGGTGTGGCTGGACAAAAGGTGAAAATTGAAATGAGTGAATGTGAAGATAGGTAACGAATTCTATGTTGTACACAGAGCCATCATCAGCCTGTCAAGAATTCAAGATTCCATTTGTCTACTAGCACTTCAGAGAACTCACTAGAAGCAAATGGCGTGATATGAGAATATTAGATGCCCTCCTACTGTGAAGCAACTGACTAGAACTTGGATAATGTATACAAGAATCTGTTGCCTATTGACGTTACAGAACAGCAGTAATTTCCCAAAGAAAAAATCACTCCAAACAAGAAAGTATTGATGATTATGGAAATTTTAACATCACTCGTGTGCATGTATATTATTATATATGTTATCGTAAAGCAAGAATTAGTTTTTCTGGTAAGTTATGGAAGACAATGAGTCACTGCACATTCATACATGGCACATATGTAGGATCATGTGGGAAATTTAATGCAGCACATAACATTAACATTAACATTAACATCAGGCTACTATAACATAATTGGTAATTAGCTGGGATGATGGGTAGAAAGAAGACATACCACAAACATAGCCGTAGAAATCTCCAATATAAAATTGCAACCATTTCAAGTCTCAATGAATACAAGATTCCTTCTGTTACCACTTCAATAAAAAATGATCAGGTAGAAGAGGAAACTCAACAAATCAAAAAGAGAATTACAAGTCTTCACCTACTTTATAAAAGGAACCAGGATGGAAGCTTCTCCTTTAGTTTCCAAAGCTTCTTATCATTCTCACTTGATCAATTTATCATCCAAACCTCACTGAACTACTGATCAGTTTGATGAGCAGCTAAGCAGATTGAGGTCTTCCGAAGGTGCCTCCACTTCTTCATCCTCATCAACAAGCAATAAGTTTAACATCCTTAAGGATATGTATAATTATCAATGAGATGCTTCATTTACCCATTAATCAATAGACCATAGCCCAAGGTTGTCATTCAAATGGCTTGAAGATATGTTCGATGGATCAGTAAAATTATAATATATATCTGTGGCACTGCCAAGGATGCATTGCTAAAGACAAGGGAAGCATACAAGAAATTGAGTCAGTTATAGGACGAAGATACAGTGGTGAATTGAGCATGGACAGTACAAAAGATGAAAACTTAAATTCCAGAAGAAAAGCCAGGAAGTCAGTTAAAACCTGCTTGAGCGCAATCACAAAAGTAATAATAATGATGAAACAAGTTCTGTGGTCAGAATGTTGAGAGATACCCAAGCAATAACCAGTGATATCTTCAGGTCCTTGCTGATCCAAATAGCTGGTCAAAGATGCAACCAAAAAAAAGCAGTTGGTCTCTGATGACAAAGTTAGTCCAGAAGAGGGGTGACAAAGAGAAAGTAACATCCAACAGTGCATTTGAATGATACCAGTTTGACCTCTCTCATGTCCTTACAGAAGAAAACCAGCATTAATATGATGCAGGTAGACAGCATGAGAAGCCAGATGGTGAAATTGGAGTCTGAGATTTAATATCTTGATAAATAAATCATTAGAAACCCTATCTAGGTATTTGGTAAAGACCGAGCAATTAATCCTTTTACCACTGCTCCACCAAATTACTCCTTTTACCTCTGAACCAACAAACCATAGACAATTATAACTCTGCAAGATGGGTTGATAACTTGATATTATGCCGGACATATTGCTAAGACTCCTTGATGCGTCCAGTGCAACCAGGGATGCATCGCTACAGACAAGGAATGTGTTCAAGGAATTGAATCAGTCTTGCATAGAATATGTGGCAACGAATTGACTATTACCTAAGAGGTGGCTCAATATATGAAATATAAGAAAACGGTTAAGAAATCAGTCCAGAAGTCCTTAAAAAATCTTAAGAGCCTACTAAGTGAATCTACCTCTGGACTTGAGAAAAGTCAAGGAGTTGCATGCATCGCCATTGCAGTAAAAGAAGTGGAAGAGGTAACATCCAGCATCCTTGAGTCATGCAATTATACATAGCTGGCACTAAGGCTCAAGCATAGGAAAGCAGATGGTCAGCAATTATACCACGTGGATTGTTGTTGCCTATAGCTGTATACCACCACTCTTTCTTTTTCTTTTCTTTTTTTACTTTTTTACTGCCTTTACTAACTCACATTAATAGATACTATTCCCTTTTGACTTTTCAACTCTTTTGACTTTTCAACTTCTAATATATTTTATCCTTTTTTCAAATCAAAGACCAAGTAAACACATTATAAATTATAATACTAGTTCTTTTCTATATAATTTTCTAAATATATTAGTATTGATTTTATTTTAGTATTGATTTTATTTTTATTAAAATAAAGTGTCGGAAATTTTTTCTGACACTTTCAATCATTGACGTGTCTAGAATATTGGTCAAGACACTCTATTGACCGTGTCGGAGTATCGGCCGAATTTTCGGAATAGGGTGTCGGATCCTCCGATCCCTACTTGGATACGACACCCGTATCCGTGTCGGAGTAACATAGCCCTGTGGATCCAAAATGTAACCCCCCAAGCCAACAGGGGTATATGAACTTCCAATGGCAGCGTCCGTATAGACCGTGAAAGTATGAGGACCATGGGTGTGTGTTGGGTTAAAGGATGACTGAATTTGAGTTTGGTTGTTAATGGAGGGTAAGGTATGATGAATGTGTGATGTATTTAGGTTATGGGCCTTGGTGAAAGCCCAAGCATTCTTCCTTGCTACGGAAATGAGACTTTCGGGGGAGGTGCTTTTGTTCTCAAAAATTCCTACATTCCTAGCTTTCCAGAGCTCAAAACATACTAAAGGAAACAGTATATTCCATGGAAGACCCTGAACTAGAATTGTGGAGCTGATGTTATCTTCTAACCAAGATTGGGTATTTCCAAACGACAAACATGGGTCCGGGTTAAGGTTATTCCATACTTCAGTAGGAAGAGTACAATCTCTCAGGATATGCAAGGTATCTTCTCTCTCTACAGAGCAACTAGGACATAAAGGAGAATGAGTAATTTTCCGAGTGAAAAGTAGGTTTTTATGCGGTAGACGGTCCCTCCACGCAAGCCAAAGAAAAAATCTCACCTTAGGGAGGGTCGGGGATTTCCAAATTTTAGAAAGTTTTGTGTGTGATGGAACCTTATTTTCCAAGCTAGGGCACAGGCTCTCATGATACGCTAGGGCTATAGAGAAGCCCTTGTGGGAGACAAATGTGGACACTGGCTTGTCATTTCTAGTAAGGTCAATCGGGGGCGAGATAGTCCTTATTCGGTCGTGGACTTCCTGAGGCAAAGGAATAGAAATATTCTCGAGATCCCACTCCTTCTCTCCCATGACATCACAAAGTCTAAGGTTGCCCTCATTTCTAGCTAAAGGTCCTGATATAAGTCTCCTTATAGGTCCCCCACCCATCCAGTTATCATCCCAAAAATTAATATTCTCCCCATTTCCAATCATCCATAAACTATTTCTCGCCAGTAGGTCCCAACCTTTCCCTATACTTTTCCATACCGGAGAACCATATTTGAACTTGGTGACATGGTGAGCATGGACATATTTGGAAAAGATGCATCGTTGAGCTAGACTATGTCCTCCATGGCACATTTTCCATCCAAGTTTCGCCATCGATGCAACATTAAAGGTGTGTTGGTGACGGATACCCAATCCCCCTTTCTCTTTGGGGAGGAAAGTGGTTTGCCTATCAACTAGGTGAAGTCTCTTTCTTTCATCCGTGTCCCCCCACAAGAAGTCATTACAAATTTTATCTATGGCATTGAGAGTGGCGTTTGGCAGATAGGTCGCCTGCATATAATACGCGGGGATTGTGGAGAGGGTAGACTGGATAAGGCAGAGTCTGCCTGCTTTAGATAAAAAATTTACCTTCCATTTAGCGAGCTTATTCATAACTTTATCAACCACAAACTGTACTTGGGCGCGGGTTGGTCTCTTATGGGATAACGGTAAACCTAGGTATAGGCCAAGGTCCAAGGATTGGGTAATGTTCAAGGTTTCCTGGAATAGGGTTCGATCATCCTCCTTAGTGTTATGCGAAAAGATTAGACGACTCTTATCTTCATTTATTTTTTGCCCCGAGATTTTGCAGAAGTCACTCAGAATCTCCCTAACTGTAAAAGCAGTTGATTCATCTACCCTTCCAAAAAGTAGTAGGTCATCTGCAAACATTAGGTGAGAGACAGGCACTTTCTTGCGACCGACCCAAAAAGGGGTCCACTTGTCCCCTATGCATGCCTCATTGATCTTGTGGGACAAGGATTCTAAGCATAAATTGAAAAGGTACGGGGACATAGGGTCTCCCTGACGAAGCCCTCTGGAGTGTTTGAAGCTCTCCCCTTTCCTCCCATTTACAAGAACGGAGGAGGAAGACTTAGTGATACAGTCCATTATTAGGGCAATGGAGGTCCTATCTATTCCATGGAGGTGTAAGCACTCTTTTATAAAACTCCATTCCAAACGGTCATAAGCTTTCTCTAAGTCAATTTTCAGTGCAAACCACCCTGTGTTCCCCTTCTTTTTGGACATTGAATGCAAGATTTCCGATGCTACAACAAGGTTAACATCGGGCCCTCGTCCCTTGGTAAAACTATTCTGATTCTGAGAGATGAGACTAGGCATATATGGTTTCAGGCGGTTCACTAGGACTTTTGTTAGGACCTTATACAGAGTATTGCACAGGCTTATTGGACGAAGGTGTCGGACTGTTTCGGGAGGGTATTGTTTAGGAACTGCCAGTTTAGTCACACAAGATAAGATTTAAGAATAAAAGCACCAATAGCTTTCAATACACTGTTGTGATGAATAATAAGACCATCAGTTCTGATGAAGACCACTCAAATGTGTTTTTACATAATTCCTTTGTCTTATTTTCCACAGCTAATCCTCCTGCAAAGATATCTTCTCCTTCTTTAAACATAATGTCCACTAGATTCTCAACGACACAAAGTTCTTGGATACAACAAAAAAAAAATTGAATGAATTGCATAAAGCAAAGTCGATAACATCAAGAGGCTTTGCTGACTCCTGGAATAAAAAAGGCATGAAAGACAACACACACACACACACACACACTATAACACATAAAGCCCCTATATGGCGATGCATACATGTAGAATGCATGTGAATATCGTGTAACTACTTTTCTTAATACTCATAGGTTTTGAGTTCCAGGCTTCATCAGCAGGTTCTACACTCTCAAGCAGTCTTGTTCACTCTCTAGTTTCTAGCTGAAAATACATCAGCATACAACTTGGGCAAATGGTAATCTATTTGGTATTACTCTAACATAAGACAGTAAGGGACCTAAAAGGAAGCCAGTATTATATGGCCATTGGTCATTAAATTGACAGCTAATGTCATATTAGTTTGAAGAAGAAATCCGAAGGATGATACTTTTATACTTGTACTTCAATCATTTTGCATCCCTAATAACAAGTGACACAATATAAAACAATGCTATTCTCGGTCTTCACCTACAAGTAGCTATATTAAGCCAGATAAATCTTCCTCTTATGTCTTTGAATTATACAAACCCTCTCAAAACAAACACTCACTTCTACTCTCATTAAATAGTGTTCACTCAAGAGTCACACATTTATTCAGGCTACCAGGTAGCAAATATCCCTCTAAGGGATAGATCAGTGTAATCTTGAGTTACCCAACCCGGCAAACAGCACAATTTTTGCTTGGTGATCTGTTCTTGTTATCATCATATATTAGCACATAAAGCCTAGAATCTTCTTGGTATCATCCTATGTCCATTTGAGAAACATTTTCTAAAAAGATGGAGGTTTACAAATTCAAAGGGAACCTTCCGAAATTTTGTCCATAACACAGAAGAAAATAGAGGAACTGACACCTCCCTGATTAACTCTAATTTTTTAGTATTTGATATGAATGAATACCTTAATATATAACCTTGTCTATTAAAACAACTGCAGGCAGAATTGATGCTGTAGACAAGGCTGACTTAATGTAAGAAGGAATTCATGCCTGACAAGCTACACTTTAATAAGTCAATATATAAATCTAACTAATGCCAAAAAAAAAACATAGAAAGGCAGAAAGCATGCACCTAGACTTTAAACTAATAGAAATCAAGATCAACTGACCTATTAATCTATTATGATGAACACAGCTAGTATATTTTATAAGGTTGCTGGGCATGTAATCCTTTGACGTTGTAAGATGCAGCTGGCATGTCCGCACGAAAAGTTTTTGTCTGTCAAGATTCAAGAACCAATAGCATTTTCATGATATTATGAAACTGTATTATAATATTTAAGATATTGCTTCGTATGTACTGGATAAGCAATAAAATATAGCAATACTGGATCATCTTAAATTTGTTGGCATCCACAGAAAGCAAAATCTAGTAAACTACTCTTAGCATTCTTGAATCATTAATTACTAATTCTTGATGCATTGGAACCATTCATAAACTGAACGCTCACCTTTTCGACAACATAAATAAGGATATCTGTATTAGTAAGACAATATGCCTCTGTAACAAAAAGATTCTGTAGATAGAAAAATTGTTGAAGCTATGATGTATAGCGCACACCACATGTGAGTGTCCCACATTGATTAAATAAGAGAGATGGGTTCACTTTATAATGCAAAGGGGTTACTCCCCTTATAGTCATATGGTTTTAAGGTGGAACCTCCTTTGTGTTGTGAAGTGGACTCTCTCTCCTTGTGATGGGTGCGGCCCAGACCCATATTTAACATGGTATCAGAGCCAGGCCCACGACTGGGATCGTTAATTACTCTGGGCCAATTGATTAAATAAGAGAGATGGGTTCACTTTACAACACAAAGGTTACTCTGGGCCAATTGAAAAAGGGAACTTACATGTGAGGGGGAGTGTTGAAGCTATGATGTATAGCGCACACCACATGTGAGTGTCCCACATTGATTAAATAAGAGAGATGGGTTCACTTTATAATGCAAAGGGGTTACTCCCCTTATAGCCATATGGTTTTAAGGTGGAACCTCCTTTGTGTTGTGAAGTGGACTCTCTCTCCTTGTGATGCATGGGTGCGGCCCAGGCCCATATTTAACAAAAATATTCATGGTGATGGTACAAAAAAACAATTGAACCCTTTTAGCAGAAAGCTAAGGATTATAGAAGTCTCTGACAACTGCAGCAAGAAGCCAAATTGTACTATCACAAAAAAAGTAAGATATGGAAGAAGAAAATTAATAGACCTTATCTCATTCATGCAAAAAAATTTGTATACAGGAAAAAGATATGTACTTGGGCACATAAGGTTGTTAGAGATATATTTTCCGATACTGATTATATCTCGTATCTCTAAGAGGTGCATATTTAGTGGTTGAGCATATTAAGAAGAATCACTCTGGATTTTATCAATAGCCTACACAAACACTCTATTGACCTTTCAAGATCTATGACTAATGACTCAAGATCTTCTAAATGTTCTCTCAACTTGTCAATTTCCGCATTGTTGATACATGCGACTGTCTTGTGCCTGATCAGCATGTGAAGGGCAGCATCAACAACTGCAAATCTATTTTTGTTCAAGCAATCGTCTTCTTCGGATGGCTCTTGTCTGGAAGGGACCAATTTGGAAATCAAAGACCATTTGCTTGCCTCTGATAATGTCCTTGAACCAGAAACATAGGAGAACAAGGACTTGAACACATCAACAGAGATTGATTGTGACTTTTCCAGAATATGTAGAAAGGAAATAACCTCCTGGTTTTCATTCATGGAATCTATGTTAAATTTCTTTCCTAAGCTATCTGCAGCCCTTAATAACTTTACGGTTACTTTCTTGATCATTTTCCTTGATTTGAAGTACGAACTAACCTCCCTGGCAACTTCGTGTTTGTCGAGCTTTCTACGCAGAACTGATAGAAGTCTTTGTGTTCCTTCACTTGTCTGCAACAATACATCCCTGATGTTCCCACATACATCTATCAACCATAGAGATCCGTCTAACAAGAATTCAACCAAGTTCTCATTCTGTTCTGTTGGAAAATCTTGCTGAATGCAAGTCATTTGATTACTAAGCAGATGTAAGAGGCTATCAAGTTTGTAACTAATTAATTGCTGCGAAGTCGAGGCACATTCAGAAGACTGTAGTCTGTACAGATGATCATTGGATTGTAATAGGAAAGGGGTTGGTTGGATTGGTGAGCTTTTCGAGCGAGAATGGTGGACAGTTTTAGTGTTAACAGCCATCTGGTTTCCTTTTGGCTAAAGAGATTTCTGGGGGTAAGTTCAAATGACCCTCAAAAGTTTGTCTAAATCTTCTCTACCTGATCTGATTATATATACTGGCTAATAAGGCATGTTTCTAAATAACCAAAAAGTCCAACTTGATTGGAAACTTCTAAATATCTCCTCAATGTTCATGTAATGCTTCCACCCACCAGCATGTCCAGCTCATATTAAGTCAATCATTTTGTAGTTCATGCATCATATTGATAAAATATAACTGCCGTAGTTTCTATCCATGCAGATAACAATGTCCAGCGCTACCAACTCTATCAGAAAATACCAGCAACGCCAACCTTTTTTGCTTTAAAAAATGTATTACTACATCTAAAAGCATCTTGCCTATAATGTATAGAATATATGCTGCATTAGACGATTTGGTGTGCTGAAGTTTCCAGTAAGTTTAGCGTCTTATAAACAATAGTATATAATCAATATGACTGCGTATATAAACGACTAAATCTAAGTGCCACGCAGAGAAAACCTTACAAAGACATGCATAAAGATTGTGTACACTGTACCTGTGCTGCTGTACGTACTGCATACTCTTGTTTTCTTATAGACCTGGGACAAGTAAAGTATATAAAAAAATTTAGTTCTGGATTTAATCTTTCAACAAACTGTGTGCCTGATTTCTTATAATGATGATTACCGAAGTCCTCCAACTCAGTTGTATTATTTTAGTATGGTGTCACAATTTAGGAGGAACAAGAAAGGCTGGATTGCAGGGGGGGAGAAGGGTCAATATTCTTCTGTTTCTCGAGATAACTACCTCTATCCACTAGATTGATCTAATAGATAATTAAATATTATTATTGTTGTTCAGTTGGACTCGCTATCAACTAAAATTTATTAGAGGTGGGTTATCCACTTAGGTTATGTTCGGTTCAACTTCTTTTAACTTATTTAAGATCTTATATTATAAAATAAGATAAGATAAGATAAGATGTTCTCTTAACTTCACTCATTTCAAAAAAAATAAGATAAGATAGAATAAGATCAGATTAGATAAGAGAGGACAAAATAAGTTGAATCAAACGGACCCTTCATGGATAGATCAAGTTTTTACCCACTGAAAGTATTGATAAAAAATTAATCATAATAATAGATAGAGCTTTATTGACAGATAAAAGGACATTTGCTTTTAAGACAATTCAGTAGCCCTCCATCCAAGTAAAACAAAAAGAAATGGTGCACCAAATTAGGCAAATAAGGCAATCACCAATCAGATAGAGTGAATTAGTCAATCATACCAATCAGAGACCAAAGGCATGCTCAATGCCTCCTTCCCATAAAGAGACTCAATGAGAAGTTCGATTGTGGGAAATCCAATCATTCCTCTTCAATCACAACACCCACAATATGACATACAAGCAGAATCCCAAAGATTTTCCTTCCTCTATGCCAACAAGATCTAACATACAAAACCTACAAAAATACCAAGATAAAAGCTTAATAAAACCACCAAAGATACATAGTTTGTTATATAAATCAAGCCCCTTAGTAACACAAATACTGACAGCTTGCCATCTTTACACTCTCATAATGCCAAGTGTAGAGTGACATCTAGCCATGATATTGAGAAACTGTGAACTACATTTCTCAAAACTGCCTCCATCTAAAATTCATGCAATCTTGGATGTAACTATCGGCACTTTTAAGAGGAAAGATCATCTTTTATAAACGAAAAATACTTTGACTTTCTCTATCATCAGAAGTCAGAACAGACATTTACAAGATTCTAGAAGTTAGTAAATCAACAATACGCCTTGTGTTGCCTCCTTTTAAGGCTAAATCCTCGTCTCTTGAGCAAGAAATTACCATCTCCTTCGAGCCTAAAATCTGTAGTTAACAAGTATTAAGATGGTTTAAAAATCCATGAGCCTAACAGTTTTGGAGCATGCCATATGGCAATATGGCATCAGTGATCAGACACGTTGAGCTGCCACAGTCCTCACATGATCCTAGTCCTCTTCGCATTTAGAGCTCGTAGCTAGCAGCGATTAGGCATCTAAAGCATTTCAGGCACACGATTGTGCATATAAGTGAGGTTGCTAGCACAAAATCACCTCCAAAGATCCTATACAGCTGATCTATACAAAAATTCATTGTATCAACAGGCAAATCAATTTTGATAGGATTGTGAGGCCACAAGAACTGTTTATGGGCAAGAGCAAAACCACATTCAGGGTCCACGAAATAGCTTTCCTTAAGTAAGAGTCTCCTCTTGGGCGTAAACATGTGGGCTAGAGCATGATATCATTGGTTATTATTTATGTTTCAAGCAACAACCCCAAGAATTCTAGCCAGATTCACTTAAAACTCAGAATTCAGAATGCACTTTTCGATTAAGCAATATAAGAAAATAAAATTATGGCATTGTCCTTTATAGCTTACTAAGAAATTAAGTTTTTAAAAAAAAAATAGTCTGGTTGGGGGTCAAAAGGTAAAGTATGGGGCTATAAGTTCAGATAATTTAGGTAATTACTACTCGGCTCATCTTACAACTTGAGATAATTTCAGGTAAGTTCAGAATTCAGATAATGGCCAACAAGTTCAGGTAAAGTTCACATAGGATTAGGGGTAAAAACGTGCAGGTCGAGATATGGCTTCCTGAGTAAACTAAACAAAGCCATTGTCATCGTACACTAAGCCAAACTCTTATCGAATGAACTACAACGCACAAGCTTACATTTGCAAGTAGAATGCACAACCTCATCTCATGAGTAACATGATCATAAATACTAGGGAGACAATATCCTAGCATTCATTGTCAAAAATTCATATCAATACAAGTATATACCAGTAGCAGCCAAAACAGGTGAAACTCGCTAACAAAAACTTAATACATAATTGCTTGGAACATGATGCTGAAGTAGAGCATAAATGTTACTGAAGTCTGGATATAACATGTACCACCATAAATGAATTTAATTCGATGAAAAATGCAATAACATATGCATACAGTCAGATCAGATTGGCAATATACCTAATATCCATATCTGGCTCAACATAACAACAGTGGACAAGTACTTTTATCAGCAAAAACAGACAAGATTTGCATTGACAATAATAATCAAATTAATCGAATCACTAAACTCGACAGATTTTCTTAAATTTTATCAATCACAACAATGTAAGTTGCGTTACAATCATAAATTCATCATACACAAATCATTACTTCTTCTATTAGAAGTTCTCTTAGACCAACAATCGAACACATGGTGAGTATTGTTATTGACTCTGACATTAACACATTACTTCGTAATGCTACTTTCTTGCTCTGGTTGAGAATTAGGGCAAAATTATCAGAGAATATCCTTGAAATACGTGATACGTCGAAAGAGTTGGTGGAATGAGGTTTATACTTACATCTTACTAACTCCATGAAAAAGGGAAGAATTATTCTAGGATTACCATCATACACTCCCGGCAATATTGCTCAATATGATATTCACTCTTGAAAGAAAATTTGTTTATAAAAAAAAAAATTGGTGGGGGATATCCGGTATTTTGTGGGGAACAAAAAAAATCATCGAAAGTCAAATTTTCAGCCTTTGACTTGGTAGAAACTCACTATCTTGCCAAAATTCCTAATCTTCCTTTGGCAAATTTGTCACAACCACGGCGGTGGACCAGTCCAAAACTGGACCATAATCAAAATCACAGACTTTTTCGGACTCGGATTGTCCGGCTTGGTCCCGATCCGGTTCAGTTTTAGGGTGAATTATGTGATTTTATTTTTTGCAATTTTTTCGTTTTTTTTTTTCCTTCTCCATATATAATCTTATTTCTTCCTCTTCACATTAATTCATGAACTATTTTAACCTCCTTTCATGTACTTTACTATTAATAATAATCTCATAATTGTAATATAACTTTGGGTGAAAATTTAATGAAACTTTTGTATAAAAATAATAATAAATATTTTTTCAAAGTAACCGATTTTTTCATTTCGGACCAAAAAAAACCAATTTCAGACTGGACCGAAAAATTGGATTCCAAAATTTTGAGGAACGGGAAACCGGACCGACAGCTACCGGCTCGGTTCCATTTCCAATTTTTTTGTCAATCCAGGTCCGAAGCTGCACACCCCTCGTCGCAACAGTCTGTGAGTAAGCAATACCCTCTGCAAAAGGCAAATAAATCATCCTTACCAACCTTTGTGATCTTTGCAATAATCAACCGCAAACTTTAGACTATCTTTTTCTAAATTGCCCTATTTATGGGATCTTAACTGTAACCTGTTTACAAGCTACTGTAACAACACTACCGAATTCAGAGCTCCTGGAGAGTATCAGAATAAAAATGCTACATCAAAGTATATATTTTTTATTTAGAGTCTTTTGAACAAAAAAAATCAATTTTTCTCAACCATGAAAGTTAGAACACCCACAATATTCTCCACATACCTCGGTTTGCTATCATGAACAGCGCACATGCTGACGTGCATTTTGAAATTGTTTTTTTTTATCAAAATTTTGGATCCCTCTTCTAGGGAGTCACGATAGGTTTGTTAGAGATTCTTTTGCCGCAACAAGAATTATTATTTGCAATCATTTTAATTTCCTCATCAGTGATCGCACTTTCAATCTTGGTTCATTGATCGTTGAAACCTTTGTTCTACCTCAATGTTTACTACTAGCCATCCAGTATAACATTAAATATATCTTCATCGAATATGATAACCTTGTGGTCATCAACACGATAGAGGTATTTGGGCTCCTCCATGACAAACATATCAAGCTTCTACAAGATAAGTTTGATAGTTGGCAACTCACCGTATCTTCCGAGAAGCAGATCAAGTGGCCGATTGAATTGCTAATATTGGTGATCTAGTTACTTCATCTTTTATAATCATTCCTTATCGGAGTTCCCATCGAGCGAAATTTCTCTTGGATTTTGCTAAATGACGCCCTAATTTTTCTACTAATGCCCTTTATTTTTGTATAAAAATACGAGAGTATTTACTTCTCTTTCCCCTCCATTCCCCATTCCCTCATTCATTCCCCTTCCATCCCCCTCCATTCCTCTGCACCTTTTTCATTACCTTTCATCTTTCACTTTCTCCCATTCCTTCCATCTTCTTCCGTTTCCTCCATTGAAGGACTACAAGATTTCAAAAAAAACTCGAGAAGCTCACAATTTCCAACAACTTCAATTTTTTTTAATATCTCGTTACATCGCGGGGAAATGCTAATGTAATTAAAAAATTCGAATAAAACTGATAGAATGTCTTGAACCTTGCGCTTCAAAAAACTTAGCATGGGGGTCCAAGGTGAAGCGCCCTGGTTTGGGAGCCCATGGTGGCCCCCGAAACTTACGATACATGGGGTTTAGTGTAATTATTTATATTGCAATTCCTATTTTGGCCAATTTTATTTAGCTTAATTAGAACATCTCATAGTAGAGTAAATTTTGCCAGAAATTGACTTGAAAATGTCAAAAAAGCGCTCAGGCGCCTAAAATAGGCGCCCGAACTTGTAGTCAGGCGCCTAGAATAGGCGCCAAACCATAGGTATAGGTAGGGCTGGCGATCAAGCCGAGTGGGGTCAATTTCAGGTTGACCTGGTTTTTATTTCGGGTCACTTGCCCAGAATCCAAACCCGTCCTGATTATAATTTAAGTTCAAAAACAATAACCAAAACCCGACCTTATCGATTTCGGGTTGAGCAGAAACCAACCCATAATGACCTCAAAATAAATTTAACTATACACGCTAAGTTATGAAATTTTGGGATAATAACTTGAAATGAAATTCGATGATCCAAAAAATAGGCTTGGTCCATTACAAATATAAATAACGAAGATAGGTTGTTTAAGTTATAAAAGGTTGGGTTAATTTCAGACCGACCTGACCTGAAAATAACCCGACTTCTAAATTAGGTTATTCGGGTTATTTTCAGGTTCAAAAGGTCAACTTAAACCTAACCCATTATATTTTCATGATGTTGGGTCGATCTATTTTTTATTTCAGGTCGAAAATCTCTACCCAAATCTGAAATTTTCAAGCCAGTTTTGGGTCGAGTTATCAGGTTGGGTAAAATTTTGCCAGCCCTAGGTATAGGCGCCCAACCACAGGTACAAGCACCTATACTTGTGGTTGGGCACCTATTTTAGGCGCTGGACGATAGGTTCGGACGCCTATTTTAGGCTTCTAGACGCTTTTTCGGCATCTTCAAGTTATTGTAGTCCAAAATTTTTGATTAAATGAATTATAAAAGTTCTTTAATATTAACAATGCAGTAATGTAGCTGGAAAAGTTTCACTTAATGTGACCGGAAAGGTTGCCGGAGAAGAGGCGGTGTGATGATGTCATTCACCCTTCTTCAATGTGTGATGAGAGAGAGTGACGGAAAAATTGGTCGGAGAAGTGGTCGGGGAAGTTTTTGGATAATGAGAGTGTGAGGAAGTATGAGAGGTGTTCGGATCTTTCCAGTAAGTTAAATAACTAGAGAGTCCAGTGCTTGAATAAGATGAGGACACATGGCAGTAAATAAAATGAAAGGCTTGGATTTTTTTGGCTCTAATTTGTACTTGTTTTGGCACAAACCTCAATTGTTTTTTACTTTGTTTTGGCGCACTTTTTCCCTCTCTCTTTCTCATGTTCCTACAATTAATTACATATTGTATATGCCTTTTTAGCATTCCACGACCAACTTTTAACTTCTTATTCTTTTTCGTCTACTGTTGCTTTCAAAGTAGGGAAGTATAAGCAAATCAAGAATAAATCAATCATCATGTATTCAAATTTATACATTACTTTACTTTTTTATATTCATCACCACTCTACAATAAAATTATTCAAAATACGTCTTTATGCATCACCAATTACATAATTTAATCAGTATAATCAAATTTCATAAGGCAGTGCTTCACTTGCTCTTCACCAACATTCTTTAATGGTCACCTATAAAAAGAAATTAACAGACTTATTAATATCATTATAAACAAACATAGAAAAAATTTAGTTTCAAACCTATAATAACTCCATATATATTAAAGTCTGATAGTAAGAATATCTCAAAGTGATTAATTTTGTTTACATCTCAGGCAATGAATGACTTATCATTACTACAAGAGGATTCACATCAATGAATAGGTAACATCGACGAGCAAGTACTAAGACATAGGCAGCAGAATACCGTCAATTTTATGCCAATATTAGGGATAATGTTTGAAACCGAAGAAATTGCATATGCCTTTTACAACGAATATGTTAGAAGAAATGGATTTGGTGTGCGCAGAGAATACATAGATGTGAGTAAAAAAGATAGAGTTTTGACTTCATGAATGTTTACATGCCATAAAGAGGGAGAACGTGGTATTGATAAGCAAGACTACTTAACAAAAGAAGCCAGGGCAGAGACAAGAACACAATATAAGGTACATATATATGCTTATCTCCCTTAATCGAAAAGTGGGTAAGCCAATGGATGCTAAGTTTTAATGTCAAAGGGAAGTGAGAAAACTACAGAAAAAACTATAAGAGAAGAAATTCAGAATGTAGAAGTAGCTCAGAATGCATAAAAGGCTCAAAATGCAGAAGATGTAATTGATTACCATGGGACAAAGGGCATAACGAAGAAACATTACCCCTATAAACATAAACGACGTCCAAAAACTTGGCTTGAGAAAGCTAAAAAGAGAAATAAAGTACCCGAAGAACAAAAATCATACACAAAAAGTAGAAAGTGCCAACAATCCAACACAGAAGATAACAAAGGCCAAAACCCCAAATCAAAAAATTTCTATCATTTATCAATTACATACTTCAAAAGTATCTATCACACTTCCTCTTTATTATCATGCTTGATATGTGTCTAATTACATTGTAGGAAGCACCGACATACTAACTCAACAACGTTGATGAGCCGAACAAGTTTGATGCCACAATGTGTTACACGTTTACAGAATTGCTTAACTTAGGTATTGGTTCATTTCATTAATAAATTTAGGTATTGATTCTTTAACATGTTTTTTACTATTTAGGTGCCATAGGATGAGGGTGCATTTGAACTAACACTAAGCTAGCAAGAACACGATGAAGTAAGTTCCACAGGTTTTTGATATGATCATAAATAATTTATTGTATGCTCAATTGCCCACATACACATTTTTTACAATTAATGTTTACCTCTGAAAGTGATAAGTAGTTATATAGAGAAAAAGAAGTTAAAATATCTTGTCCCTTCATTCTTTTAGTAGCCACGTGTTTTCATCTAATTCAAGCACTGGACTCTCCAGTTATTTAACTTATTGGAGAAGATCCGTACACATATGAGAGTGGAGAGTGAACGAAAGTGATGATGTATGAGAGTAGGAGAGTGAGAGAGAGTGAGGGAATAGGTATGAGTATAAACACGAACACGAAGTATGCATACAAGACGTTAGTAGGAAATAATAGGGCGAGATTTAACAATCAGTTACCAAGCAAGACTTGACTTAATGGTAAAGTTTTGGACTCATGACTCCAAGATCATGGAATCAAATACAATTAGGGGCTCTTTGAGGTGAGGTTTGCTTACTATCCTGAATCTAGACCTGGGCATGGGCCGGGTCGGGCCTGTTCACGAGCTCGGCTCGCCGGATTGAGGAAATGGCGGGTCGTGCTTGAATATTTCAAATTTTTTATGTTGTTTTTTTTTACAGTTTTAGGCTAAAAAACAAAAGAAAGTAGCGTTCGGTCCGCGGGTCGACCCACGCGGGCTCGTGCAGGTACGGGCCTGAAATAAAATTTCTTTACCATGACAGGCCCGCGGCCCACGTAACGGACAACAGGCCTCAATTGGGCTCGTGCCGAGCCGGGCCGCCCCGCGTGCTGGCCCGGCCCATGCCCACCTCTACCTGAATCCTCCATTCCCTTCCCTCGGAACAATTCAATTTTTTTTTTTACTCTTATTAAAAAATGACGTCTAAATATACTTTTTCGACAAAGTTAATTTTGTTTTTCGATAGGATTTTTTAATCTATATATATATATAAAACAAGGTTCATTTTGCTTACGTGTCAAGCCAGCATTATTCAATGTTCACTTTGCCTACGTGTCACGCTACTACTACATCTGCCACGTGTCATCGCCAAATTCGACACTCTATTATATAATTCACAAAATTCTGATGTCACATGGCGTGATAATTTCCTTCCAAAAAAAACTACCTTGAAATCAAACAATGATATTAGTGTGGGAAGTTTTAAACAACTGCCTAATTATAGCTAGCCACAAATATAATTAAATGTTTTTTATTTAAAATTCAAAATTCACCCACCAAGAATTGTTATTATAGTTGCGGAAAATAAAGGTAAAAAATGTTATTATATAAGATGTTCATGTAATCACACCCTAATATAAACTGATTGTCCAGAAAATTAAAATGTGCATTAATCCTAATTTCAATCTCAATTCTAAATTCCTAAATGACAGTATATACTATAAATTAAATTAATTTTCACTAACTGTTAAAACTTAGAATCTTGATTTTTTCAATATATTTCTCACTCACTAACTGTAATAAATTAGAATATTTTCTATAGATTGGCATATTCACTATTTCATTTCAACCTCATGTTATTGTTTCAAATAATTTGAATCTTGATTCTTCTCACTCACTGTTATCAATTTTAGGAATATTTTAGGAATCATATGACTCATTTTAGTATTATAATTATAAGATATATCTATATTGCTAAAAACTACATGCAAACATACAATCATGGAAATTTCATCATAATTAGTCGAATATCAACTTATTTTAAATAAACTTACCAAATATTTCCAACCTATTGACCCATTAGAAAATTTCTTCGAACTCCATTAATCCAACTCCTTCAAGATTTGGATTTTGCATGCGGTCTTTAAATCTCTTCACTTTGTAGATCGAATGATGTACACCTTGGTTGCATTAAGGGATTATAGTAACCATGCTTCAAATGCAAAAAACATAAAGATAATCAAAGGCTTAATTTCTTCACAAAACCCACATGCGTGAGTTTTATAATTGTTGTTGTTGCAAAAATCGATGACTTGAGAAGATAACAATTCAAGATGTTGGAGTATAATTTTGATCGATAATTTGTGGCTTTAAAGTATAAAAATGTAGCTACTTATAAATGAGAGATTGTAATTTGATTTGCTTGAAGTCTCTAGATTTTAGAAGATGAGTAGGCGTATTTTTTGGACTTAATTTTTGGAGGGTTTTGATGGAAAATCGAAGAGGAAGAAGAATGGCGGTTGGTAATGGATAATTGTTCATAAAGAAGTTTAATATACGGTACATAAATATAAGGAAGATGAAGAAAGAATCTATCTCATTTAAGTTCCCTGAATAATCTGAATACAAACCATAGTATAAGTTTGCTATAAAGTGTAACAACTTATAAAGTATTGTATATAAAGCTTGATATAAAGAGTTGAAAATAAAGTCTGATATCTTATTGTATAAGTTGATATTAAGGTTATATAAAAAAAATACAATTTTTAAACATATTACATGGTTTTATTTTTTATGTATACATAACTAATTATCAGGTTAAAAAATTGGTTTTTCTTTTTTATGCATAATGTACGTACTTGATATATGATGTATGCTTTTATATAGTTGAAGAATATTTTGTGGACTGTGCACATAACAATAAGAAAAAAAATTATATGTTAACTCATAAGAGCCCTTTATTGGATATATCTAACAGTACGACCAATCATAATTTCAGTACTAAAAATATACAAGAGTTATTGACTTGGTGCTCGAAATCTAGATCTCAATTTCATAAGGAGCGTCTTAATGAAAGATATAAAAATGAAATATATTGTCTATTTGATAAATTAACTCACATGTTTTTTTTTATAAATGATGAAAAACGTAATCACTCTTTACTTTGATTAAATAATATTTAATACATAGGCTTAATTATAATATTTCGGTAAATATTTATGAACTTTACAACATATTTTTGGCGAAACTATCATAAAATCTTAATTTATCATTCCCATGTAATTTGCAGGGGTCAAAAACCTATACTAAAAATTTTCGATCAAATTTATTAGTAGCATAAATTATGTCCACTCACACATGAGAACCATGGTATTAGGGGGGCTATACTTTGTTTTTGTGTGTAAAGAAATTGATATAGACATTTAAAATTGACTATAAGGAACAATGGCATAAAATTACGTGAGTTTAAAGTATCTATGAGACAAGTTTTACCGCTAAAAAGTTAGTTAAAGTTAAATAAATGACCCTCAGCAGATCCATTTTTTATAAGGCCCATTCTAATAAATAAGAACAATCATACTACTAATTATAGATAATTCACAAGTCATAATCTTCAGCACAAGGGTCGTAAGCCAGTTTTAAACTATTCTCATTACAAGTTTCTAAATTTTTAATCACAAGGCCATAATAAATATTTCAACCTAAAATTACGAGATACACCTCATTCACGAGTATGTTGGAATGTAAATATAGAAGTTTGAAATTGTTCTACAATACAATTCTAAAAATCGAAAAGAATATGGAAAAGAACAGGTCATATGGTGATTAAGAAATAAAAGGCAAATCAAGAAAAATATGCCATATTTGTATAATTTTTTGAGTGATTTTCTTTTAAATTAATTTTTTCACTTAGAAATTTAGAGATAACCCCATTCATTTGATGAAAATCATGCTATATAAACTTTGAGATTGTTTTTTAATACAATTTGGATAATCATATCATTAAAAAAATAAATTTGTAATAAGATAGTTTAATAAGAGAGAGAGTTGAGGGAAATGCAGAAAGCAAGGAGTTGAAAGTTGTTGCATGATTGAGTGACAGTAGTGCTCACATTGTGTTTTTATATGAGCCTTGTATAAAACGATAGGCAGAACAAAACTTCTTCATTCTTTTTTGTTTTAAGAAGTTTTTTTGCTAAGCAAGTAATTATATTAATTAGAGCAACAGTTACAACCTAAAACCAACTAAGAGAAAGAAACCTTTGCTAAGCAAAAAAAAAAAGTTGGTGGTCACATGTTTTATATGACATTAGCTACATCAATCACTGAACATACGGGTCAATCGTTAAATTTATTTTTAATACACGATATGATTATGAAAACTTGAAATCAACAGCTACTATTCAAATCATGATTTTAGGAGAAACATCCTAAAATCTTAAATTTATAAACAAAGTATTCCCCCACATTTTAATGTGTTTTTTTTGTTCATTTACGTAATTATAAATGTATATATCACGATTACAATATTTTTAAAGTTTAAAATATTATAACAAAGGATTTTTATATATATTAAATATAATTTTACTTTTATATTTTTTAATCTTAAATACATGGATTCTAATAATCACGGATTCAATATATTTCGAATAAAACAACTACTTAATATACAAAATGATGTTGTCGCACATTATACACGGCTCCAAACCATTTCTACATAAAACCTCCCGTGCATTTTTGCACGGGTGGAAAGCTAGTTAGAATAATACAAACTTTTGCAAAAGTTTGTATTATTGTAGTTAAAGAGTCCTTTTCGATATAGAAAAAAAAGAAACAGTTTGTAACCCTAACTTCCCATCTTCCAATCCGTAGAATTTGGTGCGATCACAAGGGAAATTCCATCGCTTTCTATGGAGTACAGATTTTATACCAGTTCTTTTCCTATCTAAATAGTTCAATTTATTTTTGATGTCGTATTTGCAGCATCAATTCAAGTTACGTTTTGGTGGAAAGAAATTGAAGGAAAACTTCAACTATTCCAAAAATTCGAAGGTTTGTTTAGGACTAGTTCTACTATATTATTTAAGTTTTAAGATTCTTTGTAGTTTAACATTAAATATTCGTTTAATAATTTTCAATTTTATTGACTAGTATGCAATGCTCGCTCAAATAAAAAATTTGGGTATTTTCGTAGTTGGAGGTAAATTCGTAGCTAGTGAATCCATATTTGCTTATATATTATAGTAATTTACATTTCGGGGTATAATAAGATGTTTTTGAGAACCATTTTAAATTTAAAATTGGTTCTCTTTAATTCCGCATTTCATGTAATAACCAATCATGCAGTTTATCTGTGTTATATGAAGTATATATTTGTTTAAGATATATCTGTTCAATTATGTGGATTAAGCTCATTGTAATAAGTACTAGTAATATACACTACAGTGATAGTTGGTGCTAAGATAATGGGGCTAACGCTGAATTGAGGAAAGTGAGGCGTCGGCGAGGAATAAGGATTCATACTCTCGCTTTTTTAATACAATCAAGTCATAGAAATGCTATGTTATGGCTTATTATTTAAGTAGTATTACTATTCTTTTAGCATGATCCTCTTGAACTGTTACAATTACAGTCTTAGACCCTGTAATTCAGCGGCTTTGATTCGTTTTGCTCTAGAGAGACCTGTTTTGGTTATTAAAAGTCTTCTAGCTATGAGACACACGTTATGGTTATGATTCAGTGTTTTAATGTTGTGGAAGAAACGAACAGTTACCATGGATGCAATGTGTTTTCTGATTGTAGAATGATCTGGTCTTGTTTTCCAATTAGTAAAGAGCTTAATCTGAGACAATTGAATTATCTTTTATAATAATTGCGACTGTTTCATGATCCCCTGATAGCTGATAGTCAGAATAGTCAGCATTTTTAAGTGAAACAAGAATTAGATGCAGATGTTCTATTTTTTAACTTTCATATTTGCGGATTGCAAATTTTCTGACTCTTGAGTTTGGTTTAAGACTTGAATGTACCAAGGAATTGGTGACACAGAGAGGCTATTCTGAGTGGCATTGTTGCCATACTTGTAGTTCAAAATCATTATAGCATGTTCTGCAATAGAAATTTTGACATTTTTTCTTATTTTGTAAGATATGGGGTTCAAGAGAGAACATATTCGTGTCAATTTGACAGACTCATTTATCTAATTTCTGCTGAAAAAGGTTGCCTTTTCCTGTTGTTAAATCTGGTCGACATCTGGAATGATTACTGGAGTTTAGCCATGGCAAGAAATCCTGTGGGCTCTCAGTTTTGAATCTTGTTCTTATATTTTTCACCAATACTTATGGCAACAAGTCATTTCCTTTCTGGTTTCATCCACCCTTTGGATGTGAAACTTTTATTATATTGCACATGTGATTTTCATTCAAACATGTTTGGCTTATACATTATCCCTTGATCGAGTTTAGATTATGTCAAGTATGCTTTTGCAGGACTACTCAACAGGAAGTGGACGTGCCGGAGTGGTTATCGGGCATGACTAGAAATCATGTGGGCTTTGCCCGCGCAGGTTCGAATCCTGCCGTCCACGTATCTGCTGGTCAGTTTTAATTTTTAATCTTCAGTACCCAAAATAGCAATCAGTTGAGATGGTGCTTGCTCTTTAAACATAGTTCATTTTGAAACAGATTTTGAGCACATTCACATAGCAACAGCATGTTCTGTAACTCCCGTATTTTAAGTTTGATCAATTGGTGTTTTGGGGCTTGAGTACCATAAATGAGAATTCATTTGGCAGGATAAAAACATATTGGCAAGTTAACTTGTAATCTCAAGTATTACCAAAATTCTATTATTGGCGATTCTTGAAAGAAATGTGCATTTATTGGCATTATGTCATCTTTGGTTTTACTTCCAGCCACACAAAATCAGACAAATAAGATAGAGGAAGAACTGTTCTCCTGCCAGTTTCCCCATCCAGGCATCTATTGTGATCAACTTTTTATATTGTAGCATTGGGTTGACTAGAATTCTAACATTCCTGAATTCTAATATGATATTACGTTTAAGTTGCAAGTAATTTATTATCTAACTCTGGACCGTATTATTCTTTCTATGAAGGTTTCTAACAGGAAGTGGACGTGCCGGAGTGGTTATCGGGCATGACTAGAAATCATGTGGGCTTTGCCCGCGCAGGTTCGAATCCTGCCGTCCACGTATCTGCTGGCCAGTTTTAATTTTATAATCTTCAGTACTCAAAAGTATGTAATCAGTTGAGATGGTGCTTGCTCTTTAAACATAGTTCATTTTGAAACAGATTTTGAGCACATTCACATAGCAACAGCATGTCATGTAACTCCCGTATTTTGAGTTTGATCAATTGGTGGTTTGGGGCTTGGGTACCATAAATTAGAATTCATTTGGCAGGATAAAAACATATTGGCAAGTTAACTTGTAATCTCAAGTGTTACTAAAATTCTATTATTGGCGATTCTTGAAAGAAATGTACATTAATAACATTCCTGAATTCTAATATGATATTATGTTTAAAGTGCAAGTAATTTATTATCTAACTCTGGACTGTATTATTCTTTCTATGAAGGTTTCTAACAGGAAGTGGACGTGCCGGAGTGGTTATCGGGCATGACTAGAAATCATGTGGGCTTTGCCCGCGCAGGTTCGAATCCTGCCGTCCACGTATCTGCTGGTTAGTTTCAATTTTGTTTCTTTCAGTACTCAAAAGTATGCAATCAGTTGAGATGGTGCTTGCTCTTTAAACATAGTTCATTTTTTGAAACAGATTTTGAGCACATTCACATAGCAACAGCATGTCATGTAACTCCCGTATTTTGAGTTTGATCAATTGGTGGTTTAGGGCTTGGGTACCTATGAGAATTCATTTGGCAGGATAAAAACATATTGGCAAGTTAACTTGTAATCTCAAGTGTAACCAAAATTCTATTTTTGGCGATTCTTGAAAGAAATGTGCATTTATTGGCATTATGTCATCTTTGGTTTTACTTCCAGCCACACAAAATCAGACAAATAAGATAGCGGAAGTACGGTTCTGCTTCCAGTTTCCCCATCTAGGCATCTAATGTGATCAACTTTCTATATTGTAGCATTGGGTTGACTAGAATTCTAACATTCCTGAATTCTAATATGATATTACGTTTAAGTTGTAAGTAATTTATTATCTAACTCTGGACTGTATTATTCTTTCTGTGAAGTTTTCTAACAGGAAGTGGACGTGCCGGAGTGGTTATCGGCATGACTAGAAATCATGTGGGCTTTGCCCGCGCAGGTTCGAATCCTGCCGTCCACGTATCTGCTGGTCAGTTTTAATTTTGTAATCTTCAGTACTCAAAAGTATGTAATCAGTTGAGATGGTGCTTGCTCTTTAAACATAGTTCATTTTGAAACAGATTTTGAGCACATTCACATAGCAACAGCATGTCATGTAACTCCCGTATTTTGACTTTGATCAATTGGTGGTTTGGGGCTTGGGTACCATAAATTAGAATTCATTTGGCAGGATAAAAAAATATTGGCAAGTTAACTTGTAATCTCAAGTATAACCAAAATTCTATTTTTGGCGATTCTTGAAAGAAATGTGCATTTATTGGCATTATGTCATCTTTGGTTTTACTTCCAGCCACACAAAATCAGACAAATAAGATAGCGGAAGTACGGTCCCGCTGCCAGTTTCCCCATCTAGGCATCTATTGTGATCAACTTTCTACATTGTAGCATTGGGTTGACTAGAATTCTAAGATTCCTGAATTCTAATATGATATTACGTTTAAGTTGTAAGTAATTTATTATCTAACTCTGGACTGTATTATTCTTTCTGTGAAGTTTTCTAACAGGAAGTGGACGTGCCGGAGTGGTTATCGGGCATGACTAGAAATCATGTGGGCTTTGCCCGCGCAGGTTCGAATCCTGCCGTCCACGTATCTGCTGGTCAGTTTTAATTTTGTAATCTTCAGTACTCAAAAGTATGCAATCAGTTGAGATGCTGCTTGCTATTTAAACATAGTTCATTTTGAAACAGATTTTGAGCACATTCACATAGCAACAGCATGTCATGTAACTCCCGTATTTTGAGATTGATCAATTGGTGGTTTGGGGCTTGGGTACCATAAATGAAAATTCATTTGGCAGGATAAAAACATATTGGCAAGTTAGCTTGTAATTTCAAGTGTTACTAAAATTCTATTATTGGCGATTCTTGAAAGAAAGTTGCATTAATAACATTCCTGAATTCTAATATGATATTATGTTTAAGGTGCAAGCAATTTTTTTATCTAACTCTGGACTGTATTATTCTTTCTATGAAGGTTTCTAACAGGAAGTGGACGTGCCGGAGTGGTTATCGGGCATGACTAGAAATCATGTGGGCTTTGCCCGCGCAGGTTCGAATCCTGCCGTCCACGTATCTGCTGGTCAGTTTCAATTTTGTATTCTTCAGTACTCAAAAGTATGCAATCAGTTGAGATGGTGCTTGCTCTTTAAACATAGTTCATTTTGAAACAGATTTTGAGCACATTCACATAGCAACAAGATGTCATGTAACTCCCGTATTTTGAGTTTGATCAATTTGTGGTTTAGGGCTTGGGTACCAATGAGAATTCATTTGGCAGGATAAAAACATATTGGCAAGTTAACTTGTAATCTCAAGTGTAACCAAAATTCTATTTTTGGCGATTCTTGAAAGAAATGTGCATTTATTGGCATTATGTCATCTTTGGTTTTACTTCCAGCCACACAAAATCAGACAAATAATGGCCCGTTCGTTATCGTTTTTTGTTTTCAGTTTTCTGTTTTTTTGAAAACTAAAAACCAAAAACAGGAAACCAGAAAAAGTGGCTTTCACTTTTTAGTTGTTAGTTTTCAAAATCATCATGTTCCCAATAAGTTTGACTAATTTTTTATTCATTATAGGACCTATATCATATTACTTTGAAAATCAAAAAACCAAAAAACAGAAAACCACAGTGATACCGAACGGGCCCTAAGATAGAAGAAGTACGGTTCTGCTGCCAGTTTCCCCATCTAAGGCATCTATTGTGATCAACTTTCTATATTGTAGCATTGGGTTGACTAGAATTCTAACATTCCTGAATTCTAATATGATATTACGTTTAAGTTGTAAGTAATTTATTGTCTAACTCTGGACTGTATTATTCTTTCTGTGAAGTTTTCTAACAGGAAGTGGACGTGCCGGAGTGGTTATCGGGCATGACTAGAAATCATGTGGGCTTTGCCCGCGCAGGTTCGAATCCTGCCGTCCACGTATCTGCTGGTCAGTTTTAATTTTGTAATCTTCAGTACTCAAAAGTATGTAATCAGTTGAGATGGTGCTTGCTCTTTAAACATAGTTCATTTTGAAACAGATTTTGAGCACATTCACATAGCAACAGCATGTCATGTAACTCCCGTATTTTGAGTTTGATCAATTGGTGGTTTGGGGCTTGGGTACCATAAATTAGAATTCATTTGGCAGGATAAAAAAATATTGGCAAGTTAACCTGTAATCTCAAGTATAACCAAAATTCTATTTTTTGGCGATTCTTGAAAGAAATGTGCATTTATTGGCATTATGTCATCTTTGGTTTTACTTCCAGCCACACAAAATCAGACAAATAAGATAGAGGAAGTACTGTTCTGCTGCCAGTTTCCCTATCCAGGCATCTATTGTGATCAACTTTCTATATTGTAGCATTGGGTTGACTAGAATTCTAACATTCCTGAATTCTAATATGATATTACGTTTAAGTTGTAAGTAATTTATTATCTAACTCTGGACTGTATTATTCTTTCTGTGAAGTTTTCTAACAGGAAGTGGACGTGCCGGAGTGGTTATCGGGCATGACTAGAAATCATGTGGGCTTTGCCCGCGCAGGTTCGAATCCTGCCGTCCACGTATCTGCTGGTTAGTTTCAATTTTGTTTTTTTCAGTACTCAAAAGTATGCAATCAGTTGAGATGGTGCTTGCTCTTTAAACAAAGTTCATTTTGTCACAGATTTGGAGAACATTGACATGGCAACAGCATGTCCAGTAAGGCTGTAACTCCCGTATTTTGAGCATGATCAATCGGTGGTTTGGGGCTTGGGTACCATAAATGAGAATCAATTTGGCAGGAGAACAACATATTGGCAAGTAAACTTGTAATCTGTAGTGTTGCCAAAATTCTAGTTTTTGGCAATTCTTGAAGCCAGCCAGAAATGTGCAGTTATTTGCATTATGTCGTCCTTGGTTTTACTTCCAGCCAGACTATCAGACGAATAAGATAGAGCCAGTTCTGTTCTGCTGCCTTTTCTCCATCCTGGCATCTACTATCGACTTTCTAAATTGTAGCATTGGGATTGACTAGAAATCAACATCCTGAATTCTAATATGATATTACATTTAAGTTGTGAGTAATTTATTATCTAACTCTGGACAGTATTCTTTCTATGAAGTTTTCTAAGAAATAGTGGACGTGCCGGAGTGGTTATCGGGCATGACTAGAAATCATGTGGGCTTTGCCCGCGCAGGTTCGAATCCTGCCGTCCACGTATCTGCTGGTCAATTTTAATTTTTTAATCTTCACTACTCAAAAGTATATAATCAGTTGAGATGGTGCTTGCTCTTTAACAAAGTTCATTTTGTCACAGATTTGGAGAACAGACATGGCAACTGCATGTCCTGTAACACCTGTATTTTGAGCTGGATCAAGTAGTGGTTTGTGGCTTGTGGCTTGGGTATCCATTAATGAGAATCATTTGGCAGGAGAATAACATATTGGCAAGTAAACTTGTAATCTGTAATGTTGCCAAAATTCTAGTTATGGCGATTGTTTAAACCGTCCTAGAAATGTGAATTTATTGACATTACGTTATTTGCTTTTACTTCCACCCAGACAAAATCAGACGAATAAGATAGAGGCAGTGCTGTTCTGCTGCCTTTTTTCCCCTATCCAGGCATCTACTGTCATCAACTTTCTAAATTGTAGCATTGGGTTGACTAGAAATCTTACATTCCTGAATCCTAATATGATATTACGTTTAAGTTGTGAGTAATTTATTATCTAACTCTGGACAGTATTGTTTCTATGAAGTTTTCTAACAGGAAGTGGACGTGCCGGAGTGGTTATCGGGCATGACTAGAAATCATGTGGGCTTTGCCCGCGCAGGTTCGAATCCTGCCGTCCACGTATCTGCTGGTCAGTTTTAATTTTTTTTCTTTACTGCTCAAAAGTATATATTCAGTTAGGATGGTGCTTGCTCTTTTACAAAGTTCATTTTGTCACAGATTTTGAGCACATTGACATGGCAAGAGCATGTCCTGTAGCTCCGTATTTTGTGCTGGATCAATTGCTGGTTTGTGGCTTCGGTACCATTAATGAGAATTCATTTGGCAGGAGAACAACGTATTGGCAAGTAAACTTGTAATCTGTAGCGTTACCAAAATTCTAGTTATTGGCAATTCTTGAAACCTAACCTGAAATGTGCATTTATTGGCATTATGTCATCCTTGCTTTTACTTCCAGCCAGAGATAATCAGATGAATGTGATAGAGACAGTACTGTTCTGTTGTCGTTTTTTCCCCATCCAGGTATCTACTATCAAGAACTTCCTATGTTTTAGCATTGAGTTTACTAGAAGTCTGAAATCTCTGTATTTTAATTATTACATTTGGGTTCTGAGTAATTTATTATCTGTGGACAGTAGTATTCTGCCTGTGAGGTTTTCTAACAGGAAGTGGACGTGCCGGAGTGGTTATCGGGCATGACTAGAAATCATGTGGGCTTTGCCCGCGCAGGTTCGAATCCTGCCGTCCACGTTTTTAAATTTTCAACACTTCCTGTGCATCATTATTTCTCTTTGCATAATTGATAGTGTAGTACACCAAATCTAATTTAGGGAATTTGTATGTGTAATGTGTGGCACACTATTATGTTTCTAAGATGCTCCCTTTGTTCTTTTTACATGTTTTACTTTGACTATTAATATCTCTTATTATCTATTAGTAAAAGATACAAAAAATTGATATTTTGAAAATTTATGTTTGAGACAAATTCAATAATATCCTTTTTGAACATAGTTATATTCCAACCCGGAATAGCTCCAAAGGCTTCCACTTCTTACCTTTGACGCTAGGATATGCTCATAAATTATCTCTTACGACCCTAAGATGCATCCCTTGAGAAGTTGAGAATTGAGATAGTCTTCTTGGGTTCCGAAAAGGTCCCAGAAGTGTGTATTGTATAGCTTCAAAGCTAGTGAATATGAACTTCTTCAGACCCTGATATCTTTTCCTCATCAAGGAGCTTCCCCAGGGTTCTAGGATATCTTGGGATGACTCTCGGGTGGTTGGGAGCCTCTGCATTGACTTCATTTAAGATCTCTACCATCCAACCAGAATTACCTCCAGAGGCCACCCCGCACCACCTTATGATTCCAGGATGCTATCAAATGGTCTCCCTTGACCCCAAGATGCATCTCATGAAGTCTGATGCTCGGGCTCCTAAAACGTACCAAAATAATAGTCTTTGGGATTACTTCAGGTCTCAGGACTATTCCAAAGCCAATGATGTTTTTTTTATCCAAGACATTTTCAAATTTCAAGGGCCTAGCGACGACTTGGTAATTGGGACGATTCAGGGTGGTTGGGACCGTCTACGTTTACTTTTAATGCCATTGTATAGCTTTAATTTGATTTCAAACTGGCACCAAAGGCTGCCATATATCGGTCCTTAGAAATGAAAATGATTTCAAATGGTCTCATATACGATGCATCCCGTGAGTTATGTACTTATGTTGCTTGGGTCCTACTCATATCCGGAAGCATGAATTATAGCCTTCAAAGTCGGCTTAAAATATCTGAAAGCATGACTGCATGACTTCTCCAGACTTGGAGAGGTTTTTTTAACCAGAGCTATCTCGAGGGCCTCGAGATTCCTTAGGATGACTCTCAGCTTGCTTGCGACCCTTTAAAATGTTTTCTACAACTTATTTTATTTATTTCCAGTTCAATCCCGAATGAGCTCCATAAGCCACTATTCTATGGAACTGCACTAGATGTTCGTAAACAAGTTTTCAATGTTTTAGATCTGGAGAACACTGCCAGAATGACATTGCCAATTTTAGTCCTAGTTAATATGTTGGTTTTGAGGGCTTGAATTGTGCAAGTGAGATATGCATGCTGTAGAATAGCAACATACTGGAAACTAGTACAGTGATGGATGTTCAGACCAAACTTTGTGTTCCAATATGTTGAGTTGCATTGCTGAAAAAGAACCAGAATACATTTAATTTATTTGGCATCTTATGTTTGATGGAATATGGTGCTTTACTTTGTCCTCTTTCAAATAAAGGTCCACCCTTTTCTGGGATTTTCTCTGGACTGACGAACTCTAAGAGACGCCAGATAGAATACTTATTTGCATAAATTTGCATCTATAGCAAGCTATTCAATATATAATGAAAAGTTGAGTCTTTGACCCCCTTGCTTGGGTCATTAACTCATTATCAGGTTATGGATTTCATTTTGTTCATTTGAATTTCTAATTATGAATTATGATTATGGCAATATGACAGGAAGTGGACGTGCTAGAGTGGTTATCGGGCATGACTAGAAACCTTGTGGGCTTTGCTCTTGGAGGTTTGATCCTGCTGTTTACGTTTCTGTTGCTTGGTCCAATATTTTTACTTGAATGGATGGAGTTTGTCAAGATTATGGAGGAGCTACACTTTTTGATGAAAGGACCACTCATGCACCTTTTCTTGTTTGTTACCTATTTGGTTTCATCTTCTTGATTCCTTCCTAGCAGTATCCATCATAAAATAATGAACTTAAAATTCACTACTGTGTAAAATTCTGTCATTATTTATTTCTGGCTGAGGTTGTCGCTGTGATAGAGCTGTAGGTGGAGTGAAAAAGCACAAATGTCATTTAACATTTAAAAAAGGAAAATTGCAAATAGCTTGGATTAATAACTTGTTTGATAATATCATTGTTCACGTACCTTCTTACTAAACCATGAACAACCTAAGGGTTTTTGCTTTCTTTCACCAGATAAGTGAAGTTACCATGAGTCGAACTCCAAGAGACCTGAGAATCATGATTCTATATCTTTTTAATTTCTAGTACACAAGACATAAGAATAAGATTCTTACTTTTCTATGCAATCACTGATGATTGATGAATAACATTATCATTATATTAGCAGCAGGCAGCATCATCCAAAAATCATGTTGCAGTAAGAGGACCTATCTCTATGTAGCTGTTTGGTGATGGAACCATTAGTGCATCTCTCTCTCTCCATTACTATTTTGTTCATAAATTTTGTGTATCAGGCCTTTGGCAGGCAGACATAAGAACACTCTTGCTTAAGTGCGCAATGAATTGGGATATAAGAGGATCTTTAAAGGACTGTAAACTTCAAATGGGTAAAATTATCAAGCGAGGCTGGGTCACAATGAAGTTTTGGATTAGTTGCAACATACCTTATCTACCACGTGGTTTCTGAAGTGCTAGTTTGAGTTCTGTCGTGTACGTTGCTGCTTGTTTGAAGTTGTAATCTGAAGTGCACGAGGTCTGTTAGATTGATTACAGCCTTACAGGGGAGCTGTTTCTGATATACAAGCAGAAGAGTTAACTTACTTTCTTGCTCTCTGTTTGGTTTAATCTTGTTGACTTACATGCACTAAAATAAGGCAATTTTCTGCAATCATATCATGATTTAATCACAATGTAGAGTTGAAGGGTATCAGCTGAAGTCCTGGAGACTTGCTGACGGGGTTGTTTGTATTGATGACTGTACCTCCAGCATTACTTGAATGATATGCACTCTTCCATATGAAGTGGACGTGCCGGAGTGGTTATCGGGCATGACTAGAAATCATGTGGGCTTTGCCCGCGCAGGTTCGAATCCTGCCGTCCACGTTGTTTTAGCTGTTGTAAGTTCCGATATATTTTGATACTGATAGAAATCTGACTTTTTAAATGAAGAGATATGCTTCATGTTAAGCATATTTAGTATATGAATTTTTCCTCTTGCTTTGACCAGAAGCCCGTTTGCTGTTAAATAATACATGAAAGCTGATATAATTGTCAGTCTACCTTCTGTCATTTTCTCTTGTCCTCAATTAAGACTGAAAAACTTTGTAGTTTTGTACTACAGTACTAGTTTCGATTGGAGAAAGAAGAAACAAAAGATAAAAAGTACGTAGGAACGAATTGATGCATGTGCAACGGATTCTGAATATATGCGTACACAATAAGATAATACAACATCCTGATAAACTATATGGTTGTTTATTCAGTTATACATATTTGTATTGCTTGGCTGAGGAATAAGGATGTCGTGCGTAGTGGTGCAAGAGTGGGAGACAGATGAAGCACATTATAGAAGATAACTAGATTCCTCACAATTTCTGTAAATTATCAGCATCAACTATCAGGGTTCCCTTTCTTTCTCTGAATAGAAACATTTCTATTGTTCCTCTTATAGTCGAATGCACCCAATCGCTAGTTGGTGGACCGAGTATCTAATCCCAGTATCCCACAACCTGGTTCAATCCGACCCACCCTAACCCAACCTGAGGATGGCTTTAAAATCTTCTCAAATTGCTCTCGTACTAAAAAAATTGATCAACTTAAAAAAAGACTGTTGGTTTCAAAGATGAATTATTTTGAAAAGTATTACAGCAAAATTGGTCATTCCATTACTAAGTGAAACCTTAACTTAAATTTCTTTGTGTTGGACTGTATTTGACAGAAGTTACAGAACTTGTGCAGATAATGATATAGGGCTTTTGTATAAAATGACTTGTATGTAGGATTACTTTGGAAACTGCATCCTACAAACACGAACTTGCAGCAAGACAGGCTTAAGCTTATTATCTTGGAGAATGATGAGAAGTTCTATAAAAGCATCACTTTTTTGGTAACTTGTGTTTCACTTGTGCATTAACTTGGACAAAAGTTTACATAGCTGTAGAACTCCGCGTAGAAAATTGAGAATGAACATCTGATGTTTAAAATACTGGTTTCTGGTTCATTGGCTTGTACTATGTATGTATGGGGGTTGACTAAGTTCCATACCGGTCTATCCAGACCGACAAGTATCGCCATGGTCAAACACGCCTACTACAGAATCGTTGACTTCGTCATACCGGTTCCATTGAGATGCCTTGACGGCATCCTTCTCCAGGCCTTTCATCAAGGGCCTGGGCTTGATCCAACTTCCATCTACAATTGCCTACGGGCCTAAAGATAGAAGTTCAGCATAGGATAAAAGAATATTACAAAAGGGATATCCCTATGAATATTCCAATAGAAGCAGAGTCCTACTTGGATACGGGCTTTGACGGGCCCCTTATAAATACTCCGTTGATCTGAGTCATGAGGTACGTTGACTAACACAATCATACTCCACTTGAGAGCTACCGGTTTACCCATTACTGATCGGAGGCCGGAGGGGCGTTCCTCGGATCAACCCCCGAGGCTAGTTTACGTTTTCTCTCTTGCAGGAACTAGAACCGGCTCATTAATCAAGGACTTACCGGTACGATGTAGTTGACTATCCTCTGATGATTGATCATGTAACTGCTTCTTAGCATGCTCTGCAGGAAGTGAACGTGCCGGAGTGGTTATCGGGCATGACTAGAAATCATGTGGGCTCTGCCCGCGCAGGTTCGAATCCTGCCGTTCACGCCTACATTTGCAAATACTTTTTTGTTTTGGTGCCTTTGGGTTTTAGTGTTAGGTAGACTCGGATACTCGTGTCGGACATACATTTCCAGCTGTTAAACTAATTGTTATTTACTAATATCTATGTCGGAGTGTCGAGAACCTGATACATACGGAGTTTGGACGGAAGGAAGAAATAGAGTAAGCTAAGACTTAATAAGTAAAGCTATGAAAATTGAAGAAGGAATCAGGCTATGTTCAGTTCACCTTATTTTTGCTTATTTCAGATCTAATCAGATCAGATCAGATCAGAAAAAATAAGTTCAGATCAGTTCAGATCATGCTTATATTTAAAAATCACTATATCTTTCATTACATATTAGTAAAAATTATAATAATTGAATATTAATAAAGTACTCAATGAGACGAATCAAACAAGACCCCACATGACTATATTTTTTCTTATATTTTGAGAAAAATCTAAAAGATAAGATCTTGTTATCAGATCAGTTCAGATCAGATCAGATCAGAAAAAATAAGTTCAGATCAGATCAGATAAGTTCAGATCAGAAAATTTCAGGTGAACTAAACATAGTCTCAGTCTATCAGTGAATAGGGATAATATTACCAAATACCAATCCTGGTTTTTTTTTTTTTGTTATTTAAAAGCTGAGAAAGAAGGTAAAGGGTATAACTATTCTTCAATTTGCATCAGATATATGCACCAGTAGGCTGTGAAGTTTTTTTTACTGGATCAAAAGTAACGCTAGCAATTTCAATATTATACAATGATGCGGATCTATGAAATTATTCAACAGAAGTGGACGTGCCGGAGTGGTTATCGGGCATGACTAGAAATCATGTGGGCTTTGCCCGCGCAGGTTCGAATCCTGCCGTCCACGATCTTTTTGTTTTTCTTGTAGATTTAGTTTCAGTGCAAGAAATTTGTCAAAAGGGTCGGCATTTTCAAAGTAATTGTATGATGGAAAAATAAAGTTGGTATAAAACTATAAATAACATACATTGATATTTTTACATATCTATTCTTTTTTTAGAAAAAATATAGACTTATAATAGGATACAACCATATACCTTAAATCACTATACTTCTTCTTGGGTTATAATAATGAACTACTAGTCTTTTATTCATGCGATCCGTGCATCGATTGTTTGGGACGATTCCTAATTAATTTCATCATAATATAATTATAGAAATATGATTTATAATTATTGCTATACAAACTATTGTAATCTATAAAGTTTTTAAAAATTGACATAAACATTTAGATGTAAAGTTTTGTAGTCAAATTAAATTTGTAATTTTTTTTATTGAGTAACCATTTTTCTCATTATGTTAAGTTACTTTGTTAATCTTATTTAGTTTATTATTGGAATTTTTGACCCATCTTTAACTTAGGAAATGATATAATTGTACAAAATTTGAATATCCAATTAAGTATATATATTTAGTTAAGGATAAATTTCATTAGGGACACCATAGCTCCCCTTGGCTTGTATAATAGAGATATATAAGCTCCACGATGTTTTTGTTTTTCTTTTAGATTTAGTTATTGAAATTTGTCAGATGGTTGGCATTTTCAAAGTAATTGTATGATGGAAAATGAAAGAAAGTTGGTACAAAACTATAAATAACATACATTGATATTTTTACATATCTATTTTCTTTTTAGAAAAAATATCGACTTATAATAGTATACAACCATACACCTTAAATCACTATACTTTTTCTTGGATTATAATAATGAGCTATATAAAAGGTCAAAAGAACATGATTCCATGTCCAACCTTAAAGCAATGTCAATGCTCACCAAACCCATCACCAAAATCAGAAAATTTGGATTGAACAAAAAAAAACTTGGATCCCATTGGTGACATAAAACCCATCACCAAATGACAAAATACGTCATTGTTCACATGGTGAACAAACTCATCACTGTGTAATTGAAGAAAAAGGGGTATTGTACTATTGTTATACACAGCCAGCCAGTGGCAAGCTACCACGTGGCTGCTGCTATGTGTTTTTGGGAAATTTCGTAGAAATTTCCATGGAATTTCCCAGAAAATCCCTATTCCAAAAAAAAAATACCAAAATTCATATTTTTTCCCCTCTATAAAATGATATCCATATTGATATATTTCAGAACAAAAAAAACACTTATAGGAGAGAGAAATAATAATTTTTCTGTATTTAATACGCGATAATAAAATTACATTATCGTAGGTAATTATTATTTTACCCATCATGCGATAATAATAATTATTTTTTTGTAATTAATTATTATTTTACTAATTACTCAATAATGATAATTAATTTTGGGTAATTAATTATTATAAATTTAAGTAATCATAAGATGATTCATATTTATTTTTAATATGTAAATCTATACTAATATATTAAAAGGCGTGCGCAAACCAGGAACGGTGCCACGTGGCGCTCTCCCTAGGGAGTTTTAGTTCATGTAATCCATGTACAATAAAAAAAATTAGAAATTACATGGTATAGGTTTTGATCCGTGACCTCAAGTTCATGTACTAAAGTTTTAACCACTAGACCAAGTTGTAATTAGTGATATCATATCAAAGTACAATATTAATTAATGAAATTTTTCTTACCCGGAGCATAGCCCGGGCCTAATAACTAGTTATATTATTAATTGAAGTAGGAAAGAGAAATAGGAGAGAGAAAGTTGAGGTGGGGTAGTGAAAAGTAGGAGAGATAAAGTGGAATTTGATGATTTTTTTGTTCATGAGTGGAGTGGATGTGATACATTTGTTCATGAAATGATCAAAACATGAGTAAGTAGGGAAATTTGGTGATCAAACTCATCACCATTGACATTGCTCTTAGTATCACCCGCACATAACTTTATATTACCACCTAAACTTGCTAACGGTCGCACTTTTTAAAAGTTGTTCAGCCTATTTGCAAAGACTTTTGAAGCTTCTCATATCCCCTGATTTTCCTAGTTGTCATTTGATGTTTCTTTTTGCTTCTATAGAATAATTTGTAGTGAAAAGATAATGAGCTTATTAATTTGACTCCGTTTTTGGAGAGATGGTCTCACGTTGATGTTAACATGAGACCGCTAATGTCATGCTGACATCACGCGCGTATATCAAACCAATAGTAGAATTAGTTAAGCGCTTGCACCTATTAGTTATATATGCTAGCCTTAAATTGCTTCCTGGTGAAATAGTTAAGCGTTGAAGTATATTAGTTAAATGCTGAAGTATATTAGTTAAATGCTGAAGTATATTAGTTAAACGCTAAAGTATATTAGTTAAGCGTTGATGTATATATTAGTATGTTATATCATTAAAATCATAATATAATACATTTTATTGGCTACAATTTCGATATCACGCGTAAATAATTCTCTCTTTCTTGAATAACTATCGAATTTTTTGCATTAGTTATGCCAACCTCAAATAACCAATGCAAAAACAATATTTACTAATGCATACAATAAATAAAACTAATGACCTTAAAATGATAACTATTGACCACCTATACTATCAACCCTCAAATTAAAGTACACTTGTTAACCAAATATCAAAACTATAACCATAAAATCATGCATCACTGTTACTCATGAAATTAATAAATAATTACTCATAAGTTATAATTATAATCTCAGTTATTTTCTAGACTAAAACTATTAGCCATAAAAACGGAACTTAAAAACAAAAGGTCATAACTACTGTAAAAAACAATAATAACTAATACCCAAATATCATAACTATTTATCAGAAAACAATAACTAATAGCCAAAAGCACAACTATCAACCATAAAACCACAATTATTAACCATAATTAATAACTTATAACCTAAAAATCATAACTATATAATCAAATTTCATAACTATTAAGCAAAAGCTAATTATGAATCAGAAAACCATAATATTAACTATTATTAAAATTCCGTAACTAATTGGAAAATTATAACTATAACTTGAAAATGACAAAATCTTCCCCTTTGAGAAATATGTAACTAATTATTAAAATTCCTTAACTAAATTCAATCCCCTTTGAGAAATGTTTAACACCCAATTTCTTCTCTCACCAGTCCCCATCTCTTTTGCTATCGTCCACCACCTATAATACCGGAAGAACAGTCCCACCCACCAATAGGAACGTCCACATGATCAGCTATAACAACGCGAACCCCGCATCAAATCACCAATATTTCAAAAACCACATATCTTAGCCACCTACGATTCTGGAATCAACTACAAATGCTATCTACCAAGTTACCAACGCCCCACCACCAATTCACCATTGCAAACCATAGCCATGTTCCCCCTCAAATCAGGTGTCGTTGAGAAGACGTGCAACATTTTGACGTCCAACATTTTGTAACCACATGATCATCATCTCAAACGCCATTGCATTCTCAATTTTCTCACTCACACAAACAAAAAATCATGGCGATTTCTGTAAACGCATCACTTCAGCTTCTTCTTCTTTTTGCGGAGATTTTGGTCTCTTCTCTCCACTTCACTCTTTTGCTCTTTTCCTGTGTCTGGTTTAGTTCTTTATTCTAACACCATAATTTTTTCCGTCTCTTATTTTCTTCTTCAAATTTTGATGTCATGCTAATTTATTCTGCAGTAGAATTAATGATTCATGAAATTATTACGCAATTTTGATGATTTTTCGAGAAAACAGTCGGTTCTTTTCGCAAGTTCTATTTCGTCTTCAATCTTCTCTTTCCTCCGATTCCGCCATTGTTGGTTTCAAGTGACTCCGTTTCTTCTATATCTCTCTCTCAAGTTTCTTCAATGGCGGCCTCGATGAAACGAATAATTGACGAAATTCTAGAAATACTAATCGTTGTTATTGTTGTTATTCAACAGAGACTGTTAGAGAGAGAAAGCTTCCATAATTTGAGAGGGTGGCGGAGGACTTGAAGGCGGAGGCTGGGGATTGGAGGAAAAAGGGACTCGTCTCACGTTAGTGTTAACGTGAGACGGTCTTTTATAAGACTTTGCGTATTAATTAGCTTTTGATGACATATTTAGTATATCAAATCAAGCATGAATCTCTATTATGGATGGCATCGGGTCAGATTTGGACCGGATTATGCATAATTCGACTCCCACCCTACAAGAAGTCGAATTTTAAAATCTTAGACCGACTTCGAAAATCCGACTCTGACTCTGACTTAAAATACGGACATTCGACTCCGAACCCGACCCGACTTAAAATCCGAACACCCGACTCAGAATCTGATCCAAGTTATTTTTTGCCCATTTTTTTATAATAGAATATTTCTATAATACAATAATCTAATCACTACAATTTATTCTAATAATCATATGGAAATCTTATATAGTACAAATAATCTAAATATTGTTATTATTTTTAACAATCATTTCTTCAATGGGAAAATCATATATAATATAATTGGTTGAAAGTCGAAGTTAGTTTATACATAAATAATACATTAACATAAATAAGAAAAAAAGATTGATAGACTCAAAGTCGGAGTCGGATTCAGATGTCGTATTATTTTATGAGATCCGACTCCGACCCTCCTCCGACTCGGAGTCGGACTTTTTAAACGGAGTCAGATTACTTTTTTGTCAGAATCGACTCTGATTTTTTCCTTCGGATCGGAGCGGACTAGGGTCGGATCCGGACTGCATTGCCATCCCTAATCTCTATTCTATAAAGGAATTAGGGGAGACATCAAAATATTAAAAGCCCCATTATATCCTTGATAAATTAAACAAATTACAGCTAAAAATAGAAAAAAAAAACCAAAGATAAACTGATTGTAAATTTAACCAAAAAAAATTTAACAAAAATCGTCCTTCATCAATCACCATTTTCTACCGTATTCTCTCTCATTCTCTTTTCTCTTTTTCTTTTCTCTTTACTTTGTGGCAAGTTGCAGTTCAGGGTAAGGTATTTTTTTCCCATGAGTTTCTCAATAATTGTGTTAGTATATATGTATAATAGGAAAGCATTATTCTCTGTAATACTTTCTTGTATAGCTTTTATTATTTCCAATATTCTAGCCTTAGAATATGTCAATGATAGGTTGTATATATGGCACACAAATTATCAATCAAAGCGAAGGATCATTTCCTACATGGTATCAGATTTGGTTATCCTTCCTGTCTAACCCTAGCCGTCGCCCATCACCTCTCCTCCCTCCTCTCTGCCCTACCTTCTTGCTTCTCCAATGGCCGAAAAGCCTGCTTTCCACTCGGCTCTCGCCGTAAGCAACGTCAAGGCCCTCATTCCTATTACCTTGGACCTTGAAACCGCTAAATATCATGAATGGGCTACGCTATTTAAGGTTCAGGCACGCGTTCATGGCGTTCTTGAACATATTATCCCTCCCACCGAAAACCCAGCTCTTGAAGCCTACACGGCTGCGAAGGTGGCTGACCTTCCTCTTTGGACGCGTCTCGACGCGGTAGTTCTCCAGTGGATCTATGCTACAGTCTCTTCTGACATTCTCTCCTCCATTCTTGTTATTGATGATATTGCTGAACTTGCGTGGACTCGGGTTGCCCAAATGTTTCAGGATAACAAAAACTCCCGGGCTGCATATCTTGAAACCGAATTTACCACCACTAAACTGGCCGATTTCTCCTCCGTCGTTGCTTACTATACACGGCTTCAGTCCCTTGCCACTCAGCTTGCAAATGTTGGATCACCGGTTTCCGATCAACGGTTAGTGATGCGTCTTCTTGCTGGCCTTCCATCTACTTACTCCACTTTTGTCACTAACATTCACCAACGAGATGTTTTACCCTCGTTTTCGGATGCTTGTTCACGTCTTAAACTTGAGGAAACCACTGCCAAAGATCGTGCTCGAGAATCGAGTGTCACGGCTCTTATTGCTGATGATGATTCATCTTCTTCCCACGGAGGTACCTCTCGTCCTTCTTCTCGTGATTCACGTTCTCAAAAATCCAAAAATGTTGCTCGTGGCAGGTCGAACTACAATACTCGCGGAAAAACCAACCGCGGTGGTGGCCACCACCCACACCACCAGTCTGCGGTGGCCGCTCCTTTGGCTCCACCGTGGTCCTACGCCGCCTGGCAAGGGTGGCAGCAGCCTCCTTGGGCCACTCCTCCATGTCACTATCCTACTGCATCATGGCAGCGTCCCCCGCGAACTAATGGCCAAGGCATTCTTGGGTCAAGCCCACGTCCCACAGCCCATGCATACACCATGCAGGCCACGCCACCTTACTCCATGCAGTCACCACCCTCTACCGGTTATGCTCCTACTGACATTGATGCTGCTCTTCATACTCTTACTCTCCAAAATCCTGATGACAACTGGTATATGGATACGGGTGCCACCTCTCATATGACTGCAAATTCAGGTACTCTTACTTCTTATTTTAATTCGAGCAAAAATAATGGTATTGTAGTTGGTAATGGCAATGTACTTCCAATTCGTGGTATTGGTCATACTTCCCTAGCCCCTTATAATTCCTCCCTTACTCTCAAAAATGTCCTCCATGCCCCTAAACTCATTAAAAACCTCATTTCAGTTCGCAAATTTACTACTGATAATCTTGTGTCTGTTGAGTTTGATCCATTTGGGTTTTCTGTGAAGGACCTTCGGACGGGGAGCTCCCTCCTGCGCTGTGAGAGTACTGGGGACTTATATCCTCTCACGTCCTTGTCTACCACTACCACACCATCTACATTTTTTGCTGCATCTCCTGCTGTGTGGCACTCTCGTTTAGGGCATCCGGGCCACAACATTTTTCATACTCTTCGTAGTCATCATATGATTGATTGTAATAAGGCTCATCATGATTTTTGTACTTCTTGTCCCTTGGGGAAACATATTAAACTGCCATTTTGTGATTCCATGACATCTACTACTATGCCTTTTGATATTGTTCACAGTGATATTTGGACCTCTCCTGTTTTGAGTTCTACTGGACATCGTTACTATGTTTTCTTTCTTGATGATTTTACTAAGTATTTATGGACTTTTCCCATTGCTACTAAATCCCAAGTTTACTCTATTTTTCTCTCCTTTCATGCCTTAATCAAAACTCAATTTCAACGAGACATAAAAAATATTCAATGTGATAATGGGCGGGAATATGATAATGGACCCTTTCATGAGTTTTGCAAAACCAATGGGATTCAATTTCGCTTTTCATGTCCCCACACTTCTCCTCAAAATGGTAAAGCTGAACGCAAAATCCAGTCCATTAATAACATTGTTCGTACGTTACTTGCTCATTCCTCCATGCCCCCTTCGTTTTGGCATCATGCTTTACAAATGGCTACATACCTCCTAAATGTCCTTCCTACCAAGGTTCTTAAGTACAAATCTCCTACTCACATTCTTTTTCAAAGAGCCCCCACTTTCTCTCATCTTCGAATATTTGGATGCTTATGCTATCCACTTTTTCCATCCCCTACTATTCATAAACTTCAAGCCCGGTCAACTCCTTGCGTTTTCTTGGGCTATCCGTCCAATCATAGAGGGTACAAATGCTATGATCTCTCAAGTAAGAAAATCATCATCTCTCGTCATGTCATTTTTGATGAAAATACTTTTCCATTCTCTAACCTCCATCAACCAACTCCTAACTCCTATGATTTTCTTCAACATGGCCTCTCTCCCTATATTCTGCACTACTTGCATTCTACGCCACACACACAAGCCCAACCTCCTCCTTCTCCTCAGCAGGACACGGACCGGCCCAGCTCTCCCTCTCCTTCACCCGTGTCCTCGGCCCAGTCCTCCCCTACGCCAAACACACGCCTACCCACATCTCCCGTGTTGGACGCCCCCCCCTCGCCTCCTAACAGCCCAGGCCCACATGTCTCCCCTCCTCCTCAGAACCGGGTTACAACCCGCAGCCACCACGGTATTTATAAGCCCAAACGTGTGTTTAATCTCAACACCACTTCCACCTCTATTTCTCCCCTTCCTAAAAATCCTATCCATGCCCTCCAAGACCCGAATTGGAAACTTGCCATGACCAATGAATTTGATGCTCTAATTAAAAATAAGACGTGGGAGTTAGTTCCTCGTCCTGAAAATGTGAATCTTATTCGTTCTATGTGGATTTTTCGTCATAAAAAGAATTCTGATGGCTCTTTTGAAAGGTATAAAGCCCGTCTTGTAGGTGATGGCAGGTCTCAACAGGTTGGAGTTGACTGTGACGAGACTTTTAGCCCGGTTGTCAAGCCGGCTACCATTCGGACAGTTCTTAGTATTGCTCTCTCTCGTTCTTGGCCCATTCATCAGCTGGATGTCAAGAACGCTTTTCTACATGGCAATCTTCAGGAGACAGTCTATATGCATCAACCACTGGGTTTTAGGGATCCTCATCATCCTGATTATGTTTGCCTCTTGAAGAAGTCTTTATATGGGCTTAAACAAGCCCCACGGGCCTGGTATCAGCGGTTTGCCGACTATGTTCACACTATTGGTTTTTCTCATAGCCAGTGTGATCACTCTTTATTTATCTACTGTCGTGGCTCTGATGTTGCTTACATCCTGCTCTATGTTGATGATATCATTCTCACAGCTTCTACTGATGCTCTTCGTCTCTCTATCATGTCTCTTCTCAGTGCAGAGTTCGCTATGAAGGATCTTGGTCCTTTAAGCTATTTTTTGGGAGTGGCTGTTACTCGTACCTCTTCTGGTATGTTTCTATCACAGAAAAACTATGCTCTCGATATTATTGAGCGTGCAGGCATGGCTTCCTGCAAGCCCAGTCCCACTCCTGTTGACACCAAGTCCAAGCTTGGGGTTTCTGCTGGTGCTCCTTACTCTGATCCTACCCATTATCGCCAGCTTGCAGGTGCTTTACAATATCTCACCTTCACTCGTCCTGACATCTCCTATGCAGTTCAACAGGTGTGTTTGCATATGCATGATCCAAAGGTTGATCATATGACTTCTCTCAAGCGTATCATACGCTACATTCAGGGTACTCTTGACTATGGTCTTCATCTGTATCGGTCCTCGCTTGCCACTCTTCTCTCTTATACAGATGCAGATTGGGGTGGGTGTCCCGACACTCGCCGCTCCACCTCCGGCTACTGCATTTTTCTTGGTGATAACTTGCTATCTTGGTCCTCTAAGCGCCAACCCACCTTATCTAAATCAAGTGCTGAAGCTGAATACAGGGGTGTGGCAAATGTTGTTTCTGAGTCCTGTTGGCTCCGAAATCTTTTATTGGAGCTTCGTTGTCCTCTTCACAAGGCTACTCTGGTATACTGTGATAATGTTAGTGCCATCTATCTCTCTGGTAATCCTGTTCAACATCAGCGCACTAAACATATTGAGTTGGACATCCACTTTGTACGCGAAAAGGTATCCCGCGGCGAAGTCCGCATTCTTCATGTACCATCCCGTTATCAGATTGCTGATATTTTCACCAAAGGTCTTCCGCGCGTTCTCTTTAATGATTTCCGGGACAGTCTTAGCGTACGCCAACCTCCCGCTTAGACTGCGGGGGTGTGTTAGTATATATGTATAATAGGAAAGCATTATTCTCTGTAATACTTTCTTGTATAGCTTTTATTATTTCCAATATTCTAGCCTTAGAATATGTCAATGATAGGTTGTATATATGGCACACAAATTATCAATCAAAGCGAAGGATCATTTCCTACAAATTGGATGTCTTAGTTATCTGTTAGATTTGTTTAATTTGTAGTTGAGGCAAAAGGATAGTGCGCATATATGGATTTGTTGGCAAAAAATTGCCAAGGTTTTATTGATTACACAGTGAAAGCAAATGAAATGAGTGAAATTATACTATTTTAGATGTTTGTTTATTGTTACGTTATTGTATTATTAATATGTTTTTTTAATGAAAGTTTGTGAGTAATCTCTTATACAATATTATTTTAGATTATTAAATGTAATTACACAATGTTTTAACTTTTTATATATCTATGCACGCATCGCGTGCATACAAGACTAGTAAGAATTAAGGAAATTGCTTTTGATGAGTCGACATAGTTGCAAGCGTTAACATACGATGTTAGATGTTAGTATCTGAATATTCGATCTGAATCTATATTACTATTTTGTCTTGATGATTTTATTCGTCCACCAGATCACATTTAAAATACTCGATCTGAATCTATACCGTGCGTCCGTGCCTAATATGACATATCTTGTTTGAGATACTATACCATGTAAATTTTTTTTTATAACTATTTTCTGTTATTCGATTGGACCAGCCTAGGAAAAAATAAGTATTAGTGTTATTTAATCGCAAGTATGCGGCATGGTAACATAAGATGTAAAAATCAGGATATAGTTACCAGTTAAACTATTCATTATAGTCTACCGAAAGTCTTCGCTAATGGCTAAATTCTTAGTAGTTTAGCTCTCATTAGCTTTATTCAATTTTGTGGTGGACAGTCCAGGAGTGATTATCGGGCAAGACACGAGACAAAGATCTTGTGGGCTCTGTTCATGCAACGAATCGTGCCATTTATCGGCAACTTTCCTTCACCAAAATTGGATTTGGAAACTAAGACCAGTTAAAAATAACCCTATTGCTCCTGTTTTACCTAGAGGTGTTTATTTCGTATATTTGAAAATTTTGGATCAGGAAAAATGCAATGCAAAAAATTTCAGATCCGATCGGATCAGATATTTGAAAAATAAAAATGCAATTTTCAAAGGAAAATTTCATATAATAAGTTTCGGATATGAGAATTGATCAAAAAAGCCCAGTCCGCCAGCCCGACCGAATTTAGGCGGGTTTAGGCAGAATTTTGTGGCCCGGGATGGGACCCGGTCTGATTTTTATTGGCTTTGGGACAGACTTTGGGCAAGCCAAAAATGACTTTCTAGTCTATATTTTGGCCTGAAAAGTCCGTCATTTTTGGCCCGACCCATGATCACCTCTAGGATATCCGGCTTTGTAAACGGATATTTCGGATCAGATATCTGAAATATCTGAAAAATTTCCATGTTTATGATATTTTTGAATTTCCAAAAATTAAAATTTTCGATTTGCACCCAGTTCAAAAAGTTTCGGATATCCGAAAAATCGGATATTAATAAACACCAATAGTTTTACCCATACTCAATAATATGCTGCCTAAAAAAAAGAATTTTTTTTAAAAAAAACTTATTGTTTACGAAAATAGTCCCGATAGACTGATTACCGATTTAACAGACTAATTTTTTTTTTTTTTTTCAATCTCTTTGCTGGTTAGCCCTTCTTTTCCCGAGCTCCCTCCTTCTCTATTGTTGTGACTCTAAGTCAATGTTATTTTGATGATGATAAACACAGGAGGAATTTGTTGTGACTCTAAGTCAATGTTATTTTGATGATAATTAACACATGTTATCTTGAAGATGATCAACGATTTGTGTCATAACTTGTATGAGTGTAACAGTGATCTAAGAAAGCCATGAGGACTGGAGGTTCGTGAAAGATTGAAGATCTTGAAGATATGGAAGCTTAGATTTTGTTATACTCATAATTATGTAATGTAAAGTATTGGAACCTTGTGCTAAACTTTGTGCTAAAATTAGAAATGTGAGATCAGAATGGTTATTTATTTTCTTAGAGTTAAGAAAATAGGTAAGCATATTAATTTCATATATCTATATAAAAAGGGAATCTTAGTTTCGAAATTAAGATATTAAAGAAAACTTTTTTAAAAAGGATTTTATAAAAAACGGATTTAAAAAAGATTTTATAAAAAACTGATTCAGAAAAAGGATTTTGTAAAAATCGATTTAAAGGAAAACATTTAATAAAAGAATTTTGAAAACAAAAGGAGTGTGAGTAAGGATAATAAATAAAAAAATTTGGTCATCAAAGTTTTAGATAAACATTGAATTGAGAAAAACTTATCAGCTAAAGATAAAGATGAATAAGATAAAGATTGTTTTCTTAAAAGAAAAGGTTTTATCCCTTAATCTTAGGAGTAGGGGTGAAAGTTCGGTGTGCGGTTTGGATTAGCGCCTTTCAATTTTTCAATCCAAACCAATTAGGGTTTGAATCCGATCTAATCCAATCCAAAATTTCATACTCTAGATTGGATTCGATCCGAAAATCCGATTTTTTTAAAACTCTTGTTCTTCGATGAAATCAATTAAGCACAATAGCAGCCTAATAGATTTACGAAATAAGGAATTAAGTGCAGTTAGTGTTTTAGGGAAAGGATTGAAGTGTTATGTGTATTGGGCTATGGAGTAAGTTTTTTTATAATAAAAAATTAGTTAAGCACTTAAACCCAATCTAGATAGGCATATTACTGTTCGATTATATTGGATTTTTCGATCCAATTACCCTCAATCCAATCCGATCCGAAAATCCAATTTTTCAAAAAATCTCAATCCGAATCCAATCCGAACACAGTTTGAATCCGATCCGAATTACTAATTCGGATTGGATTTGATTGGATTTTGGATTTTATCCGAATAACTTTCACCCTTACTTAGGAGTGAAAGATCATAATCATCAATTAGAGAAGGATTTTCATACAAAATAGATTAATACTCCCTCCGTCCCATAATATAGTGCTCACTTCTCATTTTTCATAAGAATTAAGGAAAATGGAAGGAGTTTTAGAATTTCACAAAAACATTTATTAAGTAAATGTTTTTGGGTACTTTTGTCTTGGAACTAGTTTTTTTCTTCTTTTTCCTTTAAAATAAAGTGAAAGAACAATAAATATTTCTTGGAATGGTGTAAAACAATAAATAGGGGAACATATTTTAAAAGAAATGTAGGGGTATTTTGGAAATTTTTATGTAGAAATGAAGGATAATTTAGTCCAAACAAATTGATAAAAAGGAAAATAGGCACAACATTTTGGGACACCCAAAAAGGACTGCAAGCACTATATTATGGGACGGAGGGAGTATAAGGGATAGAAACTCAGCTTCATAACTCACGTTTTTATATTTAATATCGGAGATTTTGAAAGATGAAAACTGATTCCCGAAACACAGAGAGTGGCACATAGTTCCAGTCAGACTAGGTTTCTAAACAGCGATTGTAACGAATTCTCTATTTGCTTGAATAAGAAGCACACTTTTGAGAAGTCATTATTCTTTCTGTAATTTCACTATTTTAGAGAGTTGCAACACTTAGAGTTAAGTGTTGGGAAACACTACTAGGATTAGTAGTAGGGGAATCTTATTATATTAAAAGTTTGATATTTTAGGATTCAAATAATAAAAGAGTTTGGTTTGTGTGGACGTAGATATCAAAGATGAGATTGAACATGTTATATCTGGTGTAATGGTGTTTGATCATTGATTTCATATTGTGTTACGTTTTTGTTTTCGCAAAAATACAAATCGGAAAATTATGAGCGAATAACACCGTGCTAGGCATAGTGCTATAACAGAGTTTTTGCGAAAAGCGATTAAATTTAGCCACTCAATTCAAACTCCTCTCTTGAGTGTCACATTGTACTCCCACATCTATCCTCCCCCCCTCCTCGGCTCCTCCCCCGCGAACTCTGCTCGTCCACCACCCCTGAAACCCCCCTCCCCTGCCACCCCCGAAACTCCCCTCCTTGCATACCCCCTGAAACTATTCGTTGTTGCTGCACTTGTGTCGCTGTTAACTATCTCCTCTGTATTTTGCTTTGTTGTCGTGTCTACTGCGCTACCCTTATCGGCGCTGCTGCCGGTGCTGCACCATTGTTGCAACCATGGTTGGTCGTGCAGAGTTTTGTTCTCTCTCCACCTGAGCTTGTTGTTGTAACAGTTGTTTGTCGCCTAGCGGTGTCGTTGCACCATTTCCTAAATCCACTATGGTCACAGTTTTATGGAGATGGATTGTTTGTGGCCTAGAGGAAATTAAGGAGCCTGATGTTTTTGTTATTTGACTAATTTCCCTCAATTTTGAATTTCTTTGAGAATTAAAGAAAACATAGTTGAATTTATGTTATTTATGATAATAATTGTAATTATTATTTTGCATCAGATTGAAACATTATCTAGAGGAACTGATTGTTGTTCGAGAATTTAAAAAGTTCTCGTGGAAGCAGGAGAAATCTTGAAAGGGAGAAATGTTATTCGAAGGTGCAAAATGATGATGACTATGATGGTGATGATGATGATAGTGAGGGGAAGGGAGAGAATGACCATTTTTGGCTCAAAAAAGCCAGGGCTTTTTTTAGGGAGAGAGAGAATTCCGTCAATGGGGCTGCTGTTTGGGTGGTTTTACCCGTTGCAGCAGGTCATTAACCAGCCGAGACCATTTTTGTAAATAATACCCAAAGTTGGGACCATTGTATAATAATCAAAACTTTGGGACTGAATATGGCAAATCGCCCATAATTAGGATTGTTCATGTCAATTTCCTTTAAGAAATCGCATCAATAAATTAAAATATTATCTAAAAAACATTTGAATATATTTATGTGGTTCTTTCAAGAAAACGCAACAATAGATTAAGTTATTGTTGGGTCACATACCTGCAGTAATAAATTGCACCCTTATTTGCGGCGCTGCAAAATCTGCAGCAATATCCCTTTAAAAAAATTGTAACAATATTATAATATTTTACGAGTATAACATATATCTCATTATCCTATTTAAAATACTCGATCTAAATCTATATTGTGCCTAATATGACATATCTTGCTTGAGATCCTATACAATACAATTTTTTTTATACCTATTTTCTTTCAATTAGATTTGACCAGCCTGGAAAAAATCTCTTACTACCCGTTTGGTAGTTGGTCATAAATGGTGGTAACGGGAATGAATTTGTATATAAATTTGTGAAAAATATCATTGTTCGTTTCCATGGTAATGCTAATTTATCCTAAAGTGTCCACTTTCCTTCTTGAATTTTCATTCACATCCAATACCACCTCATAGGTGGTAATGAAAATTCCCTCCCCTTTGAGACAAAAACACAAGTTTAGGGGTGAGATTGCTTGCCCATGGAGAAAAATTGTCTCCCCACGGAGATTTTAAGGGTGCTTCCCTAATGAAATTCCACTTAAAATTCATTTCCATTAATTAACGACTACCAAATTGACCGTTAGTGTTATTTATTAATGCCCATTATTGCAGGTCGTAAAAACAACATTACCTCAGGCAATAGCTTTAAAACTTTTGTTTTTCATGGGTTGAGGAGGTTAAAAGCCTGAATGTATGGGCTTCTTTAGCTATCAAAGAGAGTAGCCTTATTTATACTACAATGGATTAGTGGCTAAGTCAATAATATTCATATTTGAGGTCTCAGTTCAAGACTCATAATGACCATGAACATAACATGATTTTATACTCATTGAAAGATGAAGAGACGTAGAGGATAATACATATACTATTCTTGACAACTTTACTCATTTGCTAAATCACGCCCTAGAATTTCCTGGTAACGCCCTGTATTTGTATAAAATACTGTATTTTTGTATTTTTTATTTTCTTCTCTTTCCTCACTTCCCCTTCTTCTTCCACACTACCATCACCTTCATGCCCCCTCCACCACCACCACCACCACCAACACCTATCTGAACTATGCATTTAAAAATCATCATACGATCAATAAATTCATCAAAAATTAGAAATGTCTCAGAATGAAGGCAGTAGTGAGATTGTAATCATCGAATTTCATACAATTACACACATCTTATTCTCTTATTCCATCTGCATAACTATTACCTCCGCCGCCACACCACTGGACCACCACCGACACAACACCACCACCGTAGCTCCACACCACCTTCTCCTCTGTTTTATTCCTTTTCTGAAATTTTTTTTTTTTAAAAAAATAGGTAGGCGTCCACCATGGACGCTCCACCACCAGTGGAGGCGTCCATGGCAGGCGCTCCACCACATGGTGAGGCGCCTGCCATGGACGCCTCCACCGGTGGTGGAGCGTCCACGGTAGACTCCTACCAATTTTTTTAAAAAAAAAAAATTTCAGAAAAAAATGGGGCGCCCACCAAAGACGCCCCACCACCGGTGGAGGCGTCCTTGGCAGGCGCTCCACCATGTGGTGGAGCGCCTGCCAAGGACGCCTCCACCGATGGTGGGGCGTCCTTGGTGGGCGCCCCATTTTTTTTAAAAAAAAAAATTAAAATGAAGATGTACAGATGAGTATCATGGTAGTTTGTTTGTGGTTTACCCCACCCTTGAAGTGAAAGAAGATCTATAATCATCAACATCATCGTATGAGGTTGTAGACTTAGGTTTGCTTTGTTGTTAAATCATCAAACAAAATTTTTGAGGAGAAAAAAACAAACAGAAAAACTGTATGTTTGGAGAAGAACAAAATTTTAAGAAGAAAGAGAAAAAGTGTGATATCTGAATTTTGGTCACAAAAAGCAAGGAATGTAATGTTAGTTCGGGAATGGTGGTGGTAGTGTGTCGGGACACTATGGTGGTTGTGGTGGTGGTGGTGTGGTGGAAACTTTTGAAATTGGAGAAGGTGGGGTTGGGGAAGTGAGTCAAAGGGGAGGAGAGAGAAAAGAAATATAAGGGTATAAATACGGTATAAAAATACCGTATTTAGGGCGTTAGTAGGAAATTTTAGGGCGTTGTTTAGCAAAGCCCCAACTTTACGTATGCTCAAAAGCATTAAAAAAAGAACAACTTCTTAGGAAAATACGTGGTACATAATTATACCATATTCTTTGTTCACAAAGACTCTACTTTAGCAAAAAAACAACAATCTCATCCCTCCACAATTTTCACATACTTTTCGAAATTAAAGAGAGAGGATTCAAGATACTCCCTCCGTCCCATAATATAGTGCCTATTTCATTTTTGGTGGTCAAACTTTAAAATTTTTGACCGAATATTCTCATTTGTATATATAAAAATATATATTCATGTAGGATCTTGTTAGATTCGTCTCAATGTGTAGTTTCATAATATCAACTTTTTATATTTTTTATTAATAAAGAATTGAAGATATTAAAGGTCAAAGTTACGTTTTGGAGACCGTGAAAAAAGAAACAAGCACTATATTATGGGACGGAGGGAGTAGTAGGGAAAAACAGCCAAATAGAGAACTCACTTACTAATTGTATCATACATACAGAAAACAAAGGCTCAACTAACAAAGCCAAAGTTGGGCCAAATTAGTTACATCTAGCAAACTAATTAAGTAAACAAGATTATAAATCATAGAATTTGGGAAATTAATGTTGGGCTAGAGAAGTTCAACAAATTCTCAAGCCATGGGCTGCATGTTAATGAGTTTATTGGGTCTTGGGCCCAGTACTCCAAGCCCGATTTCGGAAGTTGAAGTTCTAAACTCTCTTTACCAAAGGGTAGTTGAATTGGGCTTGAAGTAACAGCAGCAGCAATTTTGCAATTAGTTTCCACAAAATTAGGCTCTTCTTTCTTCAAATTAGTAATCATATGATTAGTAGACATAGGTGGAAACAAATCTTGTAATAGTTGACCATTAGTAATTGGAGCACCACCAATTTGAAGAGAATGATTATCATTTGATGAGGATAATGGAGATGTGGGATAAGATGTAAATCCAATTGCTGACTTTTCTTCTTCCATGGCTGCTCTTTGTTCAAGTTCTTTTAATGACGTTGCCTTCCTATATATCTTGCACAATACTATGTCCTGCATGGACATTTCCAACCATAAGATTATATTATAAGATAAATCACATAGTTCTCAATCGAGTAAAAACTATAACACGATACTTAGGGCAGGTTCGTTATCGTTTTTTGTTTTCAGTTTTCAATTTTTTTGAAAACTAAAGACCAAAAACAGAAAACCAGAAAAAGTGGTTTTCACTTTTTAGTTGTCAGTTTTCAAAATCATCATGTTTTCAATAAATTTAATTAAATTTTTATTCATTATAGGACATATATCATATGACTTTGAAATTCAAAAAATCAAAAAACAGGAAACCACAGTAATACCGAACAAGCCTTAATAAAATGAAACTGATTTTTGCTAACAGAATTTGAATTGATTTAATAAAATTAACATAAATGTATGTAGAATTTATTTAAAAGGTTCAGAAAAGCATATTTAACACACATAAATTTTCATGTGTTGATAAATGGAAGTTAAATTTATGATCTTGGTGGGACCTAATGCTCCAATTGACTAATGTGTTGTGTAAAAAAGTCCTTCCACTTTTGATATTAATGGAGAAGTAACAATCTCATGATTATAAAGTAACTCTAATTATTTCATAGGTCTATTGTTGATTAATTAGTATAATTTTGCAAAGTTAGGTTAATAACGACTAATATCAACTAACTTAACGGATATATTGCTAATTAAATTAGGAAATGAGAAACACTAAATAATAATCATTGATATATTAGTCACCAAAGAAAATGCTCCTTAAGTTCATAACATAACCAATTGTTGCATTAATATAATATAATTATGATCAACTAAAAATTTGATAACTAAACCCGATTACCCGAACATGGTAATATTAATTTTTTTATACTTCCAACATAGTATAAGTTAGTTGATAAAAAAGATTGGATAATTGATTGGTATACCTTATTATTTAGAACATAATTATCAGGTAGGCGGTATTCATTCATAATCCAATCAGTCTTGCTACCTCTTGGTGCTCTACCTTCATAGAACACAAGAGTCTTCCTTAACCCCATAACCCGTTTAGGCTCCGATAAGCTTACAATCTTTCGATCCGAACCCGTCGCCTTCCAAAACCCGTGTTCCGTGGTTCTATTGGGTCTTCCTCCATTGCTATGCTTCCTGTCTCTTGGCACAAAGAAGTACCATTCTCTTTCTCCTATTGTTGCTAACCCTGTTTGTCATTTTATATTTTCATAAACTTAGCAAACATAACATGCATACAACTAAAAATATAATAATAAAACTACAACTTATTAATTATGTTCTTTATTTTTACAATCCTAGCTAAACATTCTTTTTATTAATTACTATATTCATATATATGTTTTTCACAAGATATTTTCATACAAGCAAATTAAACATATATGAATGAATTATGATGAGTAAATAAATAAAAGGACATTTGACAAATTACCTGGCAAATCCCAAGGATCATGACGATAAATATTAAGAAACCCAATAATATCATGAGGCATTTTTCTGCCATGAACCATGTTCTTAAGGTAAAAATCAAGTAATTCTTCTTCTGTAGGATGAAATCGAAACCCGGGTAATTCAAAACTTGGGGAAGAGTTATTCATTTTTGCAATGGCTATTTTTTTTACTACTACAAAATAAGTTGTATGAAAAATCTTAGGTTAATGCAATTTTAGAATGAAATGTTACGTGTATATATATAAGGAATGATATAGCATATAATAGAAAAAGATTTGTAGGGTGAAGAGATGATGTTAATGTTTGATAAGAAGGGAACCATAGAAAATACTACATTATACATGCACGAAAAGTCTAGGAAAGAGTGGACTCGAGTGAGGTCAATTGAAGAGAATGGGTTGGACCCACACGGAGTCGACTGACCCACTGAAAGTAATAGCCTCCCCTTAGTCCTCATCTCTATACTTGGATATATTTAGCTATGAAACAAACTATTTTCTTGACAAGTCTTGGTGCTTGACTCACTTTTTGATTTTTTAAGAGTACTGATGTGTTTGCACTATGAACATGAGTCATCATAGAGATATAGATTTTATTTCTTTGAAACTTTCAACTCAAATTAATTAACATTGATAATTTCCATTATATAAATATTATCATTCTTAAATTAATCTTAATTATTATGGATTGATCTAAATTAGGATATGTAGATACATGGAGATCAAGATAAATTTGATATGATTGAAAATTGGCTTGGGCAACCCTATAAGAAAGAGGAGAGTTCGAATCACATACAAGCTCAAAGGAAGTTTCATACTAAAATCAATTGGCAATGGTAAGAGTAGCTCTTCTAGTTCATATTGTGGTATTTTATTTCTCTCATCTTTCTCCAATATGGGACAACTCACATATGCACAACATATATGGGGTTCAACACAACTAGCTCTCCAACACTCTCTATCATCTATTCTTTATTCAATTTTTCACTATTTGGTGGTCCTTATATCAATAAAGGAACCTCATTTCATATTATGATCAAAGTTATATAAATAAAGTTATTCATTTTTTTTTATAATTAAATATAATTATAAAAAAAATAATTTTTTTCATAATTTATGTAATGTAGATTTTTTTTTTTAAAAAGAAATATTAATTTTGAATGCTAATATTTAATTTCATAAATTACAAAAAGTAGTAGATTTTGTTTATGAAATTTATTTAATATTAGGCTCATTTTATAGACAAAGAAAAATTATAGTTGTTGTGAGTTGTGACTTGTGGTAGTAATTATTACCATCTTTTTAATCATATATAATATTAAAGCAAGAAAAAATTAGCCTATGTGGCAGCCTCATATAAATTCTACTCTCACAATTCACCCCACATTTATAGAGCAATTAAATAGATGTCACGTGTCACATCCCATCAAAATTATTATGTTTGATTCTTTTATTATTAGTTTCCCAAATTTTGAAAATCAGTCATTGAATGCTTTAGGAAACCTCCAATTCCCTTAAGTTGAAGATATATCCGTGATTTTGGACTATAAAAGAAAGATTCCTCACTGGAAGGAAATCTCCACTTAAGGAAATCTTCCAAGGGTTTTCCTTTCCTGTCAAATATTCCATTCAACTACTCTTTTTGAAGTTGAAAAATATTTGCAGGATGGTTTTAAATTTGATACTGAAATTGTTTAAGGAAATTTAGTTACACATAATTGAATGACTGTATTATAAATCCGTGCAAGAATATACACACAATTCAAAGCCACGTGTCAATCCTATTAAAATGATTTCTTTGATTTTTTTAAAATTATTTAAGGAAATTTAGTTACACATTATTGAATAACTGTATTATAAATCCGTACAAGAATATACACATGCATGCAAAGATCTACTCTTTTTCTCTCTTTTTTTTTCTTTGAGATACATGCTTGTGCTGAAGGATATTCAGCAATTTTTCTAGATCATTTTATGAGAATTTTTTTTTTGTCCAATAGTTACCGGTTTTATATCCACTAATTAGGAAATTATGATTGTTTTATAATTGCTATAATTTAGGCAAAGAAAGGACTAATACCAACTCTATAACTATAAGTATTCACAAATAATATGTTAAACGGCTTAAACCCATTAAATATTACATACCCACAATTTCAAAATATCTCACCAAATTGAGAATCCTCAAACAGAGAAAATTATGATAAAAAAAAAGGTGAATAATCAAAGGTCGGAGAAAAATCAAACCAAAAGCAAAATAAATGAGTCGGCCATGGACATGAGTATTCAGTGAGTTAAATTATAACTAATAGTAATGATAATAATTTAGGAATTGAACTGAAAATAGGTTGGGGAGAACAGTCTTTTAAAGTGAGAGAAGTAAGACAAGAGACAATATATGAAACAAGAAATGAAATTAGGTAAAAAAAAAGTGAAAACCAACATATAAGGGTGGGTTCACTTCAACTTATTTTGACAAAACTATGACAATATAAGTTCGAAAAAATTTAGATGATTAGGTGATCCAACGGGTTGCCAACCCTATAATTATTGAAATTTCCTTGGCCAAGAGTACATTCAGACATTAATTTTATGATTGTTCTCTCTCAAATTTATTGTATCTATATTAATATTATTATTTTATTGTGCCTAAGAGGGTTAACCTTAGGATTACTCAAAAATTTTCCACGCTCTTACATTCAAATGAAACAAAAAATATAAATACTTCCACTTATGAACTTACACTTGATATTAATATCATTTTTAAAGAAAATGTACACTTTGAATTTGGCTCATTCTATATATATAAAAATTCTAAAATAAAGGATTAGCAGAGAGAGTGCAACATGGCCCATGTGCTTAAATTATAAAATGTAGCTTTCTTTAATGAGTTTCGAGACACTAATTGAGAAGGTGAATCAACAAAATGAGTTAGTTATATCAAAAGAGGGATTTATAAGTATTCAATTTTAGTTGGTCTATAAGAGAGTAAAACTACTGTTGTTGAAAGAGCAGAAGTTATCGAATTAGAAAAGTTGTTAATTTGCCTGTGCATTTTGTTTTGACAGCTTCTTTTTTCTTTGATGTAAAAGATAATATTGAAATGTAAATCATATGGAGTACTTATAAAACACACATACATTACACAAGTACTACTGTGTATTTATATTTGTTTACTATACAAAATTATCATTTTCTAAATTATTCTTAATATTAAAATTGTGGTGGCTTAATATATTCTAAAATTATTTTTAGGAAGAAACTAATGAGTAAGGATTATTTCATGTAGCAACGGAGAATAAGGTATTTAGGCAAAAAAGTAAAGTGGGAAACCCTGTATGATACTCATTATGTCAAATGGAACGGGGAATAAGGTATGATACAATATATCATCGAAATTGTGGTAATTTCAGGTAGTAACGGGGAATAAGGTATTTATACCCCATATGGTACTTATTCCGTCAGTTGGAATAAAATTTCTTATGATGTTTCAAAAAATACACACAATTCGGAATAAGGTATGATACAATATATCATCGAAATTATGGTATTTCAGGTAGCAACGAGGAATAAGGTATTTATACCCCATATGGTACTTATTCCGTCAGTTGGAACAAAATTTCGTATGATGTTTCAAAAAAGACAGTTTTTTCGGCCATGTGTTAGAAGTCAAGGACAATCCCTATCACATGGTAAGTTTGTATTTCCCGAGGCCAGTTCTTAGTCATGGCTAATTTTATGTAGTCATTTCTCAGTCACGAGTAAAAATTGCCTAATAGTACTAATTTATGAGAAATAACATGGGAAGTCTAACACTTTAAGGCCATTTCGAGTACGTAAAAAATGAAGACTGTAATGTGGAGAGGGTTTCTAAGACAATTGACCCCTAAGTGGTTACTAGGATAAGACCAAGTTCGTGCAAATTTTCTCCCTTTTTGAATCAGTTGAGATCATTAATTTACCTTTGTCTTCTCAATCCTTAGATTATGGCTTTGTGGGGCTACACCAAAATTGGTATATTTTATTAAATCATGTCATCACTAATTTTTCAAAGGGTTCCCATACATAAGTTATTATTAGCAGTTCAATTGTATCGAAAGTGTGGAGAAAATATGAAATTTCAAAGTTCCTCTTAAGGTGTTGTTGGCTTTGCTTATGACTATGTTATACAACCTCCATTCTATTTCTACTGCAACAATTGAGTTTTCACGTTTGCCAATGCACTATTTTAACTATTAATATCTTTTATTACTTTTTAGTAAAATTATACAAAATTGATATTCTAAAAGTATATATCGAGACGAATCTAACAAGACCCAACATGATAATATTTTTCTTTACATAAAAATCATAATATATAGTGAAAGGTTATGATGGTGAATGGATAGTGTAAAAAATCTCATTTTGCAATATTATAGAAATAGAACATAGGAAGTAACTTCTTAATAAATTTCGTTTTGCACTAAAAAGAAGTCTTCCAAAACAGACGAGTATCATGTATATGTTAAACAACTTTATAATTAATATAAAGGTGTATATCTCTTAAACACAAAGTTTTTTATCAAGTTAACGTAAGAATCGTTTACACGTTTTCATTGTAGCTGATATATAAACATTGTTATTATACTAAATAGTTCCCGTGCATTATGCACGGGCCTAAAACCTAGTTTTTTTACAAAAAGATCATTAAGTGGTTGCAAGAAAAAAGAAGAAAATTTTAATAATTGCAATAATATGTGGGTCCCACACATTGGAGAGTCATCTCTCGTTTAACCCAAATGTATCTCCTCCAAGATACACTTTCCAAAGTGTTTCCATGGAGATACATTCAGACGTCCAAGAGCTCAATTGTTTGGTAAGAGGTGTCACTCTATTTTCTCTCTCCTTGGCGACATAGTTGGAGAATCCCATTGTACATACTCTCAAGTCCACCTTATTGAAGGTACATACACTTACAACTTGTTTGGTTCATACATGTTTGGTTTAAATTTTCTCTTTACTCCCAGAACCACTTTTGGGATGAGTAAAAAACTTATATGGACTTGGTTCACAATAAGTTAGTGTGGACCTAATGCTAATGCATGTGAATTATGAAAAAAAGGCCATTATATAAAAAAAAATAGGTATAAAAGATAAGTAGATATAGATTGTAAATTTTGACTATGTGGAAAAAAGGTTACTATGTCACAAAATGAAAATTTTATTATGATAAACTAATGTAAGAAAGAGTGACTATATTTAAAAATATGGTCATTATGGTAGATAGTAACTATATAGTGTAATTTAAAATTTTAAAAGGTTACTGTATGGAAAAGAAAGGGTCACCATGTTAAATAAGTGGATTTGGTCCACAATAATATTATCGTGGACCAGGTCCACGCAAAACTAACTCTTGCGAGGAAAGGAAAGTGAAAATTTATTAAGGAGACTTTCCTTTTGATTTCTTCCATTTCCTTTCATTTAAATTTATTGTTTGGACGAAACACTGGAAACTAAAAACTTTACTTCTACTTTCTTTTTTTCCCCTTACAAATCTTTTCTACCAAACAAGTTGTAGGGCATGTACGGTAGTAGCTTTTGAGGTAGCTATTAGTGTTTGGACTAAGTCAAAACTCTAATAATGGTGAAAGGTTGCGCTTGGTGAAGCATTGTTTGGATTTGCTTTTGGAATTTGAACTAGTGTTTTGGAAAAACTATAAATATTAGCTTTCGAGGTGAGGTAGCTTTTGAAGATTGAACTAATGTTTAGGCCCAGGCGATGCCTCGAGGTTTTTCTATGCTACAAATTAGTAGTAGTTAAATAAGTCATCTCATACTCATTTAAAAAGTTATGTCATTCATATGGATTTTGAAAGTTCTCTTTTCATACATCATCATTAATTTTGATTAAATAAGAAATAATAGTATAGTGGAGTGATGGTTGTATATCTCTTTCTTTCATACTTGAGGTTGTGGGTTCGAATGTTCACGTATGTTTCTTTTTGTTTTTTTACTATATGAGAAAGACGCGGATAAAATGTTACTAAATAAGAGATGGTGACACACGGCACATATACTTTCCAAGGCACGCTTCTCAATATTTAATACAGACTTATGATCAAATTTTGCTTAAAGTATTCTGTAAATATAAGGGTAGTACTATAGTGGTGAACATTGCTCTTCAAATGGTATCATGCATACATAATTAATTTTAATGAACATGCAAATTTATTTATTTTAAGGATGCAAGGGATATGTTTAATAACATTAACAAATTGCAACACATATTTGTAATTTTGTGGAAATATGGATCACTAAGAGATGTTAGATCAAATGGTGATTCTTTGAAAATCCTTACATAAGGTCAGGGGATCTACCACTAGTGGAAAAATAAAGAAGGGTTGCGCTGAAAAAGGCCTGTAGGGTTGCGCTTTTTGACAGCAGCCCTTTCAGTAGCAGCCCTTCACTTTTTAAGTAGGGCTGCGCTATAAAAGCGCAGCCCTTAAGCTAGAAGGGCTGCGCTAGTTAGGAAAAAGCGCAGCCCTTCTAGCTTAGAAGGGCTGCGCTAGTTAGGAAAAAGCGCAGCCCTTCTGAGCTAGAAGGGCTGCGCTTTTTCCTAACTAGCGCAGCCCTTCCTACCAAAAAAAAATATAAAATTTTTTTTTTTTTGACATTTTTTACTTATAATCTCACATTTTCTGAAATTAAACAGAAGAGAAGAGAAACGAAAATGAAAATACTAAACCCAAAACAAAAAAAAGAATGAAACGAAAATGAAAAAAAGGAACATTAATCAAAACAAGATGAAAATACAAGAACATTAATCAAAACAAAGAGAAGTATACAAGAACATTAATCAAAACAAAGAGAAGTATACAAGAACATTAATCAAAATAAACAAAGAGAAGTATACAAGAACATTAATCAAAACAAAGAGAAGTATACAAGAACATTAGTCAAAACATATAAACAAAGAGAAGTATACAAGAACATTATAGATCTGAAAATATAAGAACTACCTCCAAACATTAACCTAATAATGTTTAAATACATAAAACAAAACCCTAATACATAATTTTAGAGAAAAAAAATTTCGAAAAAACTTAAAATGGCTATTTGGAGGCTTAAACGAACTCGGATGGCTTAAAAAGCCTAAACATCACAGCATAGCAGTGGGTTTGACTCGTTGGCCCGTTCCGCTTCCGAAAAGGTATTACAATAGGCAATCGGACTCCGTCGGCATGTTTAGGGCAAATCATTTCAGGGTTTTTAATTTGTCGCAAATGTTTATGGGAGTTTTTGAGAGAGAAGAGAGGATGAGAGAGAAGAAGGAAAGGAATAATGAGGGACGTGAGAGAGGAGAGAGAATGAGGGATAATATATCTGAATCCCCGCTCAATATTTCAAAGCCCGCGGTTTCGAAATTTCAAAATTTTTCAGGAAGGGCTGCGCTAGTTTTAAAAAAGCGCAGCCCTACCTCGAGAACGGTTGCGCCTTTTAAAAAGCACAACCCTTCACCATGGGAAGGGCTGCGCTTTTTTGAAAAAGCGCAACCCTTCTTATTTGTAGGGCTGCGCTTTTCCAAAAAGGCGCAGCCCTTCAACCATAGGGCTGCGCTTTTATCAAAAGCGCAGCCCTTCTGTTTTTTTCCCCTAGTGTACCCCAGGTTTCAGCATATTTATTTTTTAAATAATGACCACTTGACTTTGTTGCTTAACAGACACGTGGCAAAATATATTTGTATAGATGTAATTTATTTTTGTTATTTATTTAAACTAACAACTAGTTATACCAAAAATTGATTATCATGAACGTTTTTTTCATAGTCAAACTAACAATTAATATCTGACCACTGACAGCTAGTTGAAGTAGTACAACTGCTAACAGCTAATTATACAATTAATAACTATCGCAATAATTACTTTTGCCTAACAAGTCCTTGAGTGTTTATACGAGGGTTAAAGACTAGGTAGGAAAATTAATAATTAAGTGTACCGGCGTTGTTTAGTTTACCCTTATATAGTTGTATTAAATTGATACCGAAGAATTCATTCCATTCCATTACGAATATCAGCATATGGAAGATATTTTCTAGGCAATACTCTATGGAGTAATGTGTAAATGTATTTTTTTTCCTTGGTGCTTCGGTAATATAAACACTATTACTATTTCAAAGTAATCAAGTCAATTTCAAGCTTCAACCACAAAAATTCTTAGCGGTCCAAAATCTAGATAAAAAACGGTGGATTATTACCTCATGTGTCAATGTGTTTACCAAGTCTTAATTTGACGTCGTTTTCGTCTATTGTCTAATTCTGGTAAATAGATAAACATATGCAAATGGGACGGACTGCAATTGTTCATAGCCATGATGGCTCTTCCGATTTTGTGGAAAAAAAATGTACTATCATCATGTTCCAGCACCTTCCTTTCTATTCCATCGTTTCAAAATATAAAACATTCACCTTTTATAAAAATTTACTTTGACCATAAATATCTCTCATAATATGATAAATAAAAATTATACCGTTAGATTCGTCTTGAAAAATACTATAATAACATAAATTAAGAGTAATTACCGGTCAAAGTTCGACATTGAACATAGTGCGTGCCTTATATTTTGAAACAGAGCGAGTAATTATTTTTCTTTATAGATTCAATTTTAACGTTTAATTAAAATCTTAAAAAAATTCGTCAATTTATATTTTTTATAGTTTCACATGAATGTGAATCTTGTGTGTATGTGGTACATAAATTCACAGGTGCATTGAGTCTAGACCTGGGCATGGGCGGGGCACTGTTCACGGGCTCGCCCCGCGGGCTTGGAAAAATGACGGGCCGGGCCGAGCCCGAGCCTATGAGTGGCGGGCTGCGCTTGAAATTTTCAAATTTTGTCCACGGGGCCGCGGGCTTGACCCGTGCTTAATGTTGTTTTTTTTATTTTTGACAGTTTTAGGCTAAAAAACAAAGGAAAAGAGCCTTCGGCCCGCGAACCGGCCCACGCGGGCTCGTGCCAGTGCGGGTCTGAAATAAAATTTCTTGACCGTGACAGACCCGCGGCTCACGTAGCAGACAACGGGCCGGACCGAGCCTCGAGCGGTATTAGGTCGGGCCGGCTCGCGTGCTGTCCCGGCCCATGCCCACCTCGAATTGAGTCTACCAAAAAGAAATTGACGTGAATGTGTCACTTCAAATTTAAATCTATTAGCCCATAACTTATTTTACTCAATAAGATATCTTTCCATTGTCTCTAGACTTCATGAATTAAAAGCAGAAAAGTGAAGAAACTAGATTGCGGTTAACCTTTCTATTTACATCCTTACCACCAAAAAATCATGTGAATTGCACCTACCACTTGATCTTTTCATGATGAAAAAGTTGTACATTATGCAACATATTAGCCTTTACATCCTCTTTTTCAGAAGTTACATAGAAACGTTGAGGTAATCATTCTCTAAAGAGAAAGTCTTAATGGATTGATTGGTAGACAGTAATCTTTGTGTAATTTTGTAAGGAAAAATCATATCAATAGTTGGAACTTGATCCTTGGAGTTGGTTGGTCTAGAATTCCATACCAACAGCATCTCGGATGGCGTGTTTGGGGTGAGGGAGAAGATGACAAGTGGCAAAAAATTGGGCCCAATTTTTTTTTTTTTTAAAAAGGAAATGCTGGAGTTGATGATGCGTGAGATGATGAAGATGGCATGAGATGATGCCACGCTTTAGTTTCATAAAGGAAATGTTGGAGATGGCGCCACGCGGAAAGTAGCAGCAGGGATTGCAGCTGGTTTGCTGCCAACAAATCAGGTGCTGCCACGTAAGCGTGGTTTGAGCAGCAAACCAATTTATTTCTTCAACGGTAATTTTTTAACGTTACAAATTTTGTAACGTTAATAAAAAAACTAGGTTAAAATAAAAAAAATTACAATAACGGCTATAAAATATTTTTATCTATAAATTGAGCCCAAATTACACTATATTTTACCACACCTCTTTCTAATATATTTTTTTCTAATTACTTTCTCCTACCTACTCCTCTTCTAGCAAATATTTTTATCTATAAACTAAGTTAATATTATGGATTCAAATAATCCTAATTACTCCCAAAATAATCCAAACCACCCACAAAATTTCCAAAATAATTTCCAAATTGATCCAAGTGTGCTACAAAATCCGGAATTTCAAAAAATGTTTATGTTTGTCCAAAGTCAATCGAATTACCAAAATTCTCAACAAGCTACACAACAATCTCCACAAAGTTCTAATCATCTATCCCAAGAACAAGTTCAACAATCTTTTCCTATATCTCAACATATTTCACAACAACATGAACAACCTAACGCTAATTTAATTTAACGTAAGCTAATTAGCTAATTAGCTTGTAACGTAATTTAATTTAACGTAAGCTAATTAGCTCGTAATTAATTTAACATAATCTAATTAGGTTTTATTAATTTGAATCATCTATTTCATGTAAAAATAAAAAATAAACATTGAATATGGTGGGGTTTGGTAAAAGTAGGAGAGAGAGTGTATGGTGGGGTTTGGAAAAAGTAAGAGAGAGAAATAGAAAAACGAAGTAAGGCTATGTTTAGTTCACCTGAAATTTTCTGATCTGAACTTATCTGATCTGAACTTATTTTTTCTGATCTGAACTTATTTTTTCTGATCTGATCTGAACTGATGTGATTACAAGATCTTATCTTTTAGATTTTTCTCAATATTTAAGAAAAAATATAGTCATGTGGGGTCTTGTTTGATTCATCTCAATGAGTACTTTATTAATATTCAATTATTATAATTTTTACTAATATGGAATGAAAGATATAATGATTTTTAAATATAAGCATGATTTGAACTGATCTGATCTGAACTTATTTTTTCTGATCTGATCTGATCTGATCTGATCTGATTAGATCTGAAATAAGCAAAAATAAGGTGAACTGAACATAGCCTAAGACCAACCAAGCCATTGTGACAAAAACAAGATGAGTTGGTTGGAGTTTTAATGGGATGTGAAGTGTAAGAAGGAGGAAAGGAGAGAGAAAAAAAACTCAAAGACCAATTAAGACCAACCCACCCCATTGTAGATGCTCTTACCGTAAATATTGACAAGAGAATTTATCAGTTTAAACAAAAATATATTATCATTACTATCATTTAAATGTTTCTATTATATAATAAGAAAAGTGAGAAGGAATCTAGACCCTTCAATGCTAATAATCTAATGGCTTTAATTTCATTTGTGTAGACCAATCAAAATCAATTCTTTAAACTAGCAAAAAAGAGCAGCAAGTCGCTGCACTTCTTGTTCATCGTGTTCTTTACTTGTGATCCTCCACAACCTTACTTCCCTATTATCCCTGCCAAAACCTCCCATTTTCATACCTTTATACCTCCAACACCAACAATAATTGCGACAACAACAACCCAAATGCTCCACAATCCCCTCTTTCTCTCCTCCTGTTCTTCTTGGCACTGGCGTCATCATAAGACTCACAAATACCCTTTCAAAAAAAAAAACAACCCTGCTCACCCCTCATTAGTGGCGGAACTATTGTTGGTCTCGATTGGTCACGTGACCAACCATTAATTTAGGGAATTTTTTGAAAAAACTCACAACTGAACCCAACACATTTTTCCTTCTCTCCTTGAGTGACAAGTGAGTCCAGAACACCGCAACCCTAACTCTTTCTCTCTCGCTGACGACACGGCCCACATGCGGCAGGCTCGTCGCCGGCAACCTCGCCTTCGCTGATCGCCTTCAGCCTTGCTGATGTCCTGTGATGTTATGATTTTATACCAAAGATCCATAATAATATTCTGATTTGGCTATTTATACCAAACCTAAAAAAAATAGGAAAAATATTATAAAAATAGCCTGAAAATCATTAAAATAAGTGTGTCGGGTCAACCGCCCGATCGGGCTAAGCACGCTTAATGGAATCGGGCTCAACAACCTTGTCTTAGCGCAAAATGAGCATCGCTTGATGCAATCGGGCCGCATAGTTTTCTTCATTAGTGCACATAGCAACACACACATGCACGCCTGGTGGAATCGGGCAGACCCGCTCTATCGGGCATGAACAACGAATTACGAGCGGGCGAAGGCCACCTGATCAGGCCTACAACAAAACAGCTTGTTGTCACTCGAGGGCGCCCGATCAAGCTTGGGACGCCTGATGTGATCGGGCCTGAACATTTTTCTTTGTTCTTGGCTCCAAGCGCCAAGTCTTCAACTCTTATTTTGCTCAAGGTCTCGAAAATGTCCTCGATCAGGACCTTAGAACTCAGCATCAAACCTCTGCAATCCAGTGTAGCTGTCACATAATAGTAGAAAATAGAAAAATAATTCCCTAAAACCTACAATTCAACATAAAAAGAAAACCACAACTAGATGGAGAAAATTAGCACAAAATGGCTCCTAAGAGCACCCTTGACATTCTTTTTTGCTTATAAGTAGGGGGAACTATATATAGCTCTTGTTTTTCATAGTTTTCTTTAGAGAGTAATTCAAGAACCTAGTTTGTTACTTTTCGCTTTGGATTCAAGATCAAACCTTTGGATTATTTGCAAGTTCAATATAGTTCTTCGGTTTGGTAATCTTCTCTATTGCTTTCTCTATTATTGATTAGATTCATCTCTTAGTTAATTGCAATTATTCATAGTATGAATTCTTATATTGATTTTGTTATTGTTTACATATACATGAGTGAATAGTTTTGATTTATAGGATTGTGGGGAGCTATGTATGCAATGAGGGATTGATAGGTTAGTATAATTGTCTTTTATTTCAATTGTTTCCTATTGTTGAATCGTTCATGCTAGAGTTATAAATTAGGCTTGATTTGTATTTCTACTATTGCACTACGTACTGAATCTACTTCCAGAGGAGATATTTCACATAGGCTTCCAATCATTATGCAGAGTGATACTTGACCATGCGAGAGCAGCTAGGTGATCTTTGAGGGAGGTAATGTTTGAGAGAAATTACACGTGCCCTAGATAAATTGACTTAAGGTAGTTGTCATCCGTCTCTGATTTCCCGAATTATATGCATAGTGATCCACAATCCTAGTTCTTTATTAATTGATCCATTTCCTCGTATTTAATTCTGTTATTTGCTTAGTTAAGTAAAACAACTCTTTTCAATTAATTTAGTTAGTATAATATTAGAATTCAAATACAATAGTATAACTTTCTCCCTGTGATCATGACTTTCCTGACTAGTAGTTAGTGAACTTTAGGTTATTTTTTATTAGGTGATATGACTTTCGCCTGTCATCCTCGTCCCAGTTGTCGTTCTTGCCGAAGAAGTCAAACAAAAACATGAACCCTAAGTGTTCAATTACTTAAGATTCATACTCGTCGGTAGGGGTGTAAGTTATTTGGTTAAAAACCGAAAACCAAACCAAACCAAACCGAATTAGTAATTTGGTTTGGTTTTTTTTGAAATTTGGTTGGTTTGGATTCAAAAAAATTATTTTTTCGGTTTTTCGGTTTGGATTGGTTTTGGTTTTGGAAAACCGAAAAAACCAAAAAAACCGAATTATTGTCACTTAAGATAACGAATTTTGTCTATTATTTTTTTGTTTTTTCTTTTTTTTGAATATTAATTACGAAAATACAAAAATTGTCACTTGAAATACAATTTATCAAAAAATTTGGTTTAAATTAGGTTTGATTTTATCTTGGTTTGATTTAATTTCATTTTGGTTTGGTTTGGATTTTGGAATATGAAAAAAAATTGGTTGTTTTGGTTTAGATTTGAAAGTAAAAAAATCCGGTTTGGTTTGGTTTGGTTGGTTTTGATTTCATATTTTGGTTTGGTTTGGTTTGGATTGAGTCGAATTTCGGTTTGGATTTGGTTTGGAAATTTCAAAACCGAATTTATTTTGGTTTGGTTTGGTTTTGACCTTAAACCAAACCAAAAACCGAACTTACACCCCTACTCGTCGGCCTTCATTATGCCCTTCAATCTTCCATTTCTCTATGCGCACGACGGTGCGATTCAAAGTTCAAACTCTAGCAAGACTCTGGCAGCCTTCACTATGCTCTTTAATCTTCAATTGCTATGAATTTTGGTAGCCTCCAACCTCCAGGTACTCTGAGTTCTTCAATTTTTATGTCTTTGTTATTAATTTTTCATTAATTTCGATTTATTTGTTGCTGCTGAAAATTGAAATCATGATTTAATTCTTTCATTTGGAATGTATTTAGTGCTGAAATCATTATTTTGAATGATGTATGATTGTGCTTGATTTTATTGTGATTTAGGAATTATGTTAGGATGACAAATTGATAATAGATTTAATTTTGTGATTTAGTTCTTTTTGATCCAAAACCTCCTATTGGTTCTCCTCTTTCTCACAGCTAATTAAAGTTAAGGTTTTTGTTTTGCATAATTTTGTTGAAATTTTCTTAAATCTTGATTTTGGTGAAGGAATCGAAGACCTCGTCATGGAAAAGTCGGTTTTGCAACAACCAATTGAAGGTGTTGGGAGCTAATCAATTAGATACATAATGGTACATCTATGAAATCTTTGCCTCTAGAAAGTGCTTTTGTCATTGCCTTTTGAATTTTTTGGGTTTTTGTTTGAGTTAGTGTAGAAAAAAACACTACTTAAGTGCTTGTTTGGTTGAATGTAAGAAGTATGAATTTCATGGAAGTTTATTTTCCCATGTAATTGTATTTTATAGGATTTTCTAAATGTTGTTTGGTGATTCATGGAAAATGAAAATTTTCATGGGAATTTTCACTTACCTAGGTCCCCCTAGATAAGTAATTTCCTCCATTTTGTGGGAAGTGGAACTTCCTATGAATTTCTACTTCTCATGAATTTGTCAACCAAACAACATCAAGAAATTCCAATTTCTAGGAATTCTAACTTCTCATGTTGAACAATATCAACCAAACAAGCACTTATGGGATTGATTTAGATGGGCTTTGATCATTTTTCTTTTTAAAATGATGTGATCTTGTTGGGTTTGTAATGTGATGCTTGCTCAGTATTTCAATCAATCATCTTAAAGACTACAATTAGAGATAGAGGGTTTGGGTGTTGCTAAATTCACTAAGTCTTTGACAAACGAACATAATTTAGTGTTCTTTTTAGTCACTAAATGAGAAAGGATCCGATCATTACTAATGGACTATCGATAGATTGAAGATCTTAGATCTAAGGAATGTTGATACAATTCCTCTCCATTAGATATGATCTTCTAAACACCCTAATCACTGTGTACGTAAATTCATGGATATTTAGACTAAAAAAAAGTTCTTTGAAATTCCGCTAATATTGTCTAAATTCCTTCAATGTGTTCTTGCATTATAGATGATTATGAATTAGTCATTTGCTGACGAGTCACGCATGTTATTAAGCACTTGAAGATTGCATATTGTTTGTATTTAACTTTGTCCTCATTTGGAAAACTATTTGAACACGATATTAGTTTTGGTGCTAGTTATTTAGCCCAATACAATGAATTTCAGGTTCTAAAAGCAGCAAAAAAGAAGCGTTTACTTACCAAATTTGTATTGTATGCATGAAGTACTTTAAATCATTTGACTAGAAGTCACGGATACTGAAATACACCAAACAATTGTCCATGTAAACTTGACTGCTAAATTAATTATGCATTGAACAACATTTCTTTAAACAAGGGTACATATCAGGGTCAGATAAGAATTGATGATTGTACCAAAAGAGTAGGGTTGGAATCAAGGAAGCCCTATGTATGTGGTCTTAAGTTCATCACATTGAATCAAAATTTCCAGGAATCTTCTTGAGGAACATTTCATCAAGGGGAGAATTATTATGTCTATGATATACTCCTAACTCCTATATTAAATACACCACAACTTTAGAAGTGTAAGGTAAACTTCTGAATGTTAACAATGTAATTGTTTGGAACCCAAGCGAAATATATGTTGTGCAACTGACCCAAAATTATGTTGTATGTAAGGGGTCGAATTATTCTTATGTGGCAGTAAAATGCATGCATCAAGAGTAGACCTGGTAAAGTTGGTCCTGATCCGAAAATCCGGTCCGAAATATCCGATCCGTGGTCCGATCTGGGTCCGAACGAGACGGTCCGAACCTTGATCCGAATCCGAAACGGTCCCGATCCGGTCCGGAATCCCGATCCGAAATAATCTTGATCCCAAACTCATCCGAAATCCGAATGATCCGATATAATCTTACCCGATCCGAAACCGATCCGACCAGAAGGTAAACCGATCCGAAATTATTGGTTTCGATTAAGCTTTGATCTGAAATACCCGAAACTTACCCGTTTTTTTATATAAAAAAATATCATTGCCATAAGTATTCCATTCATTCCACCATAGTCCGATTCCAATTCGAAATAATAGTCCGAACGATGACCCAATCCGGAACGATCCGATCCGGCCCGATCCTGGTCCGAATGTAACTTGATCCGAAAACGGCCCGATCTGAATTGGTCCGATCCGATTCCGATCCGAAATAATAGTCCGAACAATGACCCAATCCGAAACGGTCCGATCCGGTCCGATCCCAGTCCGAATGTAACTTGATCCGAAAACGGTCCGATCTGAATTGGTCCGGTCCGAATCCGATCCGATTGGTCCGATTGCCAGGTCTAATCAAGAGTCAAATGTGTTAGTTTGCTTGAATGAGTGGCAGCATTTAATTGGGCGTATGGAAGAGCAAGCGGATCACTACTACATAATTGACTTTAAGTAACACCTTTCGGTAACACTTGTTAAAGTGCAACTTTCTTGACTATTAAGGTAATTGTAACACTTTACTAATATGTAACACGTAATGTAACACTTTGAAACATGTAAACATTTTAAAGCAACACTTTTTGAATGAGTAACACTTTAAAGTAACACTTTCGAAATTAGTAACATTCTGCAAAATAGGATCTAAGCCAATGAGGAGCAAGGAGGAAAACGACTATACTTTGACGTTATTATTATAATTTAGTTTTGATAGTCCAGTAGCTCACACTTTGTAAATCATTACTTTCTGCTCTCTCAACTCTCTCTCCAGCTAATACTTGTACTCTCTCACAAACTCGAGCAACTTAGTGAATTGGCAGGATAACAATCCTCCCGTGGTTTTTCCCTCTTTTTCAAAGGGTTTTTCATGTAAAACTTGTTATGCTCTCTCTTATAATTTTTGCAACTTTACTATGTGCAATTTATTTCCATTCGCAAGTTAATTATCAACCCTCTCTCTAAGCAAATTAGCCTTAGTGTGAAATTTACCCTAAACATTGTACATCTGATTGTACCTAAATAAAGGTACTATAGCCATTATTGGGGTCTGGGGTGCTATACTTGCAGATGCACTAAGGACGCTTGGGTCCCAAGGTATGATTTCCTATCTCCCACATGGATGACCAAGGTTCAAATCTTGGTGGAAATAAAATTTCAATGTTGTAGGGTTTGGGGGTGGGGGGTGGGGGATGGGGCTTGTTTGGCCTCTGGGTGAGTGAACCTTTGCAAGGCAACCTTAAGGAAATTCTGTACCATGGGGTTCTCGAAAGGGGCCAAAAAAAATATACTTGCAAATGCGTATATGATACGTGTTGGAAGCCGCACACTCTGCACGTAGTTTGAGTGTACGCATATTGGGTGTAATGAAGCACTCCCTTTGTTTACAAATAACTGTCACACTTAGGGCCTGTTCTCCCCAGCTTATTTTCAGTTCAGTTCAGTTCAGCTCTAATAAGTTCAGTTCAGTTCAGCTCCAATAAGTTCAGTTCAGCTCAGCTCAGCTCCATTCTTTTATAATCATTTTGTTAAATATTATTATTATGTTGGTATAATTTATTTTACTAGTTACTCTTATTATTATTATTATCATTGTTATTATTATTATTATTATTATTATTATTATTATTATTATTATTATTATTATTATTATTATTATTATTATTTAAATATATATCATTACTATTAAGTATTATTATTTTGTTTATTATACCTTTACTCATTATTATTACTATTATTATTAGGAGGAACATGGTTTAGGTCAAAGCACAAATAAACCCACTTTTTTAGCCCATAAACCAATCAAATCGCGTCAAGACGTTTTATGATGTAATTTTCGCGGTCCAACCCAATCATTATTTTTATTACTAAATATAATTATATTATTAAATCTAATTATTAAAATAGTAATATTAATTTACTTCTTAGATATTATTGTTATTATATATCGTCATCAAGTATTAAATATTAATACAAATAATATAAAATAATTATTATTACTTACATTATTATCATTAATTATTATTATTATTATTAATTTATGATTATTAATATTATTTATTTATAACTATCATTTAAAAATATCCAAAATACTATTATTATCATTCATTATTATTACTTATCATTATAATTATTATAATATTCATATTATTTAAAATATTTTTATATATTTATTACATTCAATTTAATTTATATTAATTCAATTCAATTCAATTCAGTTCAGTTCAGTTCAGCTCCAATAAGTTCAGTTCAGTTCAGTTGTTTTATGCCGAAGAGAACAGGCCCTTACACTTTTCACGCATATCCATGTAAAACTTTAAGGACTAATATCTCTAGTTTTGTATTTGCAAAAAATATAAAAAGTACATATTAATAAAATCATATGAAGACAAATCTAACAAAATCATACATGACTATGTTTTTATACATATAAATCACAAACAATGGTTAAAGTTAAATTTGTAAATAGTGTAAGTGACAAAGTGTAACCATTAAAAAAGACGGAGGGAGTAATATAGAGGACTAATTGAAAGTGAAAACTACACACATAACAACAAAAGTACGAATTTTTTCCTTAAATAATGCAAAAGTGGGTTTTAATTCCCAAAATATGCCCAAAAAAATTAAAATTCCCTGCGTACCGTCCATGTAGGACGGCACGCGAGAAAATTATTTTTTTTTTGTTTTAACCCACGGAAACCACTACTCAAAGTAGCGGTTTAATTTTAAAATAAACCGCTACTCTGAGTAGCGGTTTATAAATATAAACCGCTACTAGGAGTAGCGGTTTACCTGCGCAAAATATGGTAAGCAGATATCAGTTTTCATAATAAACCGCTACTCGGAGTAGCGGTTTACAAAAAAAAAAAAAAAAAAAAAAAAGATTTTTTTTTTTTTTTTTTTGTAAACCGCTACTTCCGAGTAGCGGTTTTACCTAAGTTGAAAAAATAAAAAATTCTCGGCACTTGTAAACGCTACTGCAAGTAGCGGTTTTACTATAAAAAAAAATTCTCGCGTGCCGTCCTACGTGGACGGTACGCAGGGAATTTTAGTTTTTTTGGGCATATTTTGAGAATTAAAACCCAATTTTGCATTATCCAATGAAAAAATTCACAAAAGTACATTACAAATTACATTGCATTCAAAATTTTAAAATCAGAAGAGACCATCATATAGCAGCCTATTTGATGATCCCGATAGAACTGAATTGCAAAACTTTGAACTACTAGTAACTCTCTAAATGAAATTTCATAGAAATCATAACGAATTTAGGGAGATTTCTCGGTAACGCCCTATGTACGCAGTTCTCAACTATATTTGTATGTCCTCTTTCTATGCTGTCCCTCACTTCCCCTTTCCCTTACCCTTGTTTTTTCACCGCTACCATGAATTGCACCACTTGAGCCGCCACCACCGATTTACCGGTGAGCGTGACCCCTCCGGCGACTCATCATCTCTTTCATTATCGCCAACAACCCAAAAGTAAATTTTATTAAAAAAACATGGTGAGGTGTCCATGGTAGACGCCCCACCATAGACACAAGCGTCCGTGGTGGGCGTCTACCATGGAAGACAGGTGCAGGTGCCTACCATGGACGCTTGTACTTATATATGGTGGGGTGTCTACGATGGAATCTTCACCATTTTTTTAAAAAAAGAATCAATTTTATCCTCATAAACTCAAATCTTAATTTTTTTTTGGTAGAATTTGTTTTGTGGATATGTTTTTTGTTTTGTGGGATTTGTGGGGCGTGGTGGACAAGCGTCCATGGTTGATGAGGGTAATGGTGGCGGACTTTCAGCTCAACCCAATCCCCAACTTATGACTTCGACAGTCGACACATACTTATTTCAATATCCACATAAAGAAAACTCTTCAAAATTCAAATGATAAGTACTTAAAACAACTAATCAAGTGGCCATAAGAAAACTCTCTCCCAAACCCCCAACCTCTCTTGCAAACCCTAGCCTCCATTAGTATTCTTGTAAAGGCTTCTGAATCCTGCTGATTGTTATACCAGTGGGAAGCCCTAAATTTTATTGTATACTTCGCTTTATGGTTAGTTCTATTAGTTTATTTTTTATTTTTAATAATTATCCCTCCTGTTGTGAGGGTTGTCTCTCCATCTTGTTGTGAGGGTTGTCTCCATCAATATCATGGTTCTATATTTACTCTTGCCGTAATAGTCTTGGTTTTCTGGTTAGTTTTGAAGTTTGAAGATGTGAGAAATTGTAGTCATTGGTTGAAGATCAAGAATATAAAGATGAAGGTAAGATTTTCAATTTACTATAACATGAGGCATAAAAAATTTCGAGTCATCGAATTTCGTTTATGGTTGTAATATTACCCTATCAAAAAAAAGTAGTTCTCCAAGAGGTCGGATCTTCAGATTAAGCATTGCAGTAGGCGGTACAATGTTGTGGCGGATCTCATGGCCAAGGCGTGTAGGACAATGGATGGAGATAGCAGTGTAACTAGTTTTTTCCCCACCACCCCTAGTTACTGCGCAGAAAAACTTCTCTCGGATTGTAATATGTTTAACCTTATTAGTTAATGAATGAAATGTCATGTTTACCAAAAAAAAAAAAAGTAATTCTGAAGTGTTCATATTGGTATATTGGATGAATAATTTCAATTAATGTTTTAGATTATCTTTCACATAAGAGTATCATTGTTGTAGATGTTATATATGACGATTAATTAATAACAATCTTCCTATTCCCTTCACACCCACACAAAAAAACAGTGGCCATAAGAAAAGTACTTAACATCAGTGGGCTGATTTCAGCCCTATTTTAAGTTCCTAATAGATGGGCTGGTCCTCGGTTTTATTTTAGTATTTCAACAGTGGGCTGATCTAAGTCCATTTTGCTACAACCCTTCCATTACTAAACTCAAAAGGCAGATCCAAATATACTTTTGGGCCCATTAGCTTTATTGATCTTTTTTTATTATTATTTGAGGGGTATTAGCTTTATTGATCATGGCTGATCTAACCCACCGGGTAGACTACCCACCCCATAATATAAGATTGTGGTAATTATGATAGTGGAATCCAAGTAGACTTAAATACTAATATTTTAATTGTCTATTAGTAGCGGGTAGTCTACCCGGTGGGTTACTCAAGCAATGTCCTTACTCTATTAGTCTCCTTTAATACTCTAATTTATAATCAATACTAACTTTTAGACACTCAAAGGCTCCAACCTCCAAGTACCTAATATAACTGTTGTAAATCAAATGTGATCTATCTATATTCTATGCATAGTAATCTCGAATATCGACTTTTTGTTACTTTGTAAATATTAATATTTTCTTTTTTTTTCTTGAGGGGATATTAATATTTTCTTAGTTAGATCTTTAGCTTCGAGAAGACCTACGTAACTTCTGTGAAGCTCTAATTTCAAAAAGAAAAAAATACTTCCTCTTTTTCAATTTAGTTGTGACCTTTCTATTTTGATTTACGCATTGTCAATACATAATTTCTATCACTGATATCTCTGATTATCCATTAACAAAAATTTAATTTATTTATTAAAAATATATCGAGACAAACTCAAAAAATCTTTTGTGCTAACATTGAAAAATTATTACGGTCAAACAAGAGTTTGTGAATAGTTTAAAAGTCAATAGAGAGTATCTATTTTTAAATAGAGAGAATAGTAATTTTTCGTGTAAGATTTTTTTCAATAAATAAAACAGCATGCTCTCACTTAAATAGTTACCATGAATATGATGTCTAGGTAAATTTGCTTAGCATGCATAAACACCATGATGTCTCATATAATTGTAAATTTTTGTCTAGCATATGAGTCCTCATATCATTGTAAATTTCTAATTACAATCTTATATAATCCTCAAAATTTTCACATTTATTTTGGACTCTTACAAATTAGACTTAGGTTGAGTTAGTTATATCGGTATAAACCTAATCCTATCGACAATAGCTCTTGGTCCTCCGAATATCCAAATTAAATTATCCTCTACGAGTCCCCAATTATGAAACTTTAAATATCCTTATGCAAGCCTTGTTTTACTACCCTCAGCGGAATAAAATGACTATAGATTAGAGCAAAAAGTATTTCGGATTTTTGTCAAGAAAAGTGGCTTATTTTTATTGGCCAAGAATATTTTTCCAAAGCCATGAAAATTATACCAGGCTAATTCGGGTTTTCCAGAACGAAGGCAAAATTAAAGTCAACACCTACATTTTTGTAGAGATAATATTTAGGAAAGTGACTTAAAAACATGTCCAAATTCCAAAATAAATGCCCAAATTTTGGTTTGGCCCATAATGTACGATATGTACTAGTACCCAAATTGAACTTGTACCTTTTTTCGAACTAGGTAGCCGGACTCATGTTAATCAACTAGCTCTGGTAGTCTTTCTCTAGAGTAGTCTAGTCCTTGTTTTCGCTAACGAATGCGGCTGGCTAGTCAAAGCTGAATCAGGGGAACCGCTTTTCTTTTCCTTCGATTGCGGGGACAAATCCCTTAATTCTTTGATCTCAATCGACTAAATCAATCGATAGCATAAACTTCCTTATTTTTCAAATCAAAAAGAAATTTTGGAGTTGTTGAACTAGAGACGAATTAAATATCTAAAGCAACGGAGCTATCATAGTATTTTGAACTCCTACAAAAAGAACGGTGGTAATAATATGACACGAGTACAATGTAAGGCTAGAAGGCATGCATCAAAATATGCACATGGGTGCGGGGTTGCTACTAGGACTTCAGTACATGACGAATAGCAAATCATGGACAACTTAGATTAGTTGTTTTGTTCTCTCAGAGACTCGGACAAACCATCCACTGAATTAGAATACATGCAGCAGTGCAGCATGCTCTTTAAACAGTTCAACTGTACGTTTAAGCCATCAGATTTATCTTCTTCTTTCGTGGTAGTTTGTTCCTTCAAGTACATCGGTACATGGACGCCTTTAGAAAAGTTTGTGAATTAACTTCGCTTGATAAATGATAACAATAGTGCTCTCGTTGTTGCATTAGTTGATCTTCTGATATGTACAGTTTTATTTGGTCAAATCTGGGGCCTATTGGCAAAACTATATTCAATTCAGCATGTTTTTTTTCATAATATTAAGATTGATGAGAATATAAAACTATCTACGTGGCTTCAGCTTGAACTTTTGATTGAGTTGAAGTGTTAGAGCTTTGACATGATATTAGATGCAACATGACATAAAGGTCATGGCTTTATGGGGTTCAAATCTCATTCACCCCTCATTTTAATTAAGTGGAAGATATGAGAGAGAGGCTTGTGTAAACTTTTGATTGAGTTGATTCTTTTAGATAATAATAATCGTATAATTATATCAGATATTAGAAGAGAATGTAAATCAATGAACTTAATGAGACGTTATATATATATATATATATAGAAGTGAGTTCATATAAGAATGCATATATACTTATATGAGAAATGAGAATGAATTTTATATGCGCTACAACTCTGATGAACAAGCAATGCAACTCTAATGAAAAAGTGATGTATCTCTAAAAAAAAATATAAGGAAAAAAATTTCAAATTTCTAAATTTTTTTTGGGCTCGAAGTTTTTTCAAGGGTATCTCTAATGAACAAGTGTTGCAACTCTAATCCGGTCGTGTGGTTGAGATTTATTCTAATTTCTCGTGTAGGTAGGCATTCTCATGTGATCTTGTCCCTATGTATCTATATCATGTCATGATCATCACACACCATCAAGTAGTGGCAGATCTTGAACCAAAAACTTAAGAGCGTCAAGTTTTGAGCGTTTAAACATTATATTAAAAGTTGAATCCTTAACCATTACACTACCATATTTTCATAATTAATATTAATAATAATTATTTTATATTATTTGTATCAATATATTAATACTTGATGATGATATATAATAACAATAATATCTAAGAAGTAAATTAATATTACTATTTTAATAATAAGATTTAATAATATAAAAATATTTAGTAATAAAAATAATGATTGGATCGCGAAAATTACATCATAAACCGTCTTGACGCGATTTGATTGGTTTATGGGCTAAAAAAGTGGGTTTATTTGTGCTTTGACCTAAACCATGTTCCTCCTAATAATAATAGTAATAATAATGAGTAAAGCTATAATAAACAAAATAATATATAGAAACAACAACAACAACAATAATAATAATAATAATAATAATAATAATAATAATAATAATAATAATAATAATAATACTTAATAGTAATGATATATATTTAAATAATAATGATATATATTTAAATAATAATAGTAATAATTATTATAATAATAAGAGTAATTAGTAAAATAAATTATACCAACACAATAATAATATTTAACAAAATGGTGATAAAAAAATGGAGTTGAACTGAACTAAACAGAACTGAACTGAACTGATTGGAGCTGAACTGAACTGAACTGAACTGATTGGAGCTGAGCTGAACTGAACTGAACTGAACTGAAAATAAGCTGGGGAGAACAGACCCTTAGTCAAAATAAATTTAGTTCAGTTCAGTTCAGCCAAACTAAATTCAGTTCAATTCAGTGTTGTCTAATGTTGTAATTCTTATTTTTGTTTTAAATATTACTATTAATATTGTTATTACTATTAATATTATAATAATAAAGATGAATTTGTATTTTTATTTTTTTATTTTTTTATTTTCATTATTTTTTATTATTGTTTTTATAATTTTTTATTTTTATTATTTATTATTATTTATTATTTATTAATTATTATTTATTATTATTATATTATTATTAATATTATTATTATTATTTTTATTATTATTATTATTATTTATTATTGATAATTTATTATTTTTAATTTCTAATTTATTATCTAATTATTATTTATTTATTTATTACTTATTACTTACTCCCTCCATTTTCTAAAGATCTTCCTTGTTACTGTTCCCACAGATAATAAGGAGGATCCATTTGTGTGGAGTGTGGGGTGTGGGGTGTGGGGTGTGGGGTGTGGGGTGTGGGGTGGGTAAAGTAGGAGAGAGAAAGGGGTTAAGATAAGTAAAGAAATAAAAGGGGGTTAAAGTAGGAGAGAGAAAGGGAGTAAACTTGGATTAATAATGTAATGGTGGAGCATATGATAGGGACATGAGAGGTTAAAAAGGGAAAGAAAAAAATCCAAGTAAGAAATAAAGGAAAAGAGGGAAGATCTTTTGGAAACACACTTAAACGGAAATAGGGAAGATCTTTAGGAAACGGAGGGAGTATTATTTATTACTTATTACTTACTCCATCCGTCCTAGAATATTCTAGACATTTAATAAGGCATATAGTTTTAGATGATAAGTTGTTGTTTGGTTATCAATTGTTATTTTATTGAAAAGTAAATGTAATAGGAGTTAGTAGTTAGTAAAAGTAGTATTATTTTATTTTAAGGAGAGAGAATGTGGACCATGGTTAGAGTTGGTAGGTAATAAGAGTGATATTAGAGCAAACCCAATGGTTACCCTATATTTATGGTCATCAATTAATTTATTATTTCTTCTCTCTTCCATCTCACTCATATCCAACTCATCTCAAACCCATAATTTTTAACTCCCAATAGTTGCCCTACTATATTTTGTCTTTCCTTCAAATTGCAAGCTCAAATTTCCTTTTCCCACTATCCACGTGTAAGTTGCTAAAGCTTTGCCCTCCTTATGCTTTGGTTCTTCACCATGGACTGGGCAACATTTCTCTCTCTTCTTTTTTCTTCTCTCTCTTAATAAACAATACTATTTTTGCTTTCTCTTTCCTTATGCCCACACTACAGGGCAACGGCTGGCCATGCTCTTATTTATTTGGAGGAGAGAGTGTGAGCCAATAGTTAAAAGGTAGAATGATTAAAACAATAGTGAGTCATATCCCAAAATAGAAGTGTAAAGAGTATTCTGGGACAGATAGAAAAGATAAGTGTAAAGACTATTATGGGACGGAGGGAGTATTACTTATTCTTATTATTATAAAATAATAATATAATAATAATAAGTATTGATAATATTATGTTAATATTTATTGATTATTATCGATTATTATAATAGTAAGTATTGATAATATTATGTTAATATAGTTCAGTTTAACCAAATTAAGTGAAGTTCAGTTCAGTTCGGCCAAAATTAGTGAAGTTCAGTTCAGTTCAGCCAATATAAGTGAAGTTCAGTTCAGTTCAGCGCAATTCAGTTGAGCCAAAATAAGTTCCATTCAGTCAAAATAAGTTCAAAAGATCAGGATCTAATTACTTTGTCAACTTTCTTTTCTTTACAAAATCGTAATTATTAGAAGTAGATAATCACTTTTGAAAAACTTTGAGACTAGAGTTATCTCGCCTCACAATATGCAATCATCATATACCATCTCATATACCCCCCCCCCCCCAACCCCAAAAAAAAAAAAAAAATTCTATTACAATAGTGTAATTTGCCGTATAGTATTTGCTTATGATACTAAAAAAAAAGACTCATTGATCTACAATATTGAGGCTCAAGTAGTTCTTAGAGAAGTATTAGAGAAAAGTCTTATCACATACCTTTGGTTATATAGTTCACAGGAGTATTATTCATAGCAAATAGTAGTCAGTTCATTGTATGTAGCACATATCAACGAAAAATCATATTATTTTGAAAAAATTGTTTTAAATAAGTCAACTTTTGCACGGTCTTCTCATTTTAAGCCTATATATCTTTTTATTACCCCTGATTGAATTAGGCTTATATGTATATTTTCTTCTATTGAAGTTTAACCTGTTTATGTGACTTGTTTAGTAGGTTACTTATGATACGTGTTACAATATCCCATCCCCACCCTCGCCTGTTTTAGAAGAAAGGACATTTTAATGCGTATCACAAAAACTGACCTACTAAACAAGTCACAAGCAGGTTAAAACTCAATAGAATAAAACAAACATACAAACCTAACTCAATCAGAGATAATCAAAAGGCAAACTTAAAATGAAAAGACCGGACAAAGATTCGCTTATTTAAAACAATTTTTCCTATTATTTTTAACCAACTTTCTTGGAAAACTATCTATTAGATCTAACAATGATCTATTATTTTGGGATGATTATTGATGATGGTGGTGGTGGTGGAGGACAGAAAATGGTGATGGAGGATGGTGGTGGTGGATGGTGATGGAGGATGGTGGTGGTGGATGGTGATGGAGTATGGTGATGATGATGATGGTGGTGGTGAAGCAAAAAAGTTCGGGTGGTGGTGTAAGCAGGGATGGAGAAAATGATGATGGGAGGATGGAGGAGAGAGAAATGATGGTGAATTGTGGGTAGATTAATTTTGATTAGGTTTGTAATTAATTTGATTTGGATAGTATAATATGTGTTTTAGTTTTTTTAATAAGGACATTTTGATATTTTACACTATTCACATATTTCACTTTGACCATCATTTGTGATTTATACGCGGATGAAAATATAATTATGTGGGATCTTGTTTGATTCATCGTCATAACATGTATTTTATTAATATGTACTTTTTATAATTTTTACAAATACAAAACTAAAGATATATGTCCTCAAATTTTGCATAGGCATGATGTTGTGCATGTACATGTTATGGTTTATGCACATATTATGTTTTGATGATGAAAATTAATATAATATATTTTAGTATGAAAGTATGTAACAGTTGAAACAGATGCATGAAGAAAGGAATTAATAAATGAAGACTTTGAAGAAAAGAAGAATCAAGATTGAAGTCAAGTTTATATGTTCCTTAGAATAGTTACTTTGTGTAAAAATGTAATAGGCTTGAATTAGGTGATATACTATGTGCTAAATATAGAAATATAAAATTAGTATAATTATTATTTTCTTAAAATTAAGAAAATAAATAATTTTATTAATATTATATGTCTATATAAAAAGGAAATTAGTTTATAAAATAAGATAAAAGATTTTCATAAAAAATGTTTTAGAAAAAGAATTTTATAAAAAACGTGGTTTTAGAAAATTGTTTTTACAAACGTGTTTTATGAAAATAATTTTGTGAAAACGTGTTTTAGAAAAGATTTTTAGTAAACAACGTAATTTGGTTTTCAAAAAGGATTTGGAAAATATTTTTTGATAAAAACAGAATTTTAGTTGAAAAGAAAATCTAATAAGAAAAAACTTATCTTTTTGAGTTTAAAGATAAAGATAGAAAAAGATAAAGTTTGTTTTTCCAAAAAGAGAGTTTTATCCCTTAAATTAAGGATTAAAAGATAAAGATAATTTTGAGGGATTTTCGTCCAAACCAAGTCCTATAAAAGGGATTCATAATTCACTTTTAGATCTCACGTTTTCAGAGAGAAAAATCGGAGATATTAAGAGCTGAAAACTATTTCCTTCGCACAGAGTATAGCACTGTTTGAGTCAGATTCAAGTAACGAATATACGAGTGTAATTGTCCTCTAAATTGCTTGACTAAGAAGCACACAATTGAGGGTCGTTTTCTTTCTGTAATTTCACCATTATAGAGAGTGTCAACACTTAGAGTTAAGTGTTGGGGGTCGCTACTAGAGTTAGTAGTGAGGGAAATCTTATTGTATCAAGAGGTTGATATTTTAGGATTTAAAGAAATAAAAGAGTTTTTGTTTTTGTGGACGTAGATCTCAGAGGTGAGATTGAACCACGTTATATCTTGAGTTTGAGTATTGATTTAATATAGTTTTAGTTTTAATTTTCGCAAAAACTCAAAACAGAAATTTTCGAGCGTTTCACACAGTGTCTGGCACTGTGCGATAACAAAAGTTTTGCGAAAATCGATCAAATTTCGTCACTCAATTCAACCCCCCTTCTTGAGTGTCACCTTGGGTTCTAACAAGTGGTATCAGAGCAGGCTATTCTCGTAAGACTCACATCTAGAGAATAGAAATCATGAACACGCAAGATGACTATCGTGACAGGTATTCCAAGTGTCCTGTTTTCAACGGGAAGGATTATGGATGGTGGAAGACTAGGATGAGGATCTACATTCAAGGTTCTGATTTTGAATGCTGGAGAATCATAAAGACTGGACCTCTACCTATTCAAGTCAAAGATGCTGAAGGAAAGCTGATCGACAAGGAAGAAGATCAGTACAATTCTGTTGACTATGGAAAAGCCGAAAAGAATTACAAAGCTATGAGTATTCTCCAATCTGGAATTGGATCTGATGAATATTCAAGGATCTCGGCATGCACTACAGCTAAGGAAATTTGGGACACACTGGAATTGGCCCATGAAGGTACAAATGAGGTAAAACAGTCTAGGATAGATTTACTAGTCCATGAATATGAATTGTTCACAATGAATAAGGACGAATCTATTAAAGATATGTTTACCAGATTCACACTAATAACTAATGAACTAAGATCCTTAGGAAAAATCTATTCTTCTGAAGATTTAGTTAGAAAAGTGTTAAGAAGTTTGACTAATAAATGGCTTCCCAAAATCACTGCTATTCAAGAGGCTAAAGATCTAACAAAACTATCACTAGAACAACTAATTGGTTCTTTAATGACCCATGAACTTGTTTTAGATCCTAAATCAAATGAACCAAAGAATAAAGGGTTGGCCTTAAAAACTGAAGTAGAAACGGATGATAGTGAAAGTGATGAAGAAGTAGCCTCTCTAACTAGAAAGTTTCAAAATTTCTTAAAAAAGAACAGGAGCAACAACTTCAGGAGAAGTGGAAACTTCAAAGGTAAAGGCACTACTTCTAACCCTAAGAAAAGTGCTACTAACTCTGGTTGTTTCAAGTGTGGTGAGTTCGATCACAGGATTAAAGAATGTCCTCTATGGATTGAAGAAAAGCCTAAGGAAAAACGAGAGCATCGTGAAGAAAGAGTACAAGAAAGCTATGATTGCGGCAGTCTGGGGAGACTCGGATTCTGACGAGGATCAGTGCCAGGCACAGTGCCACGAGGCAAATTATGTCTGAATGCTGTACAGACAACACTGAAGACGGCACTGTGCAAGGACGACTCACATCTATGCTTAATGGCTAAAAGTTCGAACCCTCTTGAAGAGGTAGAAGACAGTGAGGTAAACCTAACTTCCTTAAAACCTTCAATTCATCATCTCTTTCAAAAAGTCAACTTGTCACTCTACTTGGTAATGTAATTGATGATTGTCAAAACATGAATGATAATTTTGATATTATGAAAAAGGAAATAAAAAATTTGACCAAACTAAAGACTGGATTAGAGTTAGAGTATAAGGATTTATTGAAAGAAAATAAAACATTGTTGAAAAGGATTGATGAGCAAGACATTGAGATACAAACACTAAAACACGAAAAAACAATCCTGGCTGATGACATAAAAAATCGAACAGTGCCATCCACTGTTTGTGAAACTGAAAAAACGTGTCTTGAAAAACAGATTGAAACACTAAATAACGAATTGACTGAACTTAAAAATTCAAGACAGGAATCTAGTATTGTTTCTTCAATGCTGTCTAGTGATGCTAAGTTAAGAGAAGATCTTGAAAAAGTTAAAAGAGACTTAGAGATTTCCAGAAAAAGAAGTAGTGATCTAAATACCTCAGTCGAATTCTTAGAATCACAACTTTCCATTGCTCGTAAGATGCATGACAAATGGACAAACGGAATGAATGCTCTAAACTACTTAACTAGCACCACAAACAACATGAACAAAACTGGATTAGGATACACTAATCAGCCGCACAGTGCCAGGCTCTGTGTAAGGACCTACGAGAGAGACTTCCGAAAGAGAAAATACGTGGGCCTTCCTGAATATCTAATTTGCAATTTTTGTGGAAATAATGGTCATCTAATTGACGACTGCAACAAAAAGAAAATCAAATTGCAAAGAATATCAAACGTGTTACTCAAATCTGGGTTAGGAAAGACATACTTGATGCTCAGCGTAAGAAAAAGGGACCCAAACAAATCTGGTTTCTAAAACTAACAAGTGATTCTTTTGCAGGCAAATGTGAGAGGAAGCAGCCTATAGTATCTTGACAAAGGCTGCTCAAGACATATGACTAGTGATAAATCTCAATTCCTCTCACTAATAGCCTACCATGGGGGTGTGTTATATTTGGCACTAATAAAAAGGATAAATTGGTATTTGAAATGTCGGCAAATCTTTAACACACTCCATAGAGAATGTGATGGTGGTAAGTGGTTTGAAAAGTAATTATGTGATCAAGTAATTATGTTGAATGTCATGCATGAACCTTTTACAAGATAACTCGTGGTTTTGGGATTAATTTCTGGAAATTAGTTGAATATTATGCCTATTGTCCTCCTTTGAATATGTTAATTAGAGTGTTATTGATGCATGTCTTGGTGAAGCTTTGTGAGTAAAGGTCCTTAAAAGGACTCGTAATGGTCTAATGATGCTGTCCTAATGTCATGATCCTAAGTTGCCGAACTAATAAGCTATATGATCCTAAGTTGCCGAATTTTTGAGCTATGAAATGCAAATTCTTTTCCTATAGCAAGCTTGATCTTTAGCCCAATATTTTGATTTTCTATTCATGAATTTGACATTTGTGCCTCATCATTTTTTTTTCATATATCCCACCTTATCTTCATTTCCCTTTTATTATCCTTCTTTTCTTCACACATTCATCCAAAGTTCAACAAGTGCTTTTAATCTTGATTCATGGTATATGGAGCATAACATATTGATAAGATGGTGAAAGAAGAAGACGCATTAGTTAAGGGGGAACATGAAAAGGTTGGAAGAAACACTAATGCTTGAAAGAATGAAAGTACTTTTTCATACTGTGCGGGGCACAGTGCCATGAGATGTATCTAGAAGAAAATGAGGTTCGAATTAACTTATTTCACCTTTGATATCTTATTGATTGACTCTAGTAATATTGTATGGTCTGACTCTCTTTAATATAAAAAAAAAAAAAAAAAAAAAAAGAGAGAGAGAGAGAAGAAAAGAAAAGAAAAGAAGAGTAAGACACTTGTGTTAGATAAATCTTAGAGTTCAATTTCTAGATGGAAAAAATATTATCAAAGGTTTGAAATCATTATTTTGGATTCCAGTATATCCGAAGATTAGTTATATTTGAAAGGAAATAGATTGTTAGTGGCACGTGGCACAGTGGCACACACAGTGCACGTGAAGAAAGTCTTATGATGTTTATTTGCGAAAGTTGAAAATATGAAAAAGGGTTTAAGCACTTGTTGAGCCAATTGCCATTTCAAATCTTTAAGCTTGCATTACCTATCTCCATCTTACATTCTTAGCTATTAACAATGATCCTTCATTATTATTTCTTGCTTCATAAATTCGGATTGTGAGTTGGATTATATTTTTGCTTAATGACTTCGGATTGTGAGTTGGATTATGACATAGCACCAGCATCCTTAGTATTTATTGCTGAGCTACTTGAATTATTTTACTGACTATATCTCACTTTGACTTGCTAAACATGTTGATGATCTCCTTTTTGATAATGTCAAAAGGGGGAAGATGGGTATAATACTTAGACTATTGAATGAAATGATCTTGGTTACCAAGTTACTTGTATGTGAATGATATTATGTTGTGATTAATGATGCATACTTTGAGGGGAACAAGTGATTATCTAACAAAATATATATTTATGGTTTGTCATCATCAAAAAGGGGGAATTTGTTGTGCATGTACATGTTATGGTTTATGCACATATTATGTTTTGATGATGAAAATTAATATAATATATTTTAGTATGAAAGTATGTAACAGTTGAAACAGATGCATGAAGAAAGGAATTAATAAATGAAGACTTTGAAGAAAAGAAGAATCAAGATTGAAGTCAAGTTTATATGTTCCTTAGAATAGTTACTTTGTGTAAAAATGTAATAGGCTTGAATTAGGTGATATACTATGTGCTAAATATAGAAATATAAAATTAGTATAATTATTATTTTCTTAAAATTAAGAAAATAAATAATTTTATTAATATTATATGTCTAATAAAAAGGAAATTAGTTTATAAAATAAGATAAAAGATTTTCATAAAAAATGTTTTAGAAAAAGAATTTTATAAAAAACGTGGTTTTAGAAAATTGTTTTTACAAACGTGTTTTATGAAAATAATTTTGTGAAAACGTGTTTTAGAAAAGATTTTTAGTAAACAACGTAATTTGGTTTTCAAAAAGGATTTGGAAAATATTTTTTGATAAAAACAGAATTTTAGTTGAAAAGAAAATCTAATAAGAAAAAACTTATCTTTTTGAGTTTAAAGATAAAGATAGAAAAAGATAAAGTTTGTTTTTCCAAAAAGAGAGTTTTATCCCTTAAATTAAGGATTAAAAGATAAAGATAATTTTGAGGGATTTTCGTCCAAACCAAGTCCTATAAAAGGGATTCATAATTCACTTTTAGATCTCACGTTTTCAGAGAGAAAAATCGGAGATATTAAGAGCTGAAAACTATTTCCTTCGCACAGAGTATAGCACTGTTTGAGTCAGATTCAAGTAACGAATATACGAGTGTAATTGTCCTCTAAATTGCTTGACTAAGAAGCACACAATTGAGGGTCGTTTTCTTTCTGTAATTTCACCATTATAGAGAGTGTCAACACTTAGAGTTAAGTGTTGGGGGTCGCTACTAGAGTTAGTAGTGAGGGAAATCTTATTGTATCAAGAGGTTGATATTTTAGGATTTAAAGAAATAAAAGAGTTTTTGTTTCTTGTGGACGTAGATCTCAGAGGTGAGATTGAACCACGTTATATCTTGAGTTTGAGTATTGATTTAATATAGTTTTAGTTTTAATTTCGCAAAAACTCAAAACAGAAATTTTCGAGCGTTTCACACAGTGTCTGGCACTGTGCGATAACAAAAGTTTTGCGAAAATCGATCAAATTTCGTCACTCAATTCAACCCCCCCTTCTTGAGTGTCACCTTGGGTTCTAACACATGAGTGAAAGTGTAAGTGTGTAGATTAAAATGAAACGAATGAAGTGCTCCTTAAAAAATAATATTTCATGAGCAATGCAAATTCATGAGAAGTTATATTTTCTTACTTCAACCAAACTAACCATTAATTTTCTATAGTCTACAATACACATTAAACATGTAAAATAATTTCAAATAGTACTACAATAACTTCCTTGAATTCCCCTAAAAAATGAAAAAAAGACTTCCTTGAATTTATTGATACTTCCTCCGTTTCTTTTTACTCGCTACACTTCTCATTTCACGGACTCCTAGGCAATTTTTGGAGAAGAGAGATGTAGAGAGTAAAAAGAAAAGGGACCCATGTGGGAGGAGAGAGATAGAAAGAGTTTATTGCCCAAAAAAGAAGTGTAGCAAGTAATGTGAAACTTCCCATAATGGAAAGTGTAGCGAGTAAAAAGAAACGGAGGAAGTACAAAAAGAATGATATAGACGTATAGTCTATAATTTCCGGGAAAAAATGGTAAATAAATGACATGATTACAACAATTAAGGGACAGTACAAGTGGACAGGTAATATAATGCTGAAAAATCACCAGCTCAAAAAAAAAAAAAGTTCCATCAGAAGAGTAATCACTACTATAGTCTACAGTGAGTTATGGTTTAAATGTCTAAGACATAAAACCAAGTACAAGTACATCCTCAAAATATGAAACTCGATTTACTTACTTACTTACTACTCCTACTAACATTGGTAAACGAGACACATAAAAAATCATAATTTTCCAATAAAAAGGCCTCCACAAAAGTTGAAATAGTATGATCAAATGAAATTCAGAAATTGCAGTAGCCAAATTAAAGTTACGTACAGCTTCATGATAATTAAACATGCAGAAAATAGCAAATAACAAAAAACAAAAATGTCTTAGAGATATTTGTGTCATGGAAGAAGCTAAGAATGGTATGGAACAGATAGTATGAATCACTATAAATGTATATAATATGGTCCAGGTACTTGTATGGTGCAGAAACATGTTTATAATTTAAGTAAAAAAAATAATTTCATAACAAAATAATAATAAATTAAAAAATGGAGCATAATGAAAGAAAATGAAATGTACTTGAGCAACAGCAAAGAGTAGTCTCCATCTTTTCACATGTCCCGGAGCTCCAAAGTTAGAAGACATGCCCATGAAAATAGACCCAACTGTGCGTGGTGTTGGTGTGGGCATTCACCATTCGGTGGGGGGACTCTAATCCTATTCGATCCTACCATAAGACTATTTGTTGAGGGGGGGGACTACTTAAATAAGTAGTTCTTATTTTTTTAGAGGGTTGAAATAATGGGTATAAATGTATGGTGGTATCATTATCAACAACAAACTCACATGGATTGTCAATTCGTAAAAAGACTATTTATACATGCTAACATGCATGCATCTTTAGTTATCTATTCACTCCATAGGATCGTCTTTTTAATAACGCCATGTTGCTTTGGGTTCGAGTTAATCAACTATAATACTCCAATTGTTTCAAATTCGTTGTAACATTTTTAGAATCACGAATTTTTAGGTAATTTTTGAAGAAGAAAAAGATAGAGAAAGAAAACAAAAGGGTTTTATGCAATAGGACTCTAGGCGAGAGATAGGAAAAAGTCATTACCCAAAATAAAAGTGTAACATCTAATTTGAAATTTCCTAAAATAGAAAGTGTCACAACTAATTTGGAATGGAGGAAGTAGTAAATTCCTACTTATTTATGAAAAAAGATAATATTGTCATGTAAAATCTGACATGAATTAACATGCCATCAGGATTTAGGCGTTATTTGGGTCATATCGAGCCATTTAGCCTCGTATCACAGCGCATCAAATCTAACACAAGCTAAGAAGAATTTGTGTCGTGTCGGATTCACGCTAATTTTCCCGATGGTAAGGCTTCCAGCCTAATAAGGCAGTGTTTTTTTGAACTGAACTAAGAGAAATTGAACATGCGTGGTCGAATTTTGCATTCTTTTTTCTTATTTTTGGCTAACGATGAGTGTTTTGCTAGCTTGTCGTACTTGTACCAGGCCCGTTTTGATGATTGAAAATGAGTGCGTAGCTTACCACTATTAATTAACAATCTCACATGGATCAAGATACACATCTAGTTAACTAGTAATGTTGTGAGGAAAATCAAATTCTAATTTTTATAGTAAAATATTTGCATCTTGGTATTTTTCTTCATACACATAGTAGTACTATTCTAAAGGATGAGGAGCTAGCTCATGTGGTGGAGCACTCCCCTCTGATCTTTGAGGTCAGGGGTTCGATCCTTACCCCCAGCATTATGTTGGGGTTTTTCCTTAGCATGCTTTGCATGCATTACCAGCCAATGTGCTGGTAGTTCCTACAAGGCTAGTAGCCTTAGTAGGGGTTAGCCCTTGGGCTGACTTAATTTCCCAATCAAAAAAAAAAAAAAAATAGTTGTACTATTCTATTTGATGATCTTCGAAATTAATCATATAAATGTCATATAGTTGTAATAAGAATTAGAGACACATGCATAGGGTGAGGAATGCATTAGCATGGCTGCATGGGTCGGTATAGACATAAAACACACATAGCTGGTGAAATTATACAGTAATTTTTTTTCTCTGCCTCCACTTACACAAAAAGAAACGATAAATACTTCCTAAACTATTGTTCAATCCTAATGAGGGTATAGGATAGTTTATCTTCAAGTTGTAATTTGTATACATACCAATATGTCTTTATATATACCAATGGCGGATGTAAGTACATGGAATAGGGGTCACTTGACCCCACTTGGCGAAAAATAATACAAGAAAAAACCTAATTTTTTATTGTATAAATGTAGATAAAAGTATTAATTAGTAGTAAAAAAGAACCCACTCAACAATGAAAAAAGAATCTCATTCTACATTGACATTATTGTTTCGAATACTTATGATTAGTGACCCCGTTGCATATAATTATCTCTAGACCCTATGTCCATGCTTATATTATTCTGATCAGATACCCCAAGATTGCATCTTTTGCTTCTGATCAGTTGGGTTATAATACGCGCATGCATATGCATATATATACCAATCCTGATTATTATTTTCATGCAAAGAAAAGTCCCAGTATTTGTTTTATATTGATCACACTGGATAACAGATGCTTAAAGTTTCAAAAATATTTTTGGAGAAATTCTGATAGAGAAAAGCCAGTACATATTTAATTTATACTATATTGCATCATCTGTCTCTCTCCTCTTCATTTCAATCCCCTAAAATTGATTGGTGGAGTACCATAAGTATACTTCATAAAACAGCAGGCAGAAACCTCGCAAAGCTAGTTACACTAACACTGCTACAGTACTTGGTAAGTTGTAGCACAAAAATATCTGCAAGCATCTGCTAACGTACTCCCCAATCCCCCCTAAATAATACTGCTTGGGTACGTACTGAATACTGATCATTCGAGCCAGCACAGCAGTAGCATGACCGAAATTATTTTTTTTAGAAAAAAGAACCCTTTCAATGAAAACATCCTTTTATTCTTTTTTAGCATCTTAGTGGTATATGCATGCAAATCTGATGCCATTATTATTCTACTTCTTTGTCCAAGAAAAATATAAACACTTATTAGGACATCTAATACCTGGTTTAATTTGATAAGTTGTAGTTTGATCACCAAATATTTTATTAAAATTTTAGGAAAATGATATACATAGCCCTTAGGGCTATGTATAAGAAGTTTAAAATAGAAATGAAAATTTAAATCAAGCATTTATTACCTCAAATGATGTGAAATTTTGTCATGAATTCATAAACTATTTCCATTTTAAAACATGTATTTAATGCTTATATGTAGCCTTAAGGGCTACATATAACATTACCTAAAATTTTAATGTAATAGGAGTTGGTGAGATATGTTTATTTAAAAAGAGAGAGAAAATCGTGTTTTATATATATATATATATATATATAGAAATTCGGCAGGAGCCAAAGAAGTATTAAAAAACTAATATAATAATATACTATGCCAAAAATAAAAATATTCAAGCTAATTTTACACAAAAAAAAAAAATTTAAAACGCGTTGAGGACATAAAAACATGTTATTAATTAATTCATACAATATAATGGTTTTGCCATCCATAATTATGGAAATTATATAATTCATTAAAAAAAAGAGAGATTGTAAAAAAAAAATTTAAGCATTTGGTTTATTATTGGCTGTGTCAACTAAATTGTGTACTTAGTATATAGAGGTATTGAATAAAATTGGCTACGGTTTATTTTGTAATCCTTAAATAAAATTATGATATACTTCCTCCGTTTCCTAAAGATCTTCCCACTTACTGTTCCTACAGATACCAAGGAAAATCAAGTTGTGTGGGGCATGATGTGAGTAAAGTAGGAGAGAGAAAGGGATTAAGATAAATAAACAAATAAAAAGGGATTAAAGTAAGAGAGAGAAAGGGAGTAAAATTGAATTAATAATGTAATGGTGGACCATATGATAGTGACATGAGAGGATAAATAGGGAAATTTATTTTGCCAAATAAGGATTAAAGCAAAAGAGGGAAGATCTTTTGAAAACACCCTTAAACGGAAAGAGGAAAGATTTTTAGGAAACGAAGGGAGTATTGATTACAACATGGAGCCTGGAGGTATACAACCCTCTCGTATATCTAATTTAAGAAGACAATAACTTGTTTCTCTTATGTACCTAAATAAATTAATTTTGGCAAAAAAGACCCAATCTTTATAGATTTATACATGTGAAATGGACTTGCCAATGCCATCTCAAAGATGAGCATAAAAAATCCAATCTTGTATTTATACATTTTTAATATATAATATTAATATATAAATAAATCATTAAAATCCTTCTCACTAGACGAAAAAAGAATTTTTAGGGGAAATCCCCATAATATTGGATGATAGCGACTATGATAGGATAATATTGCCTTTACATACTATAGTGCTGATTGCTAAATTGAGAACTAAACAAGAAAAATACCAAAAATATAGACATTTGCAAACATGGAGGATATACATAAAATAAAAGTACTATCATTATAATCTGGTTTACATACAATTCATTGATGATAGAAAGTTAGAAACTTACATACAACCATGACCACCTTAAATATGACATTAGGTATTTTTCTTTTTTGGATGTAGCAAACGTTAGACGGATTCAAAAAAGAGAGCCAAAAGCTATGACCAAAAACATCTTGCAACATTCCATCACCTAATTCACTTCATGGATTGGCCAAACAGTACTTTACCTTTTCATGTGGTCAGTAATTACTAAATTGAGTTTTTTTTTACCATGCTATAGTTAAAAAGGACCCCAAAAGGAATTTTCTTCTTCATCCTTCTTTTAAGCTATTTTCCCTTTCAATCAGCAGCAAAAACTTTAAACAAAAAAAAAAAAAAGTTGATTTCTTGATGATCATCTTTAGATAGCCACTTCAGTCTGCAAAGTTGGAGTGTTGAACACAACCTGTTGTTGTTGCTGCTCTACCTCCCACATTGACTTGGCTAAAACTCCATTTACTGCCTCATATTCCTATATTTATCAAATACAAAATTGATAAATATAACTTGACAAAAGCTAACGGACGTCCCGGGACGCCAAATATAACTTATAAGGTAACATATTGTATAATCATATCATTATTATCTAGGATATTGGATAAAATATCATTTCATACTATTATAAATGCCTATGAAAGGATTTCCACTAATGGTGATGGACATTCATCAAGGTTCATCTATAGTGGTAATCCCAATCTTATCCATGAAATTATAGAATAATGACCTTTTATATATACAATGTAATAAATAAGGTTGACATGACAATATGACTGGTTTTCCATTAGTTTATCAGTCAACTTTTCTCAATACATAGTTATAATATATTTCCCCATATTGTTAAAATTGCATTTTTCAAAGTCAAGCACAAGAAATGGTAATGATTACTAAGATGAGAACCCTTATGCTATTGGATGTTATTTTAGTCCTCTTTGATCTATCCAAAATAATATTACTTCCCTCTCAAAGTCTTATTTAATTCTTTTTTTTCCATATATTACACTATCAAACATGATTATTGTTTTTTTTTTTTATAGAAAATTACCTTTTTATTTCGTTTTAAATGCAACAATATATATCAAATATGACTTCGAACATTTAAGACTCTAGGCCTTAGTTTTTGAATTACAAATTCTTACGTACAATGTTTGATGGTGTGATGTGAGTTATTATTAATAAGACAAAATATATCAAATATGACTTTGAACATTTACGACTCTAAGCCTTAGTTTTTGAAATACAAATTCTGACATGCAATGTTTGATGGTGTGATGTGAGTTATTATTAAAAAGTTACGTCGTAAATTATTACTATTAACTAATGAGATTATTTTTAGTGACGGTGTGTGACGCATCACGCAGAAAACGATGAAAATTACACTACTAGCTAAGCTAATAAGAGCACAAAATTGATTCTTACACTCACTTGTCTTAGGTGCATTAAATTATTAGTACTTACAAAAAAAGACTGAAAGAGATAAGATGAAGAACAATGGTGAAAACTCTAGTGGAGATTTAATTTGGCCACACAAAGAAATAAATAAAGATAAGATAGATTCAGATTTTAGAGGCTTAAGGGAAAAAGTAGGACCCACCTCAAGCTTCTGAACAAGTTCTTTAGCAGTAGGGGCAGAGACAAAAATGTGGCGCTGTGATGGAGGGATGAAACCATCATCCACTGCTTTGTCAATGAAAGTTAGCAAAGAGTTGTAATAACCATCAACATTAAGCAAACCCACCTGCACAAAAATTTAATCATGTTACAATCATCAATTATTTCACAAAAATAATAATTCTTTTTTTGACCATATCTTATATAATTCATGCAAAAACATGAACACAAAAATTTACATACAGGTTTGTCATGAATTCCCAGTTGTGCCCATGTTATAACTTCCAGTAATTCTTCCAATGTTCCATACCCACCTGTGAAAAGATTTAATCAACAATTATTTTTTAAAAAATAATTAAGATGTAAATATTTTGTTAATTAAATTTGTAAGATTTTTTAGTGGAGAAAAAATGGGACCTGGAAGAGCAATAAAACAATCAGAGTGGCGGGCCATTTCAGCCTTTCTTTGGTGCATATTTGCAACTGGTCTCAGTTCTCCAACTGTTTCTCCAGTAAGCTATATTGCATATTACCAAAACACATAAACATTCCCTCATTAATATTATTGAAAAAAATAAGAAAAAAATCAATGTTTTATGAAATTAAGAGAAAAATGCCAAATTTTTCTTACCTCTTTTCCCATTAAAGACTTGGGTATAATTCTGTTGAAACAAAAACACAAAAAGAAAACAACATAACAAACAAATATTATTAGGCCATAATTCTTAAAATTCAAGATTTTTTTTTAAAAAAAAGAAGTGATTTTTAGGTTATAATTTTGTACCCAATAACATGGCCTCCACCTTGATGAACAGTTTGAGAGACTAAACCCATTAGTCCAATACTCCCACCTCCATAAACAAGATCTAATCTTTTTGCAACCTTCAAAAAAAAACAGGCAAAAAAAACATTAAAAATATAATAAAACAAACATTTTTGGATAATTTAGAGGAAAGAAAAAAAAAAAGTTTATACCAGTTCTTGGCCAAGCTGAATGGCGGCTTCTCTGTAGGAGTCTCTCTTTCCAGTGCTACTACCACAGAAAACACAAACACTCTTAAATCTTGAAGAAATTTGAAGATTATTATTTTGTTCCATAATTTTCTCTTGTGGTAACACAACAATTTGCTTCTCAAAACACATAATTTGTTGGTTTATTTGATTTTTCTCTCTCTCTCTTGTTTTTTCAGTTTCTGATTTTTTTGTTTCTGGAAAAAGGGGGACAAATGGTGATTGGTCAAGGAGAGGTCGGTCCACTATATAGAGAGAGATGATAGTAGTAGAAGTAGTAAAGGAGGTGAAGGACCATACAATGACTATATAAAGTATATATAGAGTGTCTAAAATTAAATAGTTTAAGGAGTACTATGGCTATGTTTAGTTCACCTGAAATTTCCTGATCTGAACTTATCTGATCTGATCTGAACTTATTTTTTCTGATCTGATCTGATCTGATCTGAACTTATCTGATCTGATCTGATTACAAGATCTTATCTTTTAGATTTTCTCAATATAGAAGAAAAAATATAGTCATGTGGGGTCACTTTATTGATATTCAATTATTATAATTTTTACTAATATGTAATGAAAGATATAATGATTTTTAAATATAAGCATAATCTGAACTGAACTGATCTGATCTGATCTGATTTGATCTGAACTTATTTTTTCTAATCTGATCTGATTAGATCTGAAATAAGCAAAAATAAGGTGAACTGAACATAGCCTATGTCTTGTTTTTATTTACATGATATTTTAAAGAAAAATTGAATTATTAAAAAAAAAAAAAAGTATACTTTTTGCTTTGGGGGACCAAATTGCCAAAAATAAAAAGTGGAGCCCCTTTCTTTTTGGAAGAAACAGTATTAAGAGGATGGAAATATTGAATTGAGTTGGAGGAGGACAAAAAGGATGGATTGGCTTTTACTTGTTCTCTTGCCTCACCCGGTCCCTCCACGTGTCCTACACACTATTTTGGTAATTCTCTGATTTTTTTGAGGTAGCTAGAATAACATTTGCAAAATGTGAAATTTATGTGTACCACAATCCATGTTGATGTGGAAATTGGAATTGTGGATGATAGTGTGACTTGTACTTCGTCTGCTTCATAAAGAATGCAACGCTTAAGTTTTTCTGATCTTTCATTAAAAGTATCATTAATTATATATTAACAAATAGGGAAATTTTCAATAATAATCCTGTATTATAAAATAATTGTAATAGTAAACAGTTTTTCTTTTGAGTTTCAAAAATAATTCTATACTCAGTAATATTATACAATCATGGCATTAATGATGGTTTAATCATTACTTCAACCATTAGTGTTATTGGTTTACCTAGCCCAGGTTAATTCCAACTTACAACTACCACCCAACCCACTGACATCCCATCCAACCACCATAGTTCCACCCTTCCACGATTGTTCCACCGCTCCACATGAACCCCACTCCACCACCAATGTCCCACTTCTCCACTACTATCCCACCTCTCCACCAATGAGAAGAGAAATCACAAGGAGGGAAAGAGTAACGAGGAGAGAGAAAAAGTCATTGGGAAGGAGAGAGTGACGGGGTATGGTGTTTCCGATGGAAGGATGGTGGTGGGGTGGAGATTTAGTGGGTTAGGAGTGGTTTGGGGTTAACTTGAGTAAGGATAGTAAATGGGTTTAATGGTTGAAGTAACAATTTAACCATAATTAATGTCACGATTGTATAATATTACTAAGTATATGGTTACTTTTGAAACTCAAAAGAAAAGCGATTTACCATTATAATTGTTCCACTATACAGGGTTACCAGTGAGAATTTCCCTAATAAATATTATTATATTTTAAATTATACATTAACATTAATTTAACAAAATATCATATGACTATAACATATTTATATAGTGGTGAAAATTTGTGGTCAAAGTTTGTAAAGTTTGACTTTAAAATTGCGAGTGTTGCATTTTTTTGAAGCGGAGGAAATATAAATGACGCATGTGATATAACATATGAAAGATAGGTTCTTTGGAAAATACTATCATCTTGAATTTTTCATTTATTGTGATACATATAAGTATTTTGTCAATAAATTGTTGTAAAGTCACGTAATTTTATCGCACGTTATATATTTTAGATTATTATTTCAGATAATATAAGATATTCCCTAATGAAATACAATCAAATATAAGAAAAACTCAACTCAACAAAAATACTAAATTATGAGATTTTATGTATATATGATTTGAACTTGTGCAGATGTATGTGCTGCATTTTTTTATTATTAAGTTGTTATTTTTTTCCAACTTTATTGAATTCAAATAATGATTCAATTCAACATTTTACTCATTCGGGTTTGATTGTGGCGTAGCTCTATAATTCGGAATTGGTTTTGTTTACCGTTGGATGAACTGCATATTGATTTTTTTCGATTTTAGTAGAATTTTATTCTACTATTATATGGGTAATTTCATAAAAGAAACAAAGAGTAATCTTTCTTGAGCATTTAAAGTTGAAAGAATATCAAATATGAAATTATATTTCACGATATTTGTTACAACATATTATAGTTAAAAATATTATAATTGTGATATACAAATTTATAAATAAGTAAATGAAACAAATTAAAAACGCATCAAAATGCACGGGATGTTTTTGTTTTGTAAATTTAAGATTTTAGGATATTTATCATAAAATCATGGTTTGAATATTAGCTTGTGATTTAAAGTTCTCATAATGATATCGTGTATTAAGAATATATTATAAAACCGCTTATGACCCATGAATTTACTGATTGATGTAGCTAATGTTATGGCGGAACATATGACCAACCTTTGCTTATGAAAAAAGAGTTGACTGAAAAAGCTTTTACTTCGTCGGTTCCTTCATTTAGAGGCTCATGGAAGACTCATGGAAGTCACAATTTGAACCAGTATTACTGACACTCAATCATGCAAGCACTTTCACTCCATTTAGAGGCATGATGAACAATGAGATTTAATGTTGTAGCTAATCCGTAATGGGTATTAATATCTTCATTTGTAGCTTAATAAATTGGATAAATCTGTTTCATGTCAATCTTGCTATTTTACTCCCAAAAACTTCATATGTATATTTGATTTACCATCATTGTTAATAGGTATTAACATTTCATAAACTACCTTTTATAACCATTTATTTCAAAAAACTATCTTGTATAAAAAAATTCTTTCAATATACTATCATTTTATGTTTATAGTTAAAATTTATTGTGAAATGATTGTTGCCTTAAGAATTGCTACCGGTGGGATAGCGAGGGAAACGAGAGGTGAGAAGAGAAAAGCATTTTTTGGTGATCACAATATCGGTTGTTAAATCTCATTTATGGTCAAATGATAGTATATTGAAAGAAACTTGTTATATAAGGTAGTTATATGAAATAAAATCTCTAAAAATTAGTTTTTTTTAAAAAAAAGTTGGTTATAAAAGTTAGTTTTGTGAAATTTTGACTTGTTTATATGACACTAGTGTTTTTATGAGCAATTTAAGAAACACATTTCGAATTATAGTTGGTTTATTTTATTGCAAGGAATGTACGGTTAAATAACAATTGGTGGGGAATATTTTACAAAAAAAAAATGTTCGATTAACCAACAATTGATGGGTAACTAGTTATTAGGCTTGGGCTATGCCTCGGGTAAGAAATATTTTCATTTATTATTATTGTATTATAAAATAACACTCAATACAACTTAGTCTAGTGCGTGGTTAAATATTTAGTATATGAACTTGAGGTCACGGGATCAAAACCTATACCATGCAATTTCTAATATTTTTGTTGTACATGAATTACGTGAACTAAAACTCTCTAGGGAGAACGCCACGTGGCACAATTCCTTGTTTAAGAACGCCTTTTAATATATTTATTTATATAGATATTCTATAAAAAAAAGTAGAACCCTTGAACTATTGTTAGTTGGATTAAAAAAATAGCCACCTAGCTAATACTATAAATTTTCTCTCATGCTAACTAATTAACATAAAGGGTCCGGTTTATATCCGAGTTTTAGTGATTTGTTACTTCAAATGAAGAAATATGAATTGTAATTACATTACTATATACTTTAAAATACAATCATCAGATAACAAACAGAAATACGAATGTCAGGTATCCAGGTTAACGGAAATTTTATATGCTTAAATCACTATTTTTTTTTTCTCAATAAGTTGTAATGTAGATATCAAATATTTTTCTTATTAAAAAATAGATGTGTTACGAGTTGGTGGGAGTATGTTTTATAATAAAAGTAGATGTGATTAGAGTTACTCGGCAAAAAAGTTCAAGTGTTAGAAAACAAATATATTGATGGAAGCATGTCAAAAATAGAAGTGTTCAAACTAATTTGAAACAAATCGTTAAAAAAAAAGTTGTTCAAACGATTTTGAAACAAATAGATTATTTATTTGACAGCTGATATAAACAAATGAGAAATATTTTCTAATTTAATTTAATTAGAAGACTAAGGAGTAAAACTTATGACACTTTATAACACTTTTTATAATAGGTTTATACGAGTTTGTCCCCACACATTAAACAAATTGAATTAGTCTAATAATGGTCGAATATACACTTTATGACACTTCCTTATGTTTGGAATTGGACAAATGAGAATCTAATCTTCTTACAATTTGGATTCAAAAATATAAATTAGTACCCCAAATTTTTTGTGTTGTTGACGCCAAGAGTACGTAATGTCAGTTTCCTCTTGCAAATTGTAATCTTTGATCTTAAAATAAATTTATTGACAGCAGCTAACAGACTGGTAATCTGTTATAATAATATTAAGAACATGATATGTGACCATCAAGTATATTTGCAAAGATAATAAAAAAATAAATTCTAAGTGAGCTCATCCATGTTGGCGCTAGTTGATCCCGCTGATGTATTTTCTTATTATATGTCACACACGCATTGAACAACTAACATATGTACATTTTATGATCAAATCATATCTTTGACCTATTTAAGATATCAGCATGTTCTTGGCTTCTTGCTTATTATCGAATCTAATACTTTAGTCTTCGATCATGAAGAAGTTATAGTGTATCGTTTACCAGTCGGGAAACATACCATTTGACTGTTTCTAAAACGGGGAAATGCTATGGTCTTCTTTTTTGTTTTTTTCTGTTGTTTTAAAAGTAAAGCTAGATAAAAATAACCAAGTAAAATTTGATTTATTTAGTAGTTGGATTAGATTAACTTTTGCAAAGTTTCAATTAGTAGGACACTTCTCCTTACTAATAAAAAAGTTAAGGGAAATTATATGTAATATCCTAGAGGTTTTAGCTTTTTTTTACGTTGTGTCCCATCATTTTGAATCGCTAAGTGAATGTTAATATAGTCATTAGTTTTCTCCATAATATTTTCAGTAATACTGGTTTGCACCTTGTCATATTAAGGGGGCATATGGTTCCAATAGAGGAACGAAAAGTCAATGGAATCAATTAGTAAAGGGGAGGAAGGGTAATAATAGTTGTTTCTTTTATTGGATGCTGTTTGGTTTAAATTTAACAATGGAAAAAGAAAACTCATAAAGGAGTGAAGGATTTTGTTACTCTTCTAATTTGAATGGTAACTTTTTGAGGGTTTAGGTTACCTTCAAATAAAGGTAATGGTTAACTTACTATCTAAACCAAACAAGGAGAACTAGATTGAAAATACTGAATCCGTTTCCAAGCTCCTAAAAAGCTTAACCAAACAAGGCCTACAACCAATCACTTGTATAGTCCAAAGGATCATTGACAACATGCAAAGTATTCTTCATCTCATGTCTAAAAGAATACAAGGGCGTCATAAAGAAATTTATTGGACCTCGAGGCACTATATGTAATGTTCAAAACAACGAGGTACGATATAGAAAAGGCAAAACCTCAAAAATATCATGTACAAATAATTGGTTACACAATTCATTCCATGATTACTTCTATAACGTAATCATAACCCATATATTTTTGTTTACAATCATAACTCATAATTCACACAAGCTAAAGAAGAAAAATTTCCGTTCGTTAAATTATAAAAATAAAAAGCTACAATAACAATTTTAAAACACAATATAATTGAAAATTTATGGTAGTTTATTTTCGAGATACAACCTGTACTAATTAAAATAATAAACTAGAGAATTATTTACAATTTAAAAATTTATCTTAAATTGTAAATAAAGATGATTGCATGTTTATAATATCAAAATTTGAAAAGGTTGTCTCATTCCTATGAAAAAAGAAAAAAATTATCTTATTATTGTTAGTAGGAAAAACAATAGATGTTGATTGTTGCGCAAGTAATTTATTAGTGAGGCAGTGGCACCTCTCTAGATATCCAATAAACGAAGAGCTTCGCAGTTCGCACGATTTCTCCAACCTCAACTTGCCTACATTATCTCACTCCCAATAATTTCATTATCTTTGTCTTGAGCTTTGATAAAATAGATGTTCAGCAAATCAATTGAAATTCTTTAAAAGAGGGTGGCGACTACACGTGCAGTAGAGTAGCATTAGCATCTGATTAAAAAAGAAAAGAAAAAAAAAAATCAAATCTAAAGCTTTAACTTGTACGACATTGCCTATTATTTTTATTTATAATAGTTATTTATTATTTCTATAAGATAAGTTACTATCATCAACTTACATTGCCCACCGGCCACTAGCCCTAAATCCTGTCCAAATCCAACTTCGTGGCAGTGGAAAACTCGTATACCTATAAAATTTTGTAAATAAAAAAAATGGAAATTGATAACATCCATATTGCACCAATGTAGTCATATAGATAGCTAATAGCTTTACCGGTTGTTATCATTTTCGGCTTTTTTTTTTTTTTTTGTTTTTTTGATGAAGAGTTAAATTCTTTTTGTTGTAGCTGAGTGAATAGAGATGAAGCATAGTAATGTGATCGGAATTAGATCTTAGGTTTTGAATACTATTTTTGTTAGATTTTATCAATTAAGTTATATAATATTCATAGAAAGGTTTAAATTATGGATACATGTTTGTTTCAGTCAAGAAACTTTAAGTAACAAATAACAATGAAGGGGATGTCAACTGAATGATGAGAGGGTACACGAGCTCCAATTGGTTTTAACGGCTGTGAACCTGCAAAGCACACTGAAAAACTACCTCGGGTTCTTTTTCGAGAACTCCCCTCCGACGTTCAAGTTAGTAATTGAGGTAAAGGGAGAAAGCAGTAATTGTAGAGAGAGATGCTCTAGCTTGTTCAGTAAGAACTAAATTCCTTTTGATTGATGGGACAACCACTATTTATAGTGGGGTGAATTCCAATAAAGTAGGGTCTTTAGGTCAACGCCCACTGGTGGAGGATTGATGGTCCTAGAAATAAGGGTATTTTAGTATTTTACCGAACATGGGATAGATGGTCCAAGAAATGGTCCCAAACAATTAGCCCCACGCCAATTAATCGGAGCGAGAATTCGATTTTCAGGGGCGGTTGATTGGCGGAATAGAATGAGTCACATGTCCGTTTGGCTCGACAGAGCCCACATCATTGTTGGGAGCTTCCAGGACAGTGGGGATCCCTAGGTCATGACTGGGAGATGAGAGGGATGAGTTGCATAGGACTAGGGTTTCACGCCGAGGCGTGTACGCTCCCTAGAGCCGAGGGGGGCCGAGGCCGAGGCGCTACCTCGAGCTGGCTAAGACGCGCTCTCGCTCGCTGGCCGAGGGGATCCCTCGAGCCAGGATGACTGAGGCATTTTGCGCGCTGGCCAAGGGGCTCCCTCGAGCCAGGCTGGCTGAGGCGTTTCGCGCACTGGCCAAGGGGCTCCCTCGAGCCAAGCTGGTCAAGGCATGTCGTGCGCTGGCCGAGGGGCTCCCTCGAGCTGGCGGAGGGATTTCGCGCTCTGGCCGAGGCACTCTCGCGTAGTGGCCGAGGGGTTCCATCGAGCTAGCTCGCTCGCTGGCCGAGGCACTCCCGCGCGCTGGCCAAGGGGCTCCATCAAGCCAGCTTGCTCATTGGTCGAGGAGCTCCCTCGAGCCAGGCTGGCCGAGGCACGAGCGAGGGGCTCCCTCGAGCCACGGCTGGTCAAGCCCAAGCTGGCCGAGGTTGCTGGCGGAGGAACTCCTTCGCTGCTAGGCAAGGCAGCGGACCGAGGGACTCCCTCGAGCGAAGGCTGGCCAAGCCCAAGCACGCTCTCGCCTGTTGGCCGAGGGGTTTCCTCGAGCTGGCCGAGGCGCACCCGCTCGCTGGTCGAGGGGTTCCTTGCTACTGGCCGAGGCTCCCTGGCCAAAGCGAGGCGCTCCCTTTGGAGGGGTTAATGAGCCCCTGCGTCCGAGGAGGCGCAAAATGATGATACTTTGTTTATTCTTCTAAGTATAGGACACTTCTCGCTTTCCGAGGGAGGTCCAAGTCGACCTTCGGAGGGGCTAATAATCCCCTGCGTCCGAGGAGGCGCTAAATGGTTATCTTAGTTTATTTTTCCAAGTATAGGACGTTTCTCATTGTCCGAGGGTGATCCAAGTCGACTTTCGGTGGGGCTAATGAGCCCTTGCGTCTGAGGAGGTGCGAACTGGTGATACTTAGTTTATTTTTCTAAGTATAGGACGCTTCTCATTGTCCTAGGAAGGTCCAAGTCGACCTTCGAAGGGGCTAATGAGCCTTGCGTCTGAGGACTCGCGAAGCGATGATACTTAGTTTATTTTTCTAAGTATGGGACGCTTCTCGCTGTCCAAGGGAGGTCCAACTCGACTTCCGGAGGGGCTAATGAGCCCCTGCATCCGGGGAGGCGCAAACTGGTGAAACTTAGTTTATATTTCTAACTAGACGCTTCTCGTTGTCCAAGGGAGCCCAAGTCGACCTTTGGAGGGGCTAATGAGCCCTTGCGTTCGAGGAGTCGCGAAGTGGTGATACTTAGTTTATTTTTCTAAGCATGGGACGATTCACGCTGTCCGAGGGAGGTCCAAGTCGACCTTCCACTAGTAGAATAAATGCTTATTGCTGCGGTGATATTGCTGCAGTTTTACCTATACCGCAGCAATATAACACGAAAAAAGAAAAGAAAAAATAGAAAATAACAATATTGCTGCGGTTCCCGCCCAAAACCGCAGTAATATTGTTCAACGGATACATTTTGAAAAAAATGTGGGGCCTAGAACAGCTAATATTGCTGCGGTTTCCACGTAGGACCGCAACAATATATTAAAAAAACAAAATTTCATATATTGTTGCGATCCTACGTGGAAACCACAACAATATTAGTTGGTAAAAAGGCTCCTCATTTAGGGTTTTAAAATAACATTCACGCTCACTTCTTTTCTTCCTCTCTCTCTCTCCTCCTCTCTTCCAGTTTCACGCTCTTTTCCTCTCTCTCTCCTCTGTTCTTCCTCTCTCTCTCCTCTCATCAATTTCACGCACCCCTTTCACACTCTCTCCTTCTCTCTTCCTCTAACCCTCTCATCCTCTCGCGAAGCTTCTTTGCCGATCGCTCGCCACATTCGACCTTCGTTCGTCGCAACGTCAGATTCGTTCGTCTCAACGTCAGATTCGTTTGCCGCCTTCGTCGCCTTCAACAACCCGCAAGAAGATAGAAAGAGATCCGAAGGAGAGAAGTAGATCGAAGGAGAGAGAGAGAAAAGGGTCGCGCGAATGTTCGTTGGCGCCGCGAAGGTACGTCGGTGAATGTCGACGGTGAATGTCGACGGTGGCTGGTGATTTCGTTGGTTTTGATTCGTTTTTTTAAACTCTCCTTCATCGGCCGGTCGTTCGAAATGGTGGTGATGATTGTTGACGGTGAATGTCGATGTTGGTTTTGGTTTCATCAAATCTATTTTGTGTTTTTTCGTTTCTTTTTTTTAATATCTCTAGGTAAATATTGTTGTAGGATTTTTTTTTTTGATTTTTCCCATTTTTTAGATTTGTGTTGTAGGATTTTTTTTAGGTCAGTTTCTTAATTTTTTGTTTTTATTATATTTTTTGTAATAAGTCAGTGAATTCTAACAAGTGTTTTTTTAGTTTTTTCATTTTACTTTGTATCATTTATATAATTAGTTTTTTTATTTTTATATATTAATGATATTCATATGTCATTTCATATTTGTAATTTTTATGGTATTATAATTTTTTATATTGTATTTTTTATGTTTTTAAATTTTGTATAATAATTTTTTGTCATCACTATCAATCAATAGTGTTTTATTTTCTTTTAACTTTTTTGTCTTTCAAATTTGATGGCAAAATGCAAAAAAAAATAAAATAAAAAAATTACCTGTACAGTAGCTATTGCTGCGGTTTTCCCAAGAAACCGCAGCAATATGTCCATTTTTTATTATTAAATATAGCTTTATATTAATTACCAAATTTGATGGCAATATGCTTTATAAATCTGATATAAAACAAATATATTGCTGCGGTTTTACCCAGAAATCGCAGCAATATGTTCAAATATTGTTGCGGTTTTAAACTGCAGCAATATATTAATTACCTATTGCTGCCCCCTTAATTGTTGCACGGCGAAAACCACCGCAATAGGCCACTTACTGAGCGCAACAATAAGCATTTATTCGACTAGTGTTCGAAGGGGCTAATAAGCCCTTGCGTCCGAGGAGGCGTGAAGTGGTGATACTTAGTTTATTTCTCTAAGTATAGGACGCTCCTCGGTGTCCGAGGGAGGTCCTAGCTCAGGGTCTCATTGTTTCTAAATCAACTGCCGAGCTACTATTACTTTCATTGGGCAGACAAGGTCCAATGAGCCTATATTTGTCAGATTTTTCCCAACAGTGTGGCCCAATTGGAGGTTTATTAATGAAGGCCCATCTAAAGAGTGGGGTCCAAGGCTTTTTCACCCTTTTCTCTATACAAGGAAGGAGATTTCATTTCTGATCCTCATTTCTTCCACTCAAGCATTCCTTGTCTCTATCTCTCTAGTTTATCTCACTAGAATTGGATTAAGCTTCTTCCTTCAACCGAATTCTTCATTTGAGGTACGCCCGACTCCCTTTTCTTTTTCTTTTATTTTTAAAATAAAAGGTCGACGGCCGACTCCTTGTTAGTAAATAATGGGGTCCGGGTCTGAGCTGGGTACCCCTTTCAAATCTCCCCATATGTACAGATTGTCGAAGGAGACTTGGGGGTTAGGAATAACATTGGTGACGATGACAACTCGTTGTCTCGACCCTTCAGCCGTTCCCAATGCGGCCCTCCTAGGAGGTATTCGTAGCCTATTTATATGCACAACATAGTTACTTTGATCATTTCCTTCATGATGGTGTAGTTATGGCCGACCAAGGTGAATCACCAACATAGTTATTGAGAAGTGCATGCCCTGCTGTTGAATCACCAACCTGTCTATCTTGGAAAGGGGATGGTTATCTTTTGGACAAGCTTTGTTTAAGGCCGTAAAATCCACACACATTTGCCACGCTCCGCTAGACTTCTTGACGAGTACCACGTCGGACAACCATTTTGTGTATTGACATTCTTCAATGAACCCCGGTTCTAAAAGTTTCTTTACTTTTACCGCTGTGATCCCGTTTCTCTCTGGGCCTTGGTGCCTCCGCTTTTGCTAAACTGGGCAGTATCTCTCTTTGATGTTCAGTTCGTGGCACATGAAATGAAGGTCTAACCCCGACATGTCTGTTGTCTCATAGGCGAAGACCTCTTTTTACTCCCTCAATACCATGGTGATTTCCTCCCTTAGTGCTTGATTTATTATTCGGCTTACCCTTACTCGGTTACCAAGTTCTTCATTAAGGGTGACCTCCTCATCCTCTTCAACTGGTTGAGGGCGGTTGTAGCATTTCGGATTCTCCGAAATGTAATTGTTGAGGCAGTCCAGGGGCGCCTCTGCTTCACTCCTCTTTCTCTTCTTGGGTTGTGTTACTTCTTTGGATGAGGTGGTGCCATTTTTAAAGCTATTGACATAGCATTCTCTTGCTGATTGATGATCCCCATGGATTTTGCCGACTTCCCCCTCATCCGTCTCAAATTGCATTAAGAGTTGATAAACGGAGATGGCTGCTTTGACTTTGTTCAACATAGGACGACCCACGATTGCGTTGTATGGCAATGGGATCTCTTGGGGTAGTATCCGTCTCTTGATACTTGAGTTTTTTTGAGGAAATCCAGGGTGATAATGTCTGTGGAGGACACGCTATCGATTAAAATCCTCTTAACTCTTTAGTTGGCGATCTTCGTCTCAATCACCAAAGGGTCATCATGGGGTGTCTGAATGCGCCGAGTTGTTTCTCCGAAGGTCATTACTAGGTACTTGCCTAGATGCCTTCAACCTTTAACACTTGATGTTTTAGCTCTTGGAGGCAGGATTTGCGGGAACGACTGGTTAGGCCTCCTGAGGCAAATTCACCCGATATAACACCGACATACCCTTCAGTGTCATCACTGTTAGCCCGATCTTCCTTTCTATTGTATTTGTTGTCAGGGTTTTTGAGGTACCTATTGAGCGTCCTTTGGTCAACTAGATTGTCCAAGGCCTTTTTCAACTCTCTATAATCGTGGGTGGTGTGACCGCACTCTTTATGGTACTCATACCAAAAATGCTGGGGGTGGCCTAAGCAACACGAAATTTTCTTTAAGGTCCAAGTAAATCTCCATTTGGTTCTTGTTAAATCAAGAGTCCTCCCAACTAGTTGAAGGCCGGTTAGGCTAAGGGTTGGATCGAGGAGCCTTGGTATGATCTCGGCTGTTGCGGTGATCCGCAAGACCCTTCCTCTTCCTTGAGTAGTCATTGCTCGGCTTATAAATGTCTGAGGCTTGTATGAAATTTTGTGCTTGGTTCATGGCTTCCGTGAACATAGTAACTTCATTCTCCGCCAAGGACGAGCGGAACTTTCCCGGCAAGAGCCCGGATATAAGCGCAGTGAATGCTAATCCATCTTGGAGGTCTGACACCATTAGTGATTCTTTGTTGAACCTCTTGATGTAATTGCTTAGACTCTCATTGTTCTCTAGCCTGACCGACATCAAATGGATGCTAGTCTTCTTATGTCTCCTTCCCGCGATGAACTGTTGAAGGAAGAGTGCCTCCAACACTGAGAAGTTAGTGATAATTCTGAGAGATAATTTCGAGAACCAGCTAAGCGCCAACCCTTTGAGTGTGGTTGGGAAATAGCGACATCATACAGCTTCGTAACCCATTTGCACACTCATTTGTGCTTTGTATGAGGCCATATGGTCAGTCGGGCCCGACTAACCTACATATTGTTCGATGAGAGGTACCTTAACTTTGCCTGGGTTAGGGGTGTCCATGATTTCTTTGCTCAAGGGGGTCATGAAGTTCAGGACACCTTTGTTGACCATCTGGGGGTCCCCGCGCTTGCGTGGTTAAGATGAGGTCGAGTCCCACTCATCATCCCGGCGTTTGGGCGAGCGAGGAGGAGGGGATCTCTCTCGTTCTCGGCGAGGAGAGTGGGGCTGACCAGGTTCACGCTCATGTCTTGATGGGGTCACCCTTGACGCTTCCTTTCTGTTTAGGATTTCTCGGGCATCCATCCGCCCCTTATGGAGTCGGTTCTCTTCGATTGTCTGACAGGCGTCCCTTTTTCCACGTTATGTTCGAGGCGATCTTTGTTTTGACCGATGAATCTATGGGCTGGTTGAGGGGGTCTTCGCTCTCTTGGTTATTCATGCCTCCGCGAAGAGTGATGAGGGGGTCCAGCGACATTTGATCTTTTCATTCGAGACGCTCCTTCCCTCACCTCCACCTCAGGCTGAGGCTGGAGTTCGGGTTGTCCCCCACTTTGAAGAGTGGCCAACATGGTCCTTAAGTTCCGTTCAATGTTTTGGTTCAGCTGGTCCGGTATCCTTTGGAGTTTAGCAGGCAGAGGAAGGTGTGGATGAAAGGATCCAACTGGCTGAGGCTGATGCTCATGCTTAGGCGGAGGTGTAGGGCTCTCATCCTCGTGAGGGTTGAGTGTCTCAACGGTAGGTGTGCAATAAAAAGGTGGATTAGGTTCTGACTGAGTAACTTTACGGTTTCGACGGATTGGTGGCATTTCAGCTCTCAGTTGTGGCTTGAGATTGTTGTTTCCCCACAGACGGCGCCAAACTGTTTCAGTCAATAAACTTTAAGTAATGGTGAAGGGGATGTCAACTTAATGTTGAGAGGGTACGAGGGCTCCGATAGGTCTTAATGCTAGTGAATCTGCAAAGCACACTGAAAAATACCCGGGGTTTTTTCCGGGAACTCCCCTCCGACGCTCAAGTCAGTAATTGAGGTAGAGAGAAAACAGTAATTGTAGAGAGAGATGCTCTAGCTTGTTAGGTGAGAATTGAATACCTTTTGACTGATTGGACAACTACGATTTAAAGTGGGGTGAATTCCAATAAAGTAGGGTATTTAGGTCAACTCCAACTGGTGGAGGATTGATTGTCCTAGAAATAGGGGTATTTTTGTATTTTTACCGGACATCGACTGGTCCAAGAAATGGGCCCAAACAATTTTAAGTAGCTTAACTTGAGTACTACTTTTTGAGGGAGGGAAACTTGGTTCATCTTCACCTAGAAAATTAGTGCTTTTTGAAATTGAACAAGCGGATTGTTAAACGCCGCCCCTAAATTACTTAAAATCTCCCCGATTCCCCTCTAAAAGTACTATTATACCCTAACGATATTTTTTTTTATTTTTGACTCCAACTTAACTCCTTCTCTAATTCATATTCTCTCTTATTTTTGCCATCACTATCGACGATTACCACCGACGATCAACACCAATGAGCACAACCAACGAACACAAAATTCTGGCAAGGTAATTTTTTTTAATGAATTTCATGGACTAACGTGTGGCACGGACGTTGTGTCCATGGACACAACGTCTGTCCTGGAAGTTGTGTCCATGGATATAACGTCTGGCTTGGACGTTGTATCCATGGATGCAACGTCGAGGCCACACGTTAGCCCATGAAATTCTTCAAAAAAAAAAAACTACCTTGTCGGGATAAATTAAAAAATTACATGATTGGAAAACATTGTTGTCGTCGGTGGTGATCGTCGGTGGATTGGAAGTAGCGATTGGTGGTTAGTGATTTTAGGTGGTGGTGGAGAAAGAGTTGTAAAAACAGCCAACGGTATAATGATTCATTTACTTGGTAGTTGGGGCGATTTTAAATAATTTCAGGACGATGAGTAGAAGTTCATTTGAAGAAGTATGGACCCTCCATGGTCCTTGTGAGGTGTCTCCTTATGCTAATCCATTTGTGCTCCGAAGAGCATAATGAGAATTATGCTCTCACAATGCAAAATAGAACATTTACGGAAACGAATACGAACATTTTATTATTTCAAATGGAACATTACAATAATTCACTTATGATTACGAACATTATTATTTAAATGGACTATTACAATGATTCACTTATGATTACGAACATTTTACTGTTGAAGTGGAACATTACATGAGTTCACTTACAAAAACGAACATTTCACTGTTGTAGTGGAACATTACCAGAATTTAATTACGAAAATGAACATTTTACTGTTGAAGTGGAACATTACCAGAATTCAATTACTTAAATAGAACATTTGCTCAACAAACATAGAACATATTTTCACATAAAATAAGAACATATTTTTTAGCTAAAAAATAAGCTGTAAATAATTTTTTTTTTCAAATAGAACATTTACTCATGGAAAATACAACAGTTTCCAAGGAAAATAGAACATCATTTTCTTTTGAAAAAGTTTAAAACGAACATTTATTGAAATCTAACATTTACTTATTGAAAATAGAACAATTTTAACATAAAATAGAACATATTTTTTGCTGAAAAATATGCTTAAAATGAACATTTGCTAAAATATAACATTTTCTTATTCAAAATCGAACAATTTTCACGAAAAATTTACTAAAAAATACTTAAAACGAACATTTGTTGAAATAGAACATTAACTCATTGAAAATAGAATAAATTTACTAGGTGCACTGTATGCACAGTGCTCGTGGGAGCATAATAGAATTTTCATCCTTATGTACGTATGGATAAATTGTCCATTGATTATTGCTTTTTGGAGTTGAACAAGTATGTACGAATGGAGATACTCTTTATATAGTTCTATCCCTTAATAGTCTGAACAATATGTTTCTATGTTGTTCCAAATTTGTTTGAACACTTTCATTTTTAGGATGATCCCAATACTACTATATTATTTTTCTTACACTTCTTCGAACCATACTCTATCTTTATCAATATAAAGTACTCAACTATCTCTTTCATTTAATAAGTAAGTACCCAACAACTTCTATCACATCTACTTTATAATAAAATAACATTTGATAATCACACTATAATTTCTCACCTTAAACTACATGTCTAGACACGTGTTCAAATTATTTTGTGGAAAATATAATACATGCTATTTAGTTTTTAAAAATTTGGTTTACACATGGATATACTCCAATCGTTTCAAAATCTTCTTCTTGTATATTTTTTCATGTTTGCCAATGCATTTAGATCATTACTATATTTAGTTACATATTACTTCTTCTATTTCAAAATACTTTACACACTTCTTCGTGCATGCTTGCCAACGTGTAACTCAAAACTATTAATATTTCTAATTTCCTACATGTAAAATTTTAATAGGTTCATATTCAAAAGTATATATCAAGGCGGATCTAATAATATGTGCATGAACATTATTTTCCTTACGTTAAAAATCACAAAACACGGTTAAAAGAGTGTGTGTAAACAATGAAAAAGTCAAATCGTGTCATCTATTTCGAAACAGAGGAAGTATATACTAAACATTATTAATTGTTTGATACTCTTAATGTACTTATTGAGACCAAAGAAATAAGAATAGACTTAATGTAACACATCGACCTCTAAGCATCTTTATTAGGTTAATTAATCTTGATTTATAGCAATGGAAGACCTGACCTTTGGTCGGTGCGTTACTGTTGTACTTTCCTTTAGGAAGATACAAGGTAACATACTTTCATAATTCTAACATATATTAATGTGAAAACTTAAACATATTAGATTATATAAAAATTAAAGTAGAACAGAGTCAATGTTAACTAAACTAACTATTTACTTAGGTACAAAGACTATAAATGTTTACGTCATTTTAACAACATTTACTCACTACTAAGCCATTCCGTCATTCTCATTGGTACCTAAAACAGAAAAACAAAATGTAATAAGCTGAGGCCCAGTAACATTCTACTCTAACATCGTAAATTCATTTCAACTCATTTTAGTTGCAAACAGAGAGGAGAGAATATAGTCAAACCATTTCATAAACATATAATTCATATCAGGAATTTAAAAGGAAGATTCATATTGTCATTCATCATTATATCATATTAATTATCATAAATCTTCATTTGGTTACTTGGCGAGTACAACATAAGATAAGCCATGGAGAACTTTAGTCCTCCAACAGGAGGTGGCGTAACAGAATACGAGTGCCACATGAGATTATCATCCCCCAATAGGAGGTGACGGAACAGAATACGAGTGCCATACGAGATTACTATCCCCCCACATGAGGTGGCATAACATAACGTGCGTGTTCGGGAGACGATTGTCCCCCACAGGACGTGACCGCCATAGATATTGGAATGGAACGTGTACGAACAACATAATTGAAATACTGTCAAGATCTGTCTTTCACTTTAATTTATCACGTTTCGTGTTTTTTACATTTATTTCAACAAACATCTCTTAAGCATCATGAAAACAAATTTATTATCATAGCATCATCATAAACATCATTTAACAAAAGATTTCATATCCCGCAATCCATAATTACATATCATCAAAACATTATGTAAAAGCGTCATAAAACATAGTTGGAAGGGGAGTGCGGATGTTAACGGTACACATTACCTCGATTCTCGATTATTATACTTGATAGCCGATGGAGGCTTATAATATCTGTTTCCTTTCTAATTGGGTAAAACAAATGAAAGACATGAAGAGGGACAATAGGGTCTCTACCTTTGACGGGTCATGTAGTGTGGTGGAGGTGGCGCAAATGTGGTTGGGTGATAGGGTGGCGATGTGGCAACAGCCCAGGCGAGGTAGAGATAGTGTAGCGAGAAAGATAGGAGGAAGAAGAGGAGTGGAGTAGCGGGAGTAGCGCAGGGGAGGGAGAACAAGATGGTGGTGGTGGTGGCGGTGGGTGACAGCGCGGTTTGGGCGCGGCAGAGAGGTGGCGTATTAGTGGTGTTGGGTGGCCGGACTCAATGGCGGTCGAAGGTTGTATAAATTTCAGATTTTTGGTTGGTGAATAATGGTGAACTTGGGCAATAATTTATAGAAATTTTATGAATTAAACTCCATTAAACTAATTAATACTTGATGTTGAAGAATACATGAGGATTAAGGTGTTCTAGAATGTCTTGGAAAACAAGGAGAGAAAGCTTAAAGAAAAAGATGAATTGTATGGTCATGGTGATTTTCCTTTTAGAAATTTTCCAATTCTTTTGTATTTACTAAAATTATTAACTTTTCCTTCTTTCTTTTAAAGTAACTTAAATTATTTTTATTAAACACTTGATTTCTATTATTTCAATAAACTAAGGAGTAATTGAGTTCTATTATAAACTTAAAACAATTTTTTATTCACTTATTTTTAATGTTAATCAAGTTTAAATTTTCGGGATATTACACTTAACTGTATGTTTTCCTATATGTTGAAAGAATTTAGAATATTCTCTTTACTTCTTGTAGGCCTGTTTTTATTTCGCTACGCGGGGCGAGCGCATATTAGATTTGACTACCCCACTATAAAGGTTTTTGTATTGAAAATGTTTTGAAATCGCCAACAATTCTTTAAGGGACTTATCCAATGTATACTTCCCCGTCTAAACTCCATAGATGGTGAAAATGAACCAAAGATTGAGTTCGGAGGCGAGGGTATAACACAGTCAGAAACTATGTTACCCATTGCCGGCCTTTACTTAATATCGATTCATGTCAATGTTTATACAAAAGAATAACCACATAATGTTTTAAGCAGCCTAAAAATAATTAGTAAGGTTGGTTCAGGAAACACATAAAAGACTATTTTTTAGTGAAATGTTATTATGCAATCAATTCACAAGGAACTTAGGGGGCGTTTGGTTTGAGGTTTTTAGGAAAGGGTAAGGGAAACAAATAGGTTGATTCCCTTACTTGTTGTTTGTTAGCACATTTTAATCATTCCCTTTACCCTTCCCTTTCCCCAAACTCCTCTACTTCCATTACCCACACCCCCCAAGGTTTCACTTACCCTTTCCCTCCTCTACTCCATGGTCACTTTGACTAATGATTGACCACCACCCAACCACCAGAACAACCATCCCAACCACCAAACCACCACACCAACCACCGCCCCACTACCTTAGCCACCGACACCACCTCTCATCGCCACCCTCACCACCAAAACCATGCCCAACGTCGACAATGGCCCCACGCCAACCACCTGCCGGAGATTCACCCACCCCAAACCCGAAAACACCACCACCGCACCCGAAAACCCACCCCCATTCCCGAAAACACCACCACTGCACCCTAAAACACCACCACCGCATCCAAAAAGCCACCCATATTCTCGAAAACCCACTACCACTACCAAACCCGAAAACCCACCCACTACCCTAAACCAAAATCAAACGCCGAAGGAAGGAGAAGGGGGTGGGGGCAGCAACAACAACACCGAAGGAAGGAGAAGGGGGTGGGGGCAGCAACAACAACAACACCAAGGAAGGAGAAGGGGGTGGGGGCAGCAGCAACAACAACACCGAAGGAAGGAGAAGGCGGTGAGGGAGGCGCCGTTGAAAGGAGATGACGGTGGTGGGGGAGGCGCCGCCGAAAAAAGGGATGGGGGTGGCTACAAAGTGATTTTTTTTGAAGTAAAAGTGGGGTGGTGGTGGTGGTGGTGGAGGAGAGATGGTGATATAATAAGGTTTTCCTTAGATGTCTTAAACAAACAACATAGTAAATCTAAGGGTTTGCCTTTCCATTCTCCTTGTTTCCGTTTCTTAAACCCTTACCCTTTCCCCTTTGTGAACCAAACGCCCCCTTAGTAGGTTGTCCAAATTAATCTGATTACTATTAGAACAGTTCTTTAGGTCTTGATTAACAACAATAGCATTTGGGTGATAAAAGCATTAAATTATGACAATCATATAATATGCATGTAATGATCAGACAAGCATATAATAATGTACAAAAATAAAAAAAAAAATAAAAGAGGCTTAGAATATACAATAGAACGATTTCATATGAAAGATCTACATCATGAAAGAAAAAGTTAGTAACTTAATTATAAATATAAAGAATGTATTTAAGGACCCTCAGGATTATACCGTGGCTTGGGTCTGCGAGATTGACAACCTTCAGGATGAGCAATCGTGAAGTCTGAAAATCTGAATGTCTGAAAGTGTAGATTTGAATGTGTTTGTGTTCGAAAGTATAAATTTTGTAGGGAGGTTATGTAGTTCTTAGAGAGATTCGTAATTATATTCGTCGAGTGTTATGTGAAAATCCGTTCTCTTTTATCTATACAAAAATCAGGCCTAATTATAAGGAAAACGGCACTATGCCTCATGCGCCAGCTGCGTCTAGGGCAGGATGACATGTCAAATCCATGACGCGGTAGGCCCTGTAAAAAGTGTACACATGGCACGTGTTTTCAAAAAGAAACTATGCATCTCACGCAGAGATCCGCGCTTGATGCAAGATTTCTGAATGAGTCAGAAATCCATGCGTGGCGTGCAGATTAGTGCACCTGGCACAAGTAGACACAGCAGCGCCTGTCGCACAAACGTGCACCAAGTGTAGGTTGATTCGCTAGATGCACCAGTCTGGCTCTTGACGTGGATTTGCCAACTTTTTAGAAAACACATTGTAAAAGATTTCATTTATCGTTTAACTCCGGAAATCTGATTTTAAGGATAAAATCTGATTTTAACTATAAAAAATATCTTTTGAAAATATATTGATTTATTAAAATAAATCAATTAATTAGATATTTTTAAATAATTAATTGGGCTTTTCAAATAATTTGCTCAAAATCCAATTAATTATAATGAATAATTAATTAAGCTTTAAAATACGACTTTAACCCCTTTCGAACTAGTTTTGCATGGCTTTTCAGACTGCTCTGCGCTTGGGTCAAGACCACAATATCTTTCATCATCGGATCCTTAAATGGGGAGACACAATTATGTGTCTACAGAAGTCCCCACTTTGACTAAGGTTTAGGAAACCGAAAGTCAAAGTATACTGTGTCGGGACGAAGAACGATTCTAAACGCTTTGCAGTTTGGAACTGAGCTATATACACTGGTCTATGTAAAACAAAGTTAGTATGCAGGACAATAACTTTGAGCAATTTGATTACCTGCATGCAGCAGAAGGTATTGGCAGATAGGTGCAAACAACTCAAATAAGCACAAAATGATGCAATAATGCAACCTTAGACCCTCTAAGGATGAACAAGACGCTATGCATGGATTAGGCTTACGCAAAGCTAAGGGAGATGACACGTCATGTAGGGTTATGCATGACTATATTGTATGAAATGAAAGGTCAGGGTTTCGCAAGGCTGCAATGCAAAGTCATGATTTCGCAAGGCCAGAAGATGTATAGAATGATCAAAAGTAGATAGAATGATTTTTGAAAATCACTTTTAGTAAATAATCGGGGTCCATAAACGAGGTCAGCGGATTAAAATTTTTCAGGAGTTTGATTTGGAGGCACCACCACATATGGGAATCCCCCACTTTGGGTGAGCTTGTCATGAAATTGTCATGTACTTGATTTTATATTGTAATGTAGTTGATCTATCTTGAACATTGAATGTTGTCATTAGGGATTCTTCTTTGGGAAGTTGTTATAGGCAAAGCCAAATATCGCCAGAAACGATGGAATTGTCAGAGAGTCCTTCAGGGAAAAGGAGAGCTTGATTAAAAAATTAAAAAGATTAAATTTGTGACTCAAATGAATGTAGGTAGGAAAAGGCTTTGACGAGGCTAGGTTCAGACTCAAGTATATATCAGGATCTAGAAAGAGATTATGCTCCTAAATTCTAAAAAATTAAACCATTATTATACCATGACTAATTTGATTTTATTGAAGTGGTTGGACCTCGAGATGAGGATTCCTACGTATCCTTGCGGAATCAGACCATTCGTAGTTGTGGATCTAATTTCTTCTTTTTTTATGATTTCTTTTTTTTGTGCCCTAACTTTTACCTAGGCCGCTCTTTTGGGTTTTCAACCTAGCAGGCTTCGACATACCTTGAAGAACGAGTTAGGGTTGATGAAAGGTTAAAAAGGTTTGAGGCTTGAAGTTTAGATGAAGGTTCAATTGGTTGAGTTAAGGTAAGGAATGTGGATTTGGATTATATAGGCTAAGGTTTTGATGTATTGAAGGGATTTGAAATGAGGGGTAGAACTTGTGTGCAAGCCCCTAGCCTGACTTTTTATTTTCTTTGCCTTTGGCTCTTGTTTTGCATTTTTTTCTTTTTGCCTTGTGCGTTTTCTTTTGCTTTTGTTTTTTTTTTTCGCACTTTGAATTTTTTCACTTTTTTTTTGTTTTTTTTGCCTGACATTTTTTTTTATGTACGAGGCTTGCACACAAGTTACTGATTATGGGTAATGGAAGGCTTGAAGGCTATCTGCGGAGGTTTGATGTTGAAGGGATTGTTTGGCTAGTAGAGATGATTCGTTAAAGGATGATAGAGGGAAGAAAGGAATAACTCCTGATTCAAAGTATCTCCATTTTTTTCCTTATTTTTATTTCAGATCTTTTTATTATTTCTTTTAGTCAAATTTTTTAGTTGATTTAAGTTTTATCATTGAATTAGAAGCATAAATAAAATGATGGAAGGCTAATGAAAATGAAAATGGAAAGGCTATAATAGATGAAGTCCTATATTGACATAGACTCGATGGGAAAAGGATAGAAATGGCTCAGGATAAGGACTCTATGACTCATCCTAGGAAACTAGATTAAAAGACTAAGCCATTGAATTGTTGACGCACTGCGCAAAAGGGTTGCTGGTGATATTGATTCTCGTTGTAGCAAGTATTAGAAGTATATTGTCTCATTCATGTGTCGTAGCGCAGTTATGGTATTTGACACTAGATGTCAGATATTCATTGTTGGATTGGAATTCGCAATAGAAATATAGGTTGCACCTTATGAATTTTATTTAAATTATGGGGTTTGGAGTACACCCTATGAAATTGATTGCGCCTCTAATGTGAAGTCGGTCAAAAGTAATCTTCATGACTCTAAATGAAGTCGAGGTGGTGATAGCGCATTTAATGAGCTTTAGAGTAGGCTCACATTTTGTTCCTTCATTAAGCGTTCCTATGCTGTAATCTCTCGACCGGTCATGAACAGAATCGAGTAGATCTTGTAAATTGTAAGAAACAACATTTTCAAAATAAGAAATGGAGATGAGAAATTGGAGAAATGAAAATGGGGGATGGGAGATGAGAGATGAAGGTGAAAGTGGAAATGAGAATGGAAAATGATTAGAAATGGGTATGATTATTATACTAGTATGGGCTTGACCATGATGGACTCACAGGCCTAACTATATACAAATGCAGACATGGTTTGTACAGGACTATGCAAGCAGTCTGGATTCCATGACCGGGCAGTGGTGATGATAGGAGAGACTAGACTTTTAACTTACGGGTGAGTAAGCAGGCTAGACTTTAATTAAGGAATGTTGGACAATAATAATAGAGACTAAACTCTTAACTTTAGGCAAGCAGGCTAGGTAACTAGACTTTGAACTTATGGGTGAGCAAGTAGGCTTGACAATTAGACTTCGTAACTTACATTAGACTAAGCACGCTAGACTAAAAATTTGCCTATGTGGTCTTATGGAATGCTAGACTTTGAATTTACGGGTGAGCAAACAGACTAGACTTGTAAGGAATTTGGGCTATTATGAACTTTTGATAGAGTTGCACTTGACTAGGGCTTACATAGAGATGCAAACTAGACCTAGGATATGAACTGGGCCTAAATGGACCTAAGTTTGGACTGGATTAACCTATAAGTCTGACTTAGACTGAGAGATGCATATGGGTTTGACATTAGAAATGGACTAGGATTGGAATAGACTTGGATTAGACTTGTCACTAGTACAAAATCATCGATTTGCGCCAGACTTGAAACCATCATTTGCGTCGGACAATGGTCCGACGGCACAGGTCTCAACACAAATCGAGAGACATGATCTGCGTCGGATGAGGAAACGACACAGACGAAGAGCTATTTGCGTTGGACTTAAGCGATTTCCGACATATATGACCCGTGAACCCTAACCATTTTTAAGTGATTTGCATCGCATGAATCACTATGTGTGATGCAAATCAGGTTTTTTCTGTAAAAAAATAAATAAATTTGTGTCGCATCCTTCACTATGTGCGACGCAAATCATGCCTTTTTATTAAATTTTTTTTTTTGCATCCTTCAAACATCAAGATCTCAAACATAATGAAAAACTTAAATTTACAGTATTGCAAAAATGAATATGCGTTGTGTCCAAATAAAAGTTGTATTGCAAAAAGATTCAAATCATCCATTTACCAAAAAAAAAAAAAAAAAAATAATACATGATTTACAGAAAATTAAAAAGAGAAAATTACAGAAAATTAAAAAAGAAAATTACAGACAATACGGAAATTGCTCAAATCAAAAAACTGATGTCTTCTTCCTGTTTGGCTATCAATTGCTGCTTGTGACTCATACTCGAGCACAATACGAAAATTGTTGTAATGAGAAAAGAAAAAAAAAATCAAGATCCTAATTCAAGATGAGCACTAAACTTATGTAATTCATCGTCTATGATAACCACAAAACGAAATTAGTAGAAGAGTTATTATTCTTACAAAAATCGAGAAAAAATTGAAATCGAAACCCTAACCATTCGTATTTTGCTTCGCCATGGATGTCAGTGTGTTTCTCATTGAACGAAGATGGAGCGTCTTGGTTCGCCATAGTGGTGAGGATGAAAGAGATGACAGATTGAGAGAGGTCGAAGGATGAGATGGTTGAAGGATTAAGAGGGTCCGAAAAATTTCTCGTGAATTTTCGAGTTGCCTGAGATGGGGAGATGAGAGGGTCGAAGGAACGAACATATCGGAGATAGGGAATTTTCAGATTAATGAATTTCGACGAGTGCAAGTGAGAGAAAGGGAGGAAGAAGCGGCGTTCAGAGAGGGAGTTGGATATTTGTTAGGGCTCGAAAATAAGGACGGCCCAACTGATGTGTATCGCGCGCATGGGCTTGGGGTCTGACGCAAATCAATAATTTGCAACGCACCTTAACGACGTGCGACGCAGATAGGGCCTCGATAGTCTCAAATTTGTCAACGATGTGCGTCGGATGGGCCTCAGGGTCCGACGCACATGAGCGATATGTGTCGCACTTCATCTGGATCCGAGACACATGGCTTATATCTGGTGATTGTGAGCAGTTGTTTTGCGTCGCACTCTGTCTCCCATGCAACGTAAATTATGTTTTTGCGTCGTTTCCGTTGTAGTGCGACGCACTTGGGGGATGCAAATCGTCCTTTTTCTACTAGTGTGTACTGGGCTTGGCATAGACTTGGATTCACATGAAGATGCAAATGAGCCTAGATTTCGACATGAACTAGACTTATATGGGCCTGAGATGGATTCTAATGCTAGTGAATGTATGGACTCAAATTAGACGGGCCTAGGATGAATGAAAAATGGACTCTAATGCATATGGACCTAGAATGAATGCAAGTGGATTGAATGAAGTTGTTTGGACTTGGCTTAAAATTTTCGAAATTCGTTTTTTGAAAGGCACCCCTTTATTTATATCTTTTGTTAGGAAAAGATGGTGGATTAATTTTGAATTTTTTTTTAATGTTGTGTATGATAATATTTAGTAAATCCTTTTTGAAAAAGAGTTGAATATAAAAGGATGTAGGATTGATTTTGAAAGATGTATGTTTTTAGAATCGGTTGAATATGGTAAGGTAACATTAATAGGGATATCAGGGATGAAATGGAAAGAGGTAGAAATGCATGACACTCCTAACTCTACCATGACCACTTTTCTAGATGCACTTTTTAGGACAGCCTCGACCTTACTTGAAACGACTGATTTTTTTTTACTTAGTTAAGACCTCTGATTAGGCCATGTACTACATGAATGCATGCAAACAAACATAGGATTGAACGTAGGATCCTCTATTACCACGACTAAATCAAAGAAAAGCGTGCGACACACAGACTAAGTGTCGCGCAACATTGATGCGTGCGACGCACAACCGTGCGTCTAGCGCGGGAGTGGTGCACCAGGCGCAACTTAATGCGCCTGACGCACTACTCTCCGACATGTTTTTCCAGGATTTAGGCGGTATTGGGAAAATCCTAGGAAATACAATGTAATCACCTATCAAACAACATTTAGCAAATCCTAGGAAATACAATTGCATGGGAAAATAAACTTCCAAGGAATGCATACTTCCTACATTCAACCAAACAAGCACTAACCTTCAATATAAATGAATATATATTCTCTTTCTTTTTATGTCCTACAACATTATTTTTGCTGAAACTCTATGAAAAAAAAAAAACAGATAAACTAATGAAGATTGGATGTAGTAATTACTAATGAATGCAAAAGAGGAGCTAAAAGAAAGATCAACTAATCAACAAAGAAAATGATTATAGAAGTACATAATTTTGTGGTTTGCTAATCATGTAGAAAAAGTACACATGCCCTGGGAGGAGTTTAGCCCATCAAGTAATAGTACATCTAGAATTTTGCCAAGAAGAAAGGAGTTCATAATCACGATTTTAAGGCATTATGTACCAAAATCTTAATAAATGATATCATTAGATTGAAATTTATTGTGATAAGGGAAAATGCATATTATTTGTGACGATAGGATTAGGCATATCAGCTTATGATTGATCTTATATATACTTTTTAAATAAAAATTTGTAATACGTAAGTATATTCTTTGTTATGTGAAGTTCTAGTCACTTTCTATTTCAATCTGTTTAGTAAAGTTCTACTTAACTTACGTTATTTTCAAATCGACAAAAGAAATATTATTACTTAATTGGCCTATGTCTCACTTTTGTTTGCTATTCAAATTTAGTTAATGCAATTGGACCCAATGTTTTCTCTCATCACATATTCTTTCTAGTCTTGTATGCACATGATGCATGCGACAACATATCAGTATTAATACCAAAATTTGGAATTGTAAAAAACATTAATATTAATTTGAAAAATAAACATGTACTTCGTACTTACAATTTTTTTTTACAAAACATAGGATTGAAAATGAAGATAAGAGAAGTTGGTCTATGCTTACATTTTCTCATCTAATTTAACTATTTCGCTCGAATAACATCATGATTACGACAATAATGAAATCGAAAAATAAAAAGATGAGTTATATTCTTTCTTTCTCAATAAATTTATGAATTTTGAATTTATGTTCTTTGTAATTGTTATTGAATATTTAGGCAAAAGAAAAGTTTGTATTCTTGGCTTTACGATTGTTGGTATGTTTCATTGTTATGTTAGTTTCTTCATCATAAATAATCTTTTAATGACAACTTTCCTTATTTGCATAATTATAAATTAGGAAATAAATGAGAAATTTTGAATAAGTTTTTTTAAGTTTTAAATCACGGGTATATACGTCTTTTCATAGGGAGACTTCATATCTACCCCTTGACTTATATAATACAGATTTGTCTAAATGCAAGTGAACCAAAAAAGTATATTCTCTCTATTGCGAAGATATTGTGTCTACTTTAACTTAGTAGAACTTCAAAAAAGGGAGGGAGTATATACACATATGATTTCAGAATTTTGATGAATGACATTATGACGTCAATAGTCTTAACTAAAGTAGTTAGATTTTTAGTTTGCAAATCATATACTTCCTCCGTTCTGGTTTAAATGAGATGTTTGTTTTTTCATGCAACCAACACACTTCTTTAATCATTAATATCTTTAGTTGTGCACACTTAAAATATATAAAAAAATATATAATTTGATAGTATGCATCGAGACAAATCTATCAAGATTTCACTTGATTACATTTTTCTTTATATAATGGCGATAAATTGGAGTCAAAATTGATCAATGAATAGTGTCATTTCACTCAATGTTTCATTTAAAACAGAACGGGGGAAGTATATAAAGATTCATATAGAATCAGAGTTTCATGTTAAACTTGACATGATGATAGCATATCTTAACTACGCTAGTTAGCAATTTTATACTTCCTTCGTTTAGAAGTTACACCATTTGTGTAGTATTTACTATTTACATCTTACACTTCGATTATCTTTAGTGGTTTATGTTTAAAGAAAAATATAGTCATATGAATCTTGTTAGATTTTCGTCTCGATGTATAGTTTGTAAATATATATCAACTTCTTATACTTTTTACTTAATAATAGTTAGATATATTAATGTTTGAAACAATACATCGACAAACGTTAAAATATAAAATGGTGCAATTATTTCTAAATAGAGGAAGAATATCAATAGATGTAAACACATGAATATAAACTTAGTACTATTTTTTAAGGGGGAAGGGGGCAATTCGATGTTCATCACCTTGCAACATTTAGGGTGCGTTCTGTTCAACTTAAAAAATTAAGTTTCAGGTTCAATAAGTTCAGATAAGTTCAGATAAGTTGCAATAAGGTCTAATAAGGACAATAAGTTCCAATAAGGTCTAATAAGGTTCAATAAGTTCCAATCGGGTGCAATAAGTTCCAATCAGGTGCAATAAGTTCCAATCAGGTCTAATAAGGTCCAATAAGTTTCAATCATGTCTAATAAGGTCCAATAAGGTCCAAATAGTCAATTTTTAATAAACATTTGTATTATTGTCCATTATTTTGTTATTCATAATTTCATATCACTATTAAGTGATTATGTTATTATTAGAATTTTAATTAAAGTACCACAATGATTATATAGTATTATACTTGTATTAGTGTCTATTATTTTATTATTTATTTGTATTATGAATATTATTTATTATTTATTTGTATTATGTCTATTATTTTATTATTCATATTACTATTAGCTGATTATGTTATTATTAGAATTCTTTATTAAAGTACCACAATGTATAGTATTATACTTGTATTATTGTCTATTATTTGATTATTCATATTGCTATTAAATAATATTATAATCATGGTCAAATAATTAAGGTTAACAATAATAATAATTATAATTACAATATTTTGCAATTCGTCTTTAAATAACTAGAGATAACATGTATAGACAAATATATAAATAGTAAAATTTGTTTGTTAAATTAATTATCATAAGAGATAATTAATAATCATTATTTTTTAAAGGACGAATTATAATAATTATTACTCCATAATAGATTTTGAGGGGTAGTATTTACGTTAGTGGTAATATCTGTGTTATTCATGGTCAATGTTTTTGTCTAATAAGGTTAAATAAGTTCCAATCAGGTCCAATAAGGTCTAATAAGTTTCAATCAGGGCCAATAAGGTCTAATAAGTTTCAATAAGGTCAATAAGTTCCAATAAGGTCCAATAAGTTCCAATCAGGTTCAATCAGGTCCAATAAGTTGAATCAAGTCCAATCAGGTTTAATAAGTTCCAATAAGTTCAGTTCAGGTTCAATAAGTTCAGTTCAGATAAGGTCCAATAAGTTCAGGGCCGATAAGTTGAATAGAACGCACCCTTAGGGGTTGTCTGGCAATCGACGGTTGGCTGTTGGCTGGTTTGTTGGTTGGTTTGACTGGCTGGAAATATTGGTTGTATGTATTAGCTTTTTAAGTTGGTTGTTTAAGTCAGCTATTTGCAAAAGTGTTTGGCAAAATTGATTGTGGTTGTTGGCTGTTTATTAGAGAGTTTGTGGGTCAACAAGCCAAAAGCCAATCCAAAAAGCTGTTCCAGGCAGCTTTTTCATTTTGGCTTAAAAGCCAGCTTTTCAGCCAACCAAATAGCCAATAACAAACACTTTTTTTGGGTGTTTGACCAAATTGAGAAGCCAAAAGCCAAAAACAATGAAAAAGCCATTTACCAAACATGATCTTAGTGTGTTTTATAATTGAACAAGTACGGACACACTATAGTTCTTGTAAGGTGTCTCCTTATGTATTTATGAATAAATTGTTGGTTGATTAATAATCAGGAAAATCTTAAAAAAGAAAACTAATACTACTTTATAACAAAACGAAAATGAAAGGACTAAACACAAGGGAACGTGTGGGCTGAACAAGTTTTGATAAAATTAATACTACTACCACTTCTATACTAGTAGTAGTAGTAGTGTAGTACCACAATTGTTGCGCTATGATTGGTGCTAATCATACTAGTTTAATTTACCCACCAATAATGAATAATTATTTTTCAAACGAAACGAGTCTTTATCCACACACAAAAGCAAGGCTTTTTTCGCAAGTAACCTCTTTTATTTTCTTAAGCTTTTTAGGCACACTTTAGTCATAGATATAGCAGCAGCCAGCAGCAACAGCAGACGATCATCAATGTTTTCTCGTTAAGTTGCTGCAAATGGGTTTTCTAAACGTAAACACACTTCCTTTTCTGTCCATTCCTATGACCCTTCTTTCGCCTGCATTTCCAATATCAGGCTTCTTAATTTAGTGCTTCAAACCAACACAATCTTGCTCTATTTTCACTTCTCCAACCTACTCCTATTGTCCTATATTATATATCTTCACAAGTCACTACTCACAACTACAGAAATGCTAATCACTGATTAGTGATTACACTATTGGTACTACAAGAATATTATTATTACTGTATTGATCTGTATTAAATACCTCCTTGCTCCTGGTATCATTGTGACGCATGTTACATGTACCATGAAATTTGAATGATTAATTTTAGTACTCAAATTTAGGTTATGTTTGGTTCACCTTATTTTTGCTTATTTCAAATCTACTCAGATCAGATTAGAAAAAAATAAGTTCAGATTAGAAAAAAATAAGTTCAGATTAAATCATGCTTATATTTAAAAACTCATTATTACTATGAATACTATTATTTACTAGTACATTTGTTTAAAAATGTTATTATTGTTGTTGTTGTACTTATTATTTATTAATATTAGTAATTATTATTAATTTCGTTGTCAGTGGCGTATCCAGGATTCCAACCTTATGGGTTCGGAGCCGGTAAAAAAAAAATACATTCATTCAATCAAAGTTCAATACATTAATTCAAATACAACCATCTCTTTTTTATAGGTTCTACGGACCGAAATCAAACTACAATAGCTAAATAGAATGTTAATTCATTACATTACATCAATAAAAAAAAATTACAAAAATACGAGTTTTCATACTTTGGAAACATTTTAATACATCATCATCACTAACTTGAACCCTTCATAGTCACAATACAATCTACACAATAACACAAGCAAGAAATTTCAACTCCATGAGTCTAGACACTACAAAGTTCACTCACATTAATCATTCATTCATCCACAATCTACAATCCACAATCCACAATCCACAATCCACAATCCACATTCATTCATTGAAAATTTATTCAACATTCACAAATCACAATCCAAACTCCAAAGTCCACAATTCACATTCATTCATTGAACATTTAAATCTAAAATTCATAAAGCAACAAATTCATTCTATGAGTAATTGAATATTGAGTAAGTGGCTAAGTGCTAAGTAAATAAATAATACTAACAAGTAACAATTTCACAATCCAAACTCCAAAGTCCACATTCATAATTAAAATTGAAAAACAATAAAACTGGGTTCGGGAAATACCTGCTGGCTGCTGGTCGGCGTCGCGGTGGGGACTGGCCGTGGGCCGTCGTCGCAACGTCGATGGCGGCTGGTCAGTCGGCAGACGGCAGATCAGATGTGACTTTGGGTCGCTGCTAGGGAGTTAGTAGTTAGGGTTTTGGTTTGGGAGGAGAATGGAAAATGTTGGCTGGGGTGTGGGGGAAAAGAAATGAGAAGGGTTAAAAAAAAAAAGGTTGTACGAGGTTTCGAACCTCAGACCTCAAACTCCAAATCACGCGGCCCATGAGACACAAAACCACTGGGACACATGCTTCTTTCATGTTTTATTTCGCACGCATATAGTATATATCTAATATCTAAAATATTTTTTAATTTTAAAAAAAAAAACAAGGCAATTTTTTTCCAAAAATCACTGGGTTCACCTGAACCCAGTGAACCCATAGTAAATCCGCCCCTGCTCGTTGTTATCATTGTAAATGTCATTGCTATACATTAGTAGTAAAAGAGAAATTATTAGTAATAGTACTTTAGTAAAGTTTCATAGTTGTTTGTATATCATATTTTATTTTATATTAAAAAAAAACGAGTTGAGCCTGCCGACTTCCCAAGTGTGAAATATTTCTTTTTTTAGGAAAAGTTTGAAACATTTTAGAAGTACTCTTATAAATTAATGACTAGGGTTATAGAATTATTTTTAGTAATTATTATTATTATGATTATAATTATTTTTTAATTTTTTTTTATTGGGAAATTAAGTTAGCCCAATGGCTAACCCCTACCAAGGCTACTAGCCTTGTAGGAACTACCAGCACATTGGCTGGTAATGCATGCAAAGCATGCTAAGGAAATACCCCAACATAATGCTGGGGGTAAGGATCGAACCCCTGACCTCAGAGATCAGAGGGGAGTGCTCTACCACATGAGCTAGCTCCTCATCCATGATTATAATTATTATTGTTGTTATAATAATAATAATAATTATTATTATTATTAATAAAAGTTGTGTAAAAGTTATGATAGAAATAAAATCATAATAATAATACTTTAAATAAGATCTTATAATGTACTTCCTCTGTTTTTTTTTTATCTTTTTCACTTTCCTGTGCACATCTCGCAATGCACATCTTTGAATTTAAATATCATTCATTATATATTAGTAAAAATTACAATAATTGAATATTAATAATGTACTAATTGAGACGAATCAAACAAGACCCCACATGATTATATTTTTTCTTATATATTGAAAAAATTAAAATTGAGAAGATTCTCTCTAAGTATGAATAGTGTCAAGATTCTAAGTGAGAACGATAAAAAAAACAGAGGGAGTATTGCGTAATAATGAATTACAAAGTAATAATATAATAGTAATAATATATTTTATAAAAGATAAAATCTTGTAAATCAGATCAGATCAGAAAAAATAAGTTTAGATGAGATTAAAAAAAATAAATTCAAATTAAATCAGATATGTTCAAAGAAACAGAGGGGTCTTGTTTGATTCGTCTCAATGAGTACTTCATCAATATTCAATTATTATAATTTTTACTAATATGTAATGAAAGATATAATGATTTTTAAATATAAGCATGATCTGAACTGATCTGATCTGAACTTATTTTTTCTGATCTGGTCTAATTAAATCTGAAATAAGCAAAAATAAGATGAATTGAACATAGCCTAAATAGTCCAAAAATAAGTGACTCAATATATAATTAAAATGAAAATTCAAACTTTAAATAATATCTTAAAATTTAAAATAGTAATACACTGAACTACTACCTCTCCTCTAATCCTTTATCTAAATGTCCTCTCCCTCTCCTCTAATCCTTTATCTAAATGTCCTCTCTTTTGTTTTTGTTGAGGGTTGTCATTAATTGTTAGTTTTTTCGTTTCGAGAGTTGTCATTTTTAGTCTTTTTCGAAATTATTCTGAAATTTGACAATGCTCTTAATCTAGCGGATATCGGCCGACCTAGCTAACTAGGGAGTAGTAGCACTGTAGCAGTAGTTAAAATAGATTTAACATTTCAGCGCGTTCATATATGCGAGCTAGTAAATACTTTTTACGTCATGCTATTAAAATGATTTGTGATAATTATCGGCAACTCGGCATCATCGTCCTCAGCTTTTATCCACTGATGGTTCCCAAGACATCTTTGATATGGACAATTCTCTCAGTGTTGTAGGCTTGTAGCAGTAGATTTATCATTACACATTAATTATTTTCTGCATCTTGATGTTACTTGCTTGGAACCGCTACGTACCATTCTCACCATAGCATGCTGCAGGCCTATGTAAACATTATCTTGAATCAATTTGGTTGAATTAAAAAATAATTGGAGTAACAATTTTATACTACTTCACCAAAAAGAACATAAACTTATTTACTTCCTCCGTTTCTTTTTACTCGCTACACTTTCCATTATGGGAAGTTTCACATTACTTACTACACTTCTTTTTTGGGCAATAAACTCTCTCTATCTCTCTCCTCCCACACGGGTCCCTTTTCTTTTTACTCTCTACCTCTCTCTCCTCCAAAAATTGCCTAGGAGTCCGTGAAATGAGAAGTGTAGCGAGTAAAAAGAAACGGAGGAAGAATTTAAATTTATTAGACGTAATTGATCTTTATTAAAACTTATTTTAAAGTATTATATGAGACCTAATTAACATCTAATCATAACTTATTAAACCTAAAATTTATTTTTTAATATTAATAAAATATACCATAAGTCTACATAATAATAAATAAGTATTTAGTTCAACATAAAAAGTCGTATATTAATTGTGGGAAATTTTTTCTTTTGTACTTGTTTCTAAAAAATTGCAATATCCTATATTTCCATTTTTTTTTTTTGATAATTTGCGAGACTCTTTCATTGATAATAATATGAAGGCAGCCTCTAAGCTCAAAATAGGGTATTCCCCCACTAGGTGGGCGAAGTTTTAATAGTGCCAAAGCACACCCTATAGAGAGGAGTCCCCCTTCAAAAAACTGATACAATCGAGTCTCATTACAATTAGCATGAAAAGTGAAAGATTAAAAACAGATTACATTATTTGGGATTGAGGGAAGATGCCAGCAGGGTACATTCACCCATACATTTCTGGGCTTATAAGTCTAAAGGCTGAAGTCATAACCAGGCCACGAAGTTATCCATGCGAGTGAGGCCTTGTTTTGCTAAGGTGTGGGCCACTTGATTTGAGGATCTTCCTTTGTGAATTATGGTGATATCCAATTCTCCATTGCAAGCTGATCTGATGAAATTTAGATGAAATCCTAGATTCCATGGGCCTCCTTTTTCCCCGATACACCAAGCTACAGCGTTAGCGGAATCTGATTCTATCATGATGGATGATTTTCTGAAAGTATCATTTGCCAAGGTGATTGAAAGGGCACGATGAATTGCGAGAACTTCCGCGCTATTTATCTCCATTGTCGGTATTGACATTGAGAAAACACATTTGAAATGGCCCATATGGTTGCGGAGAACACCTCCAATTGCGGCTTTGTTCATGGCAGTATTATAGGATGCATCTACATTCCACTTTAGCTGATTCTCACAAGGGGCCATCCATATTGCTGCTGCAGGGTCAGTCATCTTTGGTAGTTTTTGGGCCCCATCACCCCATAAGAGACATCTTGGGTTTCGCTGAATGTCCACGGGGGGTGTATGGGAATGCATCAGCCCATCCAGAGATCCACCATCCTAGCCTCAACAGGATTAGATCATAGATATCCGAAGGAGGAGAAGCAATTTTATCAAAAATACGTGAGTTTCGTTCTTTACATATTGACCATGGAATGATAAAAAAAATCGCCTGCTAGACTTTCTTGAAGAAGGGAGATTTTAAAGGAGACGCCCATTGATCCAATAAATTAAAGATCGCAGGGATATTGGAAAACACCATTTGGTATTCCACATCCCCATCCACCAGTTCCAAATATGAGATGCGAAGGGGCAGTGAAGAAATAGGTGATTGTGATGTTCTGGGGAGGAGTGACATAGCCCACAAATATCTTCTGATTGAGGAATGATTCCAAGGGAAGCTAATTTGCTTTTGGTGTTTGTTCGGCCCAGTAGAGTGGCCCAAATGAAAATTTCAATGCGGTAAGGTACTAGGCCAGCCCATATCCCTTTGATTGCATCTATGTGAGGAGGAAGGGTAGCTTTTGCCATTTCCAACGAGAAAGATTTTGATGAGAATTTGCCAGATTTGTGGAAGGTCCATATGGGTGAGTCATTATGTCCAGGTGCAAGAAAAACCTGCTGGAGGAGCTGTAATAGGTTTTTCTTTTCCTCTGTATCACGAGTTCGAAGTTTCCGGGTCCAAGAGAAAGACCAGGCCCACTGAAGGCCATCCCAGTAGCCCATGGAGGCTATAGAAGCGGATTTATGGACCGCTAAGAGGAAGAGGCGGGGGAAAAGGATTTTCAGAGGCTTTGACCCAATCCATACGTGATGCCAAAATAAAGTATCAGCCCCATCTTCAATTAACATTCTCCAACCTTGAAAAGCCAAGGTTTTTGATGTTTGGGTTTTTTAGAACTGCATTACAAATATTTCGCCATGGGCCGCCTTGTTTTTGGGTTTTTAGGTCGTGGATGGTGAAAGTTTGGGGGTATTTATATTTTTCCCATACAATCTGTCTCCATAGAGGGGATGGGTTACTGAAAAATTTCCATATCCATTTGTATAGTAGTGCCGAATTCCGATGATAAATATTGCGAAGGTTGAGTCCTCCCAAAGTTTTGGGAAGTTCCACAGTATTTCATGCAACAAGCGACAGGGACTTTTTCCCTTTTTCACCACTCCAAAGGAATTGCCTTTGGATTTTGTTGATTTTCTCAATAACTGATTTTGGGATTGGGAAGATGGACATGTAGTAGAGGGGAAGGCTGGATATTGATGATTTTATAAGTGTGACCCTGCCGCCTATCGATAGTAATCTCCCTTTCCAAGAATCAAGCTTCTTTGATATTCGATCAATAATCGAGTTCCATGATTTGACCCTAGAAATATCACATCCAATGGGAAGGCCAAGGTAGGTGAAAGGTAGGGTGCCTCCGGTGCATAAGAGTGCTTTAGTGGTTCGGCTCATCCAATCCGGAGGGACATTAATTCCTATTAAGGAACTTTTATGGAAGTTTATTTGCAATCCGGAAGCCAAGTGAAAGAGGATTAAAGCCTTTTTGATGTTTTGCAGGTATTGTATATATGGGGGGCAAAAGATTAGGGTGTTATCTGCATATTAAAGGTGTGAGAGACTCAAGCCACCTTTCGATGTTTCAACTTTCATCTTTTTATCCTATATTTCCATTAATCGAGTAAACTTTCATCTTTTTATGTTATTGGTCATTGCCATGACATTGTCAACAGACCTATAAGATGCATCTTAACTTTCAATCCATCTGGTAAGTCTCTGCTAAAAACATTATCAATCCCGAACTTATTCACATATTTCCCCAAATAGCAAAATTTGAAGGATATACTACACATTTTTTTGACATTCTTCAAGCCTCGGACAATTGACCCGATGTGATGCATTTTGATTTCATAGGACACCCTTTAAAATCACATTCATTCTAAGAACGAGCATATGGCCGGGGCCGAGGGACTTGAAAGCTATTTCAATGTTGAAATATGAAAATACAAAATATGGTGTTGAAGACATATTAACGCAATATATAAGGTCTTAACCACTCGAGAGCTTAATAAGGATTCCCCATTATATATCTTGGTAAGGTTCCAATTAGGTAATATTGTGGGTCCTGAAAAGTTTGAAAAAATTCTCCATATAAGCAAAATTTATGGTTATGATGCACACATTAGAGCATTCCCAATGGTGATGGGTTTGATCACCAAATTTCCCTACTTACTCATATTTTGATCATTTCATGAACAAATGTATCACCTCCATCCCACTCATGAACAAAAAAACCATCAAACTCAACTTTCTCTCTCCTAATTTTCACTACCCCACCTCGTCTTTCTCTCTCCTATTTCTCTTTCCTACTTCAATTAATAATATAATTTACATATTAACAATAAAAATGAATCATCTTATGATTACTTAAAATTATAATAATTAAGTATCAAAAAATTATCATTATTGGGTTATTAGTATAAATTATAGAGAAAAATGATGTATAAATATTTTTAAAGCGAGAAAGGTGAGGAGGAGAAGTGTTTTTTTTTTTGTTCTGAAATATATCAAAATGGGTATCATTTTATAGAGGGGAAAAAAAATATGAATTTTGGTATAATTTTTTTTTTTTGAAATAGGGATTTTCTGGGAAATTCCGTGAAAATTTCCACGAAATTTCCCAAAATTACACAACAGCAGCCACGTGGCAGCTTGCCACTGGCTGGCTGTGTGTAACAAAGCCACGTGGCAGCAGTCATGAGGTGATGAGTTTGTTCACCATGTGAACAATGACATGTTTTGTCATTTGGTGATGAGTTTTATGTCACCAATGGGATGCATGTTTTTTTTGTTCAACCCAAATTTTCTGATTTTGGTGATGGGTTTGATCACCATTGGGAGTGCTCTTATGACACTCCCATGGCCGAGGATTGAGGAAGCATACTTAGGCCCTGTTCTTTGCTTATTTTTTAGTTGAGTTCAGTTACTCTCTTATGCTGCGCTCATTTTAAACCAGTTCAGTTTAATTACTCTCTTATCTTGAGCTCATTTTAAGTCAGTTTATTTCAATTCAATTCAGTTACTCTCTTATGTTCAGTTCATTTTTGTTAAATTCAGTTCAATTCGTGTCAGATTGTTTCGATTCAATTTCAAACCGTCAAAGGAACAAAGCCTTAATGGGAATTGGAATGCATTTTGGCACCATACGAGACCATTTAGAATTGTATTAAGATGAATTATAGTGACCATCGCATTGATTCTGATTTTGGTGGAAGGCATTTTAAGACAATGCAAGTATAGTAACCAACTAAAAGTCATTTTCAGAAATGGCCACAAAATAACTAAACTTTTTGCTATTGTTAGTATTCGGGAACAAACCTAAACGAGTCATCCTAGGGCTGTTTAAGAGCATAGGAAGCTATGCTAGGGCTATAAGGTGGTGTCGATAGGTAATTGGCCATAATAATGGACGACAAGTGCAAGTTTGGAGAAGACATGAGACGAGCTATAATTGAAATTTTAAGATAATGTAAAGACTCCAACCATCCCAAAAAAATCATCCAGAAGTATCTTAAAAATGAAAAGGTTCTGAATAAAAAATTATCACTGGATCGAAAAAGTTTTGTATTGACCACTTTTAACGCTTATGATACATGTACATATTTGAGAGCTTCTCGAGTCCAACTACATGCCCTTAAAAGATCCATCATAGGGTAAAAAGAGATTATTTACAAACATATTCTAAGATAATCATACGTGGTAAATTGGCTAATTTGGAGCTATTTGCATTAATTTGGTACCGTAAGACAATTTGAGGGGAGAGTTGAGGAAGTATTGGTGTCTCACCGTGAGAGGTTAAAATGGCCTCTCACAGGATTATAGGTGTTTGGCGCACCTAACATAGATAATTCCTAACTAACCTCCTAACTATCTAGTAGGGCAAGTCAAGGTCGAATCCACAGAGACAAACATTATCAAACATTAGATATCTTGGCTCGATTTAACTAAATAAGTGACAAATGATGGTGGAAGAGATGTTAAACTAATACTAACGCTAAAATATAGCAATTAGCGACAACACACGAGGTAAAATCAATCAATATATAGAAGCACCTAGAATTAAGTATACCCACTAGCTAGCTAGCACGAATAATACATGAATAATTCTCATCCTAATAAACATATATAATCAATGGTCCAAAAAGAGGTTAAATTTTTAGATTATGTGAAAATGGGCCTGGGTAACCCAATAAGGAGGAGGAGAGTTTAGCCCACTTACAAGTTAGGAGGTTCCATCCTAAAACCAATTGGTGATAGGAGGAGTAACTCCTCGTCTTATAAAATGGTTTATTCTCTCCTCTTTCTCCAATGTGGGACACTCACAAGTGGACTTTCAATGGGTTTCAACACACCCCCTCACTTGTGAGTGTCCTTAGAAATTCAGAGCTAACTGGAAAGGTCAGAGCAATAATCCTCTTAGGGGCTGGACATCCTGTCGAGGTAAATCCTTATCCAGTAGCGATCAAATACCCAGTTTAGACGAGACCTGCAACCCGGGCTCTGATATCATGTTAATTTTATTAGATTTATATGAAAATGGGTCTGGTAACCCAATAAGGAGGAGGAGAGTTTAGCCCACTTACAAGTTAGGAGGTTACATCCTAAAACCAATTGGTGATAGGAGGAGTAACTCCTCATCTATAAAGTGGTTTATTCTCTCCTCTTTCTCCAATGTGGGACACTCACAAGTGGACTTTCAATGAGTTTCAACAGTAATGCACCTATAAATACCAAAGACATCTCTCGAGTACCTATGGCTACTCCAAACAAGCAATCATACCTATTTCCATAGAATCTTGCAAGAAAGAGACATTAAACATGGCATCACAAACAAATTTTCTGGTAATCTTATCAACTTATTTCCATAGAGATATTCAAACTCTTGATTGAATCAACAAATCCATATAAATTTAATTCCCATTGAAAACAAGACATAAAGAATCAATTCAAAATCACATATCCCAAGTATAATAATGAAAATAAGCACAATTCAATCAAGCAAATACAATTAATCACATTAAATTGGGGTTATAGGGGAATTCATGCATTAATCATTACTAGGGTTCAAATTAACCCTATATTATAGAAGTATTCACTCATAATTGAAATAACAAAGCAATTGAGAAATAGATTAAAAGACATAACAATAAAGGAAGAGAGAAAATTAGAAAACTTAGTCTTTACTTCAATGAATCAATCCAAAAGTAGCTAATTTGTAGAAATCAAGGTTTAATAATGTAGTTTACTCTCAAAAAGCTCTCTAAAAAGTAATATTCTATTCTCTCCTACTAAAAATTCACTAAAAGCATGTTTTGAAAACCTAATTATTGTTTACAAAAACCTAAAAATGGAAACATAATAATCGCGGAATTCTGCTTGCCAACAGCTTGCACGGGTAAGCAGAAAATGGCACGGGCGTACACCATGGTGCATGGGAAAGCAGAATCTTGCTTGGGCGTGCACGCGAGACAGAATGTTTTGCTTATTTGTTCACAAATTTGCACGGACAAGCGGCCATTCGCTTGGGCGTGCGCCTTGGTGCATGGGCAAGCGGAATCTTGTGTGGTCCTGCAAAGAGAACATTTTTCAATATCACCATTCCCTCAACCGCAAAGCATCCAAACTCATCTTCTGTCCTCCGGGAACCACCAAATACACCATCTAAAAACCATATTTGCTTCTCTTAGTCACAACTAGGGGTGTTAATGAGCCGAACCATGACCGAACTTAACTAAGCTCGGCTCGGCTCAAAAACATTTTTAATTGAGCTCGGCTCGAGCTCGAAGCTCGTCGAGCTTAAAATATCAGGGCTCGGCTCGGTTCGAGCTCGAATCCCAAGATTATGGCTCGGTTCGAGCTCGTCAGGCTCGAAATCTAACTTCAACATAAACAAGTCCACGGATGGATGGAGGCCCAACGTTTAAGAGTTAAAGGCCCAATGTCCAAACTTGTTAATTTGCATAGCCAAGCAATAAGCAAGCGAGCTGTGGAGTATTGATATGTCAAAGGTTTCTTTTATAAAGTTTTGAACTCCCACCCTCATGCTATTCCAGCGATGTGGGATGCGTAAGATGTAACTCACTTCCTCTCCTCTCAGTCCTCGCTGCACTCCCTTCTTCTTAACTCGATTGCGCCGACGAGCTGCGACCAAAGATGAGTCAAGGGTACTATACATATGTAGTTTTGCTTTGCTCCTTTTGAAGGTTTTTCTTAACATTAGCGGAAGTTTCATATGATTTAAAACACTAACATACTACACTCTACATGGATTTTGATTATGTTTTGTTAGTAACAACACTTATCTTTCAAATTTAAAATAACTCAATATTTGAAAATATTATAATTATTAACATGGTTGTTATTAACCATAGTTATTCATTAATTTTTTTCTCTTATATTAAATATAAATGAAAAGTTTTAGTAACTAAAAAACTATCTAACTTGTTTGCGAGCTTTCGAGCCGAACTTAAGGTAGCTCAGGCTCGGCTCGTTAAGGTATCGAGCCGATTTCGAACTCGAATCGAGCACACTCGAGCCGAGCTTTGACCGAATCGAACTCGAATAGTTTGCGAGCCATCCAGGCTCATTAACACCCATAGTCGCAACTCATAATCGGACACAAGAACCTGAAAATCACAAAGAAGAGCCAAAAGTATCTCAAAATAACACAATATTTCAAAAGAATGCTCAAATTATACAATTAGACCTAAGATGTACTAAAAATCCATGAAAATGAGACTTAAGATCTACTTATATGTAACTAAAAACTGACGTATCATATGACGTACTAAAGTAAGAGTTAGAGGTACTCAAGTAAAAAGCTTGGTACCAAAACTCTAGAGGGAATTTTTTTTGTTATTTAGAGGTATCAAAATAAAAGTTACTTTGGTATTACTGATCCAAAATCTCAAAGTTCATATCAAAGTAAGTATTTTTGATCTCAAAGTAAGTATAATTGGTACCAAAATTCAATATTAATACCAAAAATTTACTTACACTTGAATACCAAAGTAAGAATTATTTTGATATTTGTACTCATTTTACTAAACTTTGGTATAAGTTGATATCAAAGTTTAGGATTATTTTTTTTGTCTTTTTGTGCAAAATGTCAAAAATACTATTAACCTCTTATGATCATACGTCTATCTAAACTCGAGGGAGATATGGGGGAAAAAGGGAGATGAAAGAAGATAGACGATGATGGGTGGTGAATTGATTTGAGAGGTGTAAGGGAGGGCAGTCGGCAGTGAAACAGGGACAATTAATGTGGCCGTGACAATTGATTAGAAAAGATCATCCTACCTAATATCCTTTCCAAATCTTCGCAACCTGTCATACTTTTACTGGACATTAGGGGAATGTCCGTCTAGTGTCTATACCAATGACCGCTATTCATCAGTATTGTTTACAACAAACACATCCTTCTTGCCTCTCACCTTTTTAGTCTTTTTTTTGGGTTTTTAAATTTAATATATTTGTTAATAAAACTAAAACTTCATCCTTTTTTTATTAATTGGGTGAAAATTTGAACAATCACATGTACTGATTAATTTTCACAGGACTTTAGTAGGAAAGTAGCTCAATTTCACTCCAATTTTGTGAAATACTTGAAATGTT